>NC_083097.1:128521657-128839157 GCF_949774975.1 Lagenorhynchus albirostris | reverse complement strand
AGACCATAACCTAAGGGCACAAATAATTAGGACCAATGATTTTACTATAGTATGCTTCCAAGTCTTTATTTGAACTTTTCTACGTATTCCCCTTGAAAATTGCTAAATCTTCTTTAGTATATACTTTTGAAAAGTGTATATAAGAGAAGGGCCTTGAGGAAACTTTAAACTTGATTATTGCTTATTGAGGGTCAATAACAGATAATGATTAAAATACAATACAGTCTCTTCAAGCTGTGGAAAATAGCATTCGATTTGCCAACATTAATCACATTTCCTTAACTTTGGGGGTGCTGAATGAAGGCTGTTTGTTGAGTGGTTAAGAACACAAACTTTGATTTCTGACCAGGACACAGTTTGCAAGCCTTGACAATTGTAAGTTACAAACATTTGGACAAGCATATGACTCTCTTAGCCTCAGTGTCATCATCAGAAAAGTTGGAATATAGTCCGTGTGGGCTGTAAAGACGACTGAATGAGATAACACATCTATAGGTAATGCCCAGCACTTATTAAAGTTCGAATCTCATTTAGTTATCCCTTTTCCTTAATGTTGTACCTAGGGTACTGGGAGACGGATTGTGCAGAATCCTTTATCAATTACATCTGCTCGAGAAACAGAAATATACAGAACATAAGAGCTGGCCGGGGCATTAGATATCATGTAGTTTCAAACCATCTTTTCCCGAAGGGTGTCTGATGCTCTGACTAGCTCTGTTCTGATTCGAGGCCAGATTGCTATACCTTCCTCCCCACAGGACTTCATTGTCTTCGTCCCTGAGGGACACTTGATAGCACACTGGGAGGGAAGGGACCTGGGGACGTAGAGAGCCTAAAGGGAGATGAGAGGAAAGTTAACCTGTTGGAAAGGAAACTTGAAATAAGCTTAGACTTAAATCAGAAGAAAAGTATGCCCCTAAGCCCTTTACACAAAAGCCCATAGCCAAAGGCAGTCACTTGGAGCAAAAGAAAATGTTGCGTTAAATGAATTAAAAGTTGTGTGTGCCAAGGCGGAACAGACTTGCTAACAGTGAGAGACCCATTTAATGAATATCAGCCAGGTATAGATTTATGCACAATAAAATTCTGCATTTGACAGATTTTTACTACTCTGCATTTCAAGTTTATACAAAGAGCTAATAATTTTTCCCGATAGGCCATTCTTCCCAAATGCATTTAATCAGTGATAAGAACAACAAAAAGGCCCCATTCTGTGCTTCAGCCTTTATGGTTCTCTGTATGCTATTTCTATGTTTAAAATAAAATTGCTCTTTGGGGAAAAATTTTAAAAGCCTGGGCAATGCTTTGAATGTGGGTGAACATTCAGGAATGTCAGAGCTGGAAGTTTCTTTAGGGGTCATATTAGAGGTCATTTTCAATACGGGAAACCAAGACACCAAAGTGATTTAGAACAGAAAACCAGGTTCTCCCGTAGAAATGCTTTATAAGCTTCCAGATTCTAAAGTCTTATGCTTGGGGAAAATAAAGTAGGTGTTCGTCTACTTGTTAGGTTGAGATGCTTCATCTCTACCTCCCCTATATGGCTTTGATGTTTGAAACTCCAGTGCTCTTTTTGTCAGGTTGTACTTTTGTCATGCAGGGGGGATCATGGTCACATGCCACTTTCACCCAGCAGTGTAAATATAACATAGGGTTTGTCAAGAAAATAAACTTCTAGGAAAAAATAGTAGAGTGCATAGGCTAGGCTTAACTGCTCTACAGGCATTATGGCCAACCTTTTAGAAGAGAGGGCCCCTGGCATATGTTCTGCATATTTACAGGGTCAGAGGGATGGGGGCATCCATGTGACTATTTCAGTAGTGCACTGGGGCAGGCTTCTACTGTGCCATAAAAGCTGACTGTGCTCACCTTTTCCCAGTTGTGCCTTCATGACTTCACATCGTTAGCTTGATATTGGCCACGGTGAGAGTACTTACACATCAGAAATTGACATACTCTACAAAGTGAGGATTTTTTGGGGGGGACAGGGAGTAGCTCCTCTACTACAGTATAGCTACAGCTGTACAATAATGGAAGCTTTCTGGTTAGAGATGTGCCTTTGTTAGAAAGAGGAAGACTTGGGTGTTTACCCAGACCTTCTGAGCTCTCTTCTGCAAAGCTACCCAGAAAGGGGGTGGGGGTAGAATGAGCACTCCAGATCTGTCCCTCACCAGCTCTATTACAAAACCCTCATTCTCCAAAGAGTGAAAATAATTATAATAATACTGATAGCTAATATCGAAAAGCCCTTACCATGTTCCAGCCAGTTAGCTAATTTGTCATTTAGTTCTCAAAGCAATAGTTGACACAGTTATCATCACCATTTTATAGATGAGGAAACCAAGGCCTATAACATACTAAATAACTTGCTTGAGGAATTAGAGCTTTATAAGAGGCAATGGCAAAGGTCTGTCAGATTCTGCACCAGGAACTTCTAAGCATGACCCTTTTCTGTAGATTATTCTTAAGATAGTGGTTTCCAACTTATGGACTGTGGGTCCCAGGGAGAAGGAGGTATAAATGAGCTGTAGAAGACTTGAAGGGGTAATTGAATCTATACGCACAGGAATCATTGGGTATGAACCAAATAATTATCTCACATGTGTTCATACTATGGTATTCAAATTTATGTGAATACTGTTGAGGTGAATACATATTTACTTTTTGAATTTATATTAGCATTAATTGTCTACTTTGTTCTAAACATTTCACCATGTACTGAGCATATAACAACAAAATAGATAAATATGTCCCTTGACCTAATATAATTTCTTAATTAATAAACGCTAAATACTATGATGTGAGGTGATAAAGTTTTTTGGCAATACAGAGAACACCTTGTTTTGGAAATGTTCGGGAACTCCTGCCTCTGGAGTGAATGCCTCTTGCCTCAGCAGTCTTTTTTTTTTAATATATTTTTAATAATGCCTCAGCAGTCTCATCCCTAAATCTCTCTGCCTTTTGTCCCATATGTGCCGCTATGATCCAATCACTGCAACTACTGTTACAGCGTCCTAGCTGATCTATTACCCTCCAGTTCCTCTTGAACCAAATCTGCCCTGCCTGCACTGCCAAGTGCTTCTTTTTAATGCTTAGATATGGTAAAATCATTTTCTTCTGCTGAATGATGGTCAAATCTGACCAACAAAATACAGGTCTAAGAATCAACGTGTGTTTATCTCTCCAAATTTGGTGTAAGTCTGTATAAGTGAACTATACTCATGTCATTTTTTTTTAACATCTTTATTGGAGTATAATTGCTTTACAATGGTGTGTTAGTTGCTGCTGTATAACAAAGTGAATCAGCTATAGGTATACATATATCCCCATATCCCCTCCCTCTTGCGTCTCCCTCCCACCCTCCCTATCCCACCCCTCTAGGTGGTCACAAAGCACAGAGCTGATCTCCCTGTGCTGTGCGGCTGCTTCCCACTAGCTATCTATTTTATGTTTGGAGAGAGTGGCATGGACATATATACACTACTCATGTCATTTTTAATGTTCAGTATTTACTTATTGTACTTCCTTCATCCTCCTCAAAATCTCTCCCTCTCCCCCTCTCCCTTTCTCTCCTTCTCTCCATATCTTCCTGTCTCCCTCCCTCCCTCTTTTACACACACACTACACACCTCAACAAAAAAGCAAAACAAAACAAAATAAAATAGTGCGCAAACAATAAGATACCTTTTTAAAGCATTTTAAAGGCTTTGGCTGAAGCAAAGATCCCATCTGACTTAAAGTTCAAGTACTGATAAACTTTGCGAGTATTCTCCCAGCAAGTTCCAAGTCTCTCCTCTGTCAGATCTAAAATTTGCATCATTTTCTATTCCACCTGCAATTTTCTTTTAATTTATGTTATTTTCAAACATAATTCTAACTGAAAAATACAGTATATTAAGCATGATATACCAGATCTAGATACAGTAACCGGTTGTTATTCCTCAGCTAATGTGCTTTTTAAAATCAGTTGGTATTTAGCCTGAGAAAACACCTTTTGAAATCTTAATGAAACCCTATTATGAGAAAGTTAATTAAAATGTGTCACTCTTCCCTCTTCTCCCCCACCCCTGAAGTATGAGGTGTTGCTTTGTACGTGTGTAATCTGGATCTGGAGGGGGAATTTCTCCATATTCAACTTCAGAGACTGCTTCTTGAAAGGAAAGCAAACACTCTGATTTTAAGAAACATGATCAATATATTTCTCCTCATGGTGTAGAAAACGTCAAGGCAAATCAAGTGTGATTGGGGAGCTAATTTCTAATTTAGCTGGGCCAGTGTAGAAACGCCTAAACTGACATGGTGATAAAATCCAAAGAAATCACAGATAAATGGCTATAGGTGGGGGGCAGCATCTCTTCCATCAACCCCCCCATCAAGGCTCCAACACTGTGCTCACATGGAAACGTTCCTGGTACTGGGATACTTTCTGCGCAGCCTCCTGCTTGTAAAACCGCATGCTAACACTCTACAGCTTCATTAATGAAAGAAGGATAATTGGGAGATCTCCTTAGATTTCAAAGTGAACATCTGCTTTGGAACATTTGTTAATTTTTTTCTTTTTTGGCTTCCAAGAAGGTCCTCACATTCAATATCAAGATGGGAGTATAATTGAGACCTTCCCTGCTGACAGTATAACTGCCTTTCATTGCTGAAGCACAAATAATTACTTATAAAACAGAAGGTGGTCTGCTTAAAAAATTCAAATAAATGTTCTAGGTATTTTTAGACATCCTTTGCTACAGACCTTTCTCATCCGCTCTTGGATCAAATGGCCCCTCTTAAAAGAATCAGTTAGCATGATGAATACTCTGACAGCTGTTTCCTATAGATGTATTCACCTTCATTTCTCATTTCTTTTTCCACTTGTTGAATATTGATCTTGTCTCGTCCTTAAAGCCATCTCCATCTGAAGTATGTGGAGATCCATGTTTTTATTTACACAGTTATATCATCCAAGGATCCAGTCATGAACTTAGTGACTTATTGTGTTTGCCTGTTTTCATCACCAAGAGAGAGCAGAGAAGTTAAGATGTTTGTTGAGAGAAGATGATGGAGCTTAGAATTCAGCATATCAAGTTGGATTTAGGTGTGGTGCGGAATTCCAGCTATATCTCAGAATTGACTTTTCTCCCCATTATACGTGAGTCTGTCTTTCTTTTTCTGTCCTACCCTCTATTAAAGCCCCCAAATTGTTGGCTATATGGAAAGCTACTATTATCAGAGTGATATCATGCATTATAAGCAAGATAAACCTAATCTTCCTAACTTAATACATTTTTTTTAAAGGACATTGGCAATATACAGAATCAGTAGGAAGGTTAGAGGACCAGTCATGGACATATGGAGGAACCAATTCATATTCTGCCTTTTTTTTTTCAAGATTCGTAGTCCTGGGAGAGAGGAACCAATTGTCTGAATTGAGGGTGTATGTTCACCATCAAGTTTACCTGGGTGGTAAGAGAATGGACCTGGTGTAACGTACCTCAAGGAAGTCCTTAACCATGGCAGAGAATCTCAAATAGGTTCTTCAAGTAAATTGTAAAACAGAAAATGATTTGTGTGACCATCTTTTTAATTCTTTTAAGGATGCTGTATAACTATTACCATTCTACATGCCTGGGGAGAGAAATAATTATGTACAATGGCTGCTTAGGCATCAAAACTTAATCCTTTTCCGAAACCCAGTTGGCTCCATTTGATAAAATAGACATCTTAGTTTACTAGCCCGCTAAGGCTGCACTCAAGAGAGGAGATACCATTCCTCAAAAGGAAATCAGAGTGCTATTAGAAAGTAGAAGCTGACCAGCCAAAAGAAACCCATTTCTACTGCGCTGCATATACAATAACTTTTGGCACTCACAAGGCAGCACTTTTTGAAGTGTTTTACATGGACTACTAATATCCCTCAAACCAGTGATAGGTGTTTCTAGGCAAAAGTGTTCTTAGAAAAAAAAGTTTCAGAAATACTCTCTACTATAATCCTTTTCTAGGAGATGAATAATATGAAAGGCTCTAAGAAGTCCTACAATAAATAGTCAAGAGGACTGTTTAACTGTATTTCCCAAACTTCTATGATTTTTGAATCCTTTGATAGAGTATCCTACAGAATTACTATTGTAAAGAACTTACTTTAGAAAATAGTCTTGAAGAAGTATGTTTTGATACTTTTAGGAATTCTCCAATTTGCTAGTACTACTCTAGGATTTAAATTCCCTCATGGAAATGATCATAGCCAAAGGTGAGGATACTGAAATAATGTTTACTTACTTACTTGTCATTCCTTGCCTGAGTACCCACCATTTTCCTACCTCCTTTCATGTGGTACTGCCCATAAAGAATGGGACGATTATTTTATGTGGTCCTCTTCCCTTACCGTGTATGTACATTAGGGAATCACCTGGGGAGCTTTAAAAACTATTATCTTCCATCTTGATCTATGAACTTAGCCCTATGTATAAATGAGACCTTGAAGCCATCATGATTGGAAGAAGTTTTAAAAATAAGTGTATAGAACATGAAGACACACTGAAACTAAGATTCTGAAACTTTAGTATGTACCAGAATCACCTGGAGGGCTTCCTGAAACACAGATGGCTGGGCCACACTTCAGAGCTTCTGTTTCAGTAGGTCTGTGGTGGGGCCTGAACACTTGAACTTCTACTGAGTTTCTGGGTGACGCGGCTGCTGCTGGTCCCAGGAGCACACTTTGAGAATCATTTTTCTAGAACATGAAAATATACAATTGACAGTGTTTTTAGCGTAGTAGTCCTATTTACTTCCCAAGTTGGCACATGAATTTGTTTAAATGAGAACATATTGTCTTTTGTCAGGTGCTATGCACACCTACAAGTTTATTACTTTATTTTCACTGTAGCATGTATTGAATCTTGGCCCAGGATTGTGTTGCCCAGACTTGTCCACCATACAGTGAAGGAAAGCAGTATTCTCAAAACTGAGTTTTAAGAAGAATCTAGATTTGTGTTCACTGAGGTTTGGAAGCAACAGAGAATATATGAAGTGTGGCTTCATAAGTATTTGACATCAGGGGTAGAGGTCAAGAAGGATTATTCTGTATACATTTTCAGAGACTATTTCTTGAAAAAAGAAGTAAACTCTTACTTTGAAAACACTGATTAAGACAGCTCCTGCCTCTGTGGAGATAACCCAAAATAAAATCAGATGTGGGGCTTCCCTGGTGGCGCAGTGGTTGAGAGTCCGCCTGCCGATGCAGGGGACGCGGGTTCGTGCCCCGGTCTGGGAAGATCCTACATGCCGCAGAGCTGCTGGGCCCGTGAGCCGTGGCCGCTGAGCCTGCATGTCCAGAGCCTGTGCTCCGCAACGGGAGAGGCCACAACAGTGAGAGGCCCACGTAACACACACACACACACACAAATCAGATGTGGTTTGAACTATTTTCTCAATCATGTTCTGAAAAATCATGTCTTTGTGAGGATCTTTTTCAGCTATTAAAGTATGACATCAATAGAAACATGACCTGAAGCTTAGACAAAGCTTCAAATTGGTTTACCACAAAATGTTAAATCAGTATTTTAAAGAAATAATAAATTATTATCACGTCATATACCAATAATAAATAGTATAAAATTAAATCTTACTTTTAATTAGTATTTTATAATCTGTTTTAATATTGTTTATTTTATCCTCTAGAACATTTAAAATTATTTTATGACATAATATATTAAAATAGTAGGGCTTGGGCTTCCCTGGTGGCGCAGTGGTTGAGAGTCCGCCTGCCGATACAGGGGACACGGGTTCGTGCCCCGGTCCGGGAAGATCCCACACGCCGCGGAGCGGCTGGGCCCGTGAGCCATGGCCGCTGAGCCTGCGCAGCCGGAGCCTGCGCTCCGCAGAAGGAGAGGCCACAACAGTGAGAGGCCCGCGTACCGCAAAAAAAATAAAATAATAAAATAAAATAAAATAGTAGGGCTTATATATAATTTATAGATAAATATGCATATGCCAGAATAGAAGCACATTTATTTGTGAATAAAATTTTCGCTGATATAGTATATAGTAAAAAAGTTTGGAAATCACTGCTTTAAGAAGTTCTTAGAGGTGCTGTTTAAAATTGAGACTCTGATGTGCATGGACCAATTCATCTTAAGTGTATCAGGCAACATGCCAGCCCTAGTACCCATCAGCTAACACTAAACCATCTCTCTATGTTGTCAGTAAGTTAACTTTCATTCGAATAGCCACTGAATCCTAAAATATTAGACTGGGTTTTGGTGAAGAGGGGATTTCTTTGAACCAGAGCTTTTGGCTGGCTTTCAACTCATGAAACCCATGATCCTCTAAGAGTTAAATTATAGTGGGACATGAATGGCAAAAGATGAGCAGTGCTGTAGCGTGCTAGTCATGATCAATGTCTGCTAAGCAAGTGCTTATCAATAAGGAGGCTGTCACCTCCTGTTATTCAACTAGCCAACTCTAAGCATAATTGACAGAAAAGAAGCAAACAGGGAAATGTGGTGGTCTCGTTAATTCTATGGGGTGAAGAAACCGCCAGAATACGTTTCTGGTGTATTTCTGATTCCTAGAATACTAGAATATTAGAGTGTCTCCCGGGCTGTCCAAACTCTACATATTCCAAAGGTCTTTAGGACTGGTCCTTGACCAGCTCCTGGAAGATAACCTCTAAGTCCTTGGAATATTCTGCCCGATAAGAGCATCTTTGTATATGTGAAGACTTGGGCCATTGCCAGATAGTTTATGCGAATAGGGTAATTTATGGTGAATACCGGTTTTTATTTACCTGGGGTCCTGGGTCAAACCTCAGTTTGACCTCTGGGGGCGGTGCTGAAGATTGAGTAGCTAAGGTCAGTCATGTGGGTGCCCCAGGCCTATGTGACTGACCTCCACCTTGGACACCAAGGGTCAGGTGACCTTCCTTGGTTGGCAGTGCTTTGTACCTGTTGTCACACATAGTTGCTGGGAGAATTAAGCACTGCTCTGTGCCTCCACTGGGAGAAGATAGCTGGAAGTTTGCACCTGGGTTCTCTTGGACTCTGGCCTATTTGCCTTTTACCTTTACTGATTATCATCTGAAGTTGGTCTTGAGGATTTCTTGGCAACCCTCCACCTGCCCATAATTTTATCTCCATGAGGTCAGAGATCATACTCATTTTTATGTATGTTTTTTGTCCAGAATGTTGTAGGTCTTTCATTTATATTTGTTGACTAAATTAATTATGTCCATAGTGAGGGAAGAAATCTTTACCTGTGAGCCTTCAAGCTGTTTGTCATCATCATGGTCCTGTCTTTGCCCCATCTTTTCTCTGCCATGGATTCCTCACCTTCCTTAGACGTGGACTGTGGCTTTTGGTAGCACTAACCCAAATCTTCCCGCTTTCTCAAAGTTTGGGGTAAATGTCAAGGGGCCTTTCTTCTACAGAAAGTCTGTGGCCTCTAACTAATGGAATTTCCTCCTAAACATGCATCATAGAAGAAGTATGGAGAGCATAGCAAAGGGACATCTGAGGAGGGAGAGTTCACTTCCTTTCACAGGTTCCCAAAAAGTACATTCAAATTAGATATTAGAAGAGGAAAAGGGCCTTGCTGGCAGGTGGAAAAAATGTGAATCAGCATCAAATTAGGAAAATGTTTGTCATAAATTGAGAATATTAGGTACTTAGTTTGGGTGAAATCTAGGTAGTATTAAGTGAGTAATTATTTTTTAAAAAAGACAGGGATTAGGTCATGAATGGCCTTAAATGCCAAACTAAGACATTTGAATTTCACCCTTAATTCACCGGGAGCTATTGAAAGATTCAGAAGTAGGAAATCAAATAGTAAACTGCACCTTAAGGAGTTGCAAGCTAGATTGGTTGCAGTGAGAAAGAAACTACAAAAGGAGAAACCGGTTAGGAGACTGTTGCAATGTAAAAGTTGAGGAGGAAACGGCAAAATCTGCTTTTTAGTCCTAACACCAGTTTGCAACAGAACTGTGAGCTCCTGAATTATCAGAAGCAGCAGCATGTTCATTTTTCTGGAGCCTTGAAACTGGCTCCCTCTTCAAAGGAAGTATTTTGAACCCAGTGTAAAAATCATACGTCAGCTGGGAACCACAGAATTCCCCTGGCAATTTTCCAAGATCGTTAGAGGTAATAGGAATGATTTAGGTAAAAATCAGCATGAAATGCCCTCAGTGACAAAATAAATGAGATTCCCTCTTGTATGTTCCAATTTAATATTGCTTTGTGTAGGTGTGTTCGTAGCTTTGCTGATTTATATTGAGTCTAAACGTGCAGAACGGACACAGGCCAGAATGGAGGCAATTATTAGGAAAATTGAAGCCAAATAATCATTAAAACTTAAAGAACTGATTTATGGAATCAGATTCTTAAGTTCAATTCAAAATCAATAACTTCAAACCCTCCATTATTTTCATTTCATATATCCCTTTCTCTGAGAACCCCCTTCTCCCTAACTCACTTGCCTGTAGTACCTCAATAATCCTGAGATCCTACCAGGCTCTCTAATCCATGATCCTACAGGATTCTCATTATCCCTCTTCCCTTTGATGCCCTCACTATCCTTCTTACCCTGTGTCAGTTGTCACAATCAGTTCCTTGATTCTCTTCTCCCTTTCTATGGCTTGGCAAAACACTACCTGGCTCAGTCCAGCTTTCCTTGTACTCTAGGACACAATCTCCTCTTGGTTTTTCTCCTATTTCCCTGACCACTCCGTAACGTCCTTTGCCGATTCCTCTTCTTCCTATCCTGTTAATGATACGGGTGCTCATTCTGTGTACACTCTGCTCTCTTTCTCTGTGCATGCTTCTTTGTTGATCTCATCCCATCTTGGCTTTAAATACAATCTGTATTCCGATGTATGCCTCCATCTGAGACCTCTCTCCGGATTTGCATATCCAGTGGCTACTCAGCATCTCCATTTGGATATTGTGCTGGTTATTTACCTAATGACTCTCAGCCCCAAATCTACTCTCTGAAACTCTGCTCGTTGATGCTAGTCTTGGGACTCTGAAATATATTTCTCAGATTCCCTTGCCGCTGATTTCCTCTTAGATTCTCCCAAATGAGGTCTCGAGAGAGAATTGGGTACCTTGCCTCATATGCCGTTGACCTGCCTTTCATTTCAGCTGTGGTGCAGAGAGCAGCGCCGTGCCTGCTGACAGTGTTCTACTTCAAGGGCTTGCTATTGTCTTTCAGCTCTTATGCCTCACAGTTCTCTCCCAAGCCAGAGCACCCACTTAGCCTGTATACAGGTGCAGCACAGAAATTCAGGAGAGTTAATAGCCCTGCAGGAAACCCTCAACCAATGACGTTGGCTAAATACTCCATCCTCCTGGCTTTCTTGTGGACAATCCTGGGAGGAATTCGGGATACTTCTCATAAAAAGAATCCACTTCCTGTTGCTTACAATCAAAGACCTTCATAATATATTCATTTTTGTTACTTTTTCTTTTGCATCTTATTTTGCCCACCTCCTCACTCCTGCTTCCTGGGATCACCTTCTAAACAAACTACCTGCACCCAGGTCCTTGTACTTTACTTTTAGGGGAACTCAGACTAAGACAGCAGTAGAATTTGAAGGGGTTCCCTTTGGTGGTTTTGTTTTCTTCTAGTTCCCCCAGGGTCATTCCAGAGTGGCAACAATGAACCCAGCCTCTGGCTCCTTTTGGCACTGCTAGATCCTCATTAATGTACTCTTTAGTGCTTATCACCTTCTAAGATGCTCTTGGGTTTACTTATTTATTTTGTTTATTATTGATGGTTTATTATTTATTTGTTTATTATTTATCTATTTCCATTTAAACTCTTCAAGGACACAGATCATGCTTATTTTATCACTGGTGTATTGCAGCTGCCAAAAAGGGTGTCTGAGCACACAGTAAGCCCTGAATAAGTATTTATTGAACAAAAGAATGAATGGCTTGACCACTTAATTATCCAACTGGAGAGAGTTGATTAGCATCTCAGTTTCCATTTCTTTACCTATAAAATGTAAAAATAATAGTTACCTTCTTCACAGGTTTATTATATAAACCTATGAGTGAATAAAAGTAAAGGACTGAGCACATGCCTGGTCCTTAGTGAGCCCTTGCTACACATTAGTTATTATAAGAGTGTTAACACTTCCTAGATATTAGACATCATAGATATTAGACAATCAGACACACCATTCATGTTTTCTCAGGCAAAATATAACAATTAGACTGATCAGTTGCTTCATCACAGACAATCAGCATGGTTTGGACAGACCCAACCCAGCTCTGTCACCTCCTGTTTCCTGAACTTGGCTCCATACTACTTAGGGCAACATACTGCCTTCCTTGGAGTTCAGCTGAGAATTTATAACTAGGTATACTCACGTTTTTCATGATGAAAATTGAACCTTTGATTCACTCTACCTTCAGGAGAAATTAGTTTATAAATAAAGGCTCCATGCCAAGAAGCCAGATAAGAAGTTAATTAATTGAGTGTTCAGTGTGTATTATTGCCAGAAATTCAATGTTTTATACAATGTCTTTTCCCTTTTGATCCAAAAAAATTTTTTTCCAGACAGCCATGGAATGTGTTTTGTTTTGTTTTTTTCCCCTCTGTCTAAGTCATAGAGCCAACGGATATTTGAAGCTGACCTTTGAGATACTCAGGTGCAACAATGTTATACACTGGGGTGGACGGCAACAATGATGCATCAGAAATAAATCCAGCTCCCCCAAAAGGCACAGCCAACCAGGATACAGAATAGGAAAACAGGCTCTAAGAGAGGGGCATATTTTCTCAGCATTACCAAGCAGGTCAGTGGCACAGGTTAGGACCGGACACCTAGTTACCTTATCCTTGGTTGACAACCACCTGTCTGTTTTCTCATCTTTATGGAAATATCACACGCTGTTCTTGAACACTCAAAATCACACATAGAGGGAGAAATCTGCTTTATCCTCTTTTAACAAGTCTTGAATTTTGTCTTTATTATGCAGGGAGGACTAGGCTTTCATCTTCCTTCTCCCTCTCCACTGGGCTTGGACTCTCTTACATTTTTAAAATGCTGCATAAAGAAGAAAAAAAAATCCCCCAAATGGACCACATGCTGACAAGCTCCTGATGTTGTCAAATGGAGTTAGAGCATTATGTTTCCAAATTTCTTGGGCTAGAGCCCTGCCTTCCACAATGGTGCTTTCAATTTGGGGGACTAAATGTTCTCTGGAGAATGAGGTGGGGTGGTATGGAGGAAGCACCGGCCAAATGGAATTAACCAAAAGTCAAGAGCCTCTTTGTTAGGAAACAATGCCTTTGATGACCTGGAATCATAGAAACCAGACTCCAATGTACAAGTATTTTGGTATACCACACCCCTGCCCATCAAGAACAGAAAGATAATTTTCCTAGGCACATCAGCAGATGGAATTAAGCTGGAACTGGTGTCCTGTCAGCTGTTCCCATCTGACAGTGAAGCTCTCCAAGTGCTTACTAGAAAAAAAAAAAAAACATATTAAGCCCTATAAGCTCTCAATTTTGTACCGAAGTTGAATATCAAACTATGCTTCAAAACTTTCTCTTGTCAGGTCTAGCCGTGCTAGACTTGAAAAAAAAAATCCCTCCTATAGGTCATATCATCTTACCTCCATGTCTAAACATATGGGGTTCCCTCTACCTAGAACACTCACCACCCTCAGTCTGCCCACCATCTCCTTGCCCAGTGGTTAAGAGCAGTTCTCCCTTAGTTCCAGTCCCAGGTCTTACCCTAACTAGTTGTGTAACACTATAGGAAAAGGGCTGAAGCTCTGTGAGCCTTACTGTCCTCCTCCAGAAAGTGAAAATATCTCAGAAGATTGTCATGAGGAATTAACCCATGTTAGAACATTTAGAAAAGTGACTGGCACATGGTAAGTGCTCAATAAATATTAATCTTATGATTATTATTACCATTATGAATGTGCTTGGATTTTGGAGTCAGACATGCTTGAATCTAATTTAATTTGATTCCTGGCTTGGCCACTTACTAGCTATATGTTCCTTACATTTATGTTTCCTCATCTGTAAAAGGTGAGACCACCACCACCACCATCATCATCATCGTCATCAAACTTATCCACAGAATGTTATAAAAATTAAATGCGTTAGCAGCATGCCTGGAATTTGCTTAATAGTAATAATACTTAATAATTCCATACCTAATAACTCTGTTATTTTTTTAAGGCTCAGTTGTGATGCTACTTTTTCCAGAGATATTTCTGTTACTCATTAAGTCAAAGCCTCTTGACAGCTCTCACAGCACCCTGAACTTTCTCCTGCTGTGACAAGACTTGCCATATCGTAATTTCTGTTTACTTGCCTGTTTGCCACTCTAGACTCCGAACTTCACTAAGGCAGGAATATTTCCTGGTTTATTCCCCATCATCTCCTAATCAGCCAGCACGTGGCCTGGTACATGGTAGGTTCAACAGAAGAATGAAAGCCTTTGTTTCTATCAGTTTCTTCTCATCCTGTTTTCTTCCTCCTGCTGATGGTAAAGGCATCCATGTATATTCCTTTAAGGACTATGCCAAGACCTGGCAAAGCATGGGATTGCATCGTGTTTTGTTAGACAACGTAGAGTTTAAACACTTTAAATTTATTTGTCAGGCATCCAAAATCTGAGGATTTAATAATCAAATCTGATTTCTGATTTCTCATGAAAAACTTTTGAGATTTGACAAGACTGAGGTTCATAGACAAATTCCACTTAAATAGGTTCAAAGTTTAAAGATCCATTTTGCAAAAATAGCCTACAGCCTGTCAACTGAAAAAAAATGCACAACCTAAAAGTGGAGAATTATGTTTTATTCGGCAAACTTGCTGAGGACTTGCCTCTCAGATAGCTTGGAGCAGGGGCGGGGAACTGCTCTGAAGGGGTAGGGGAGGAGCCAGGAGATATAGGAGTTTTTGCAACAAAAACCAGGTAGTCAGAACATCAAAAGGTTACTGTTGATTAAAGAAAACAAGACATCTCAAGTTAGTGAACTTAGCACCTTTCTATGTGTGGGAAGATGCAAGAGTCTGGACTCATTGAAATCATTCCTTTGATATACACCTTAACTATCTAGGCCAGTATCCTGCTTTTCTCCATCCTCGGGCTGCTGTGGCCAGTGGCTTGACGGCTCCAACATCCTTTGTTTACTGATATGGCAGGCAACTTTCCTCATCCAGAAGCCAAATAATAGCTGCCCCTTTTGGGATGGTTTGATGAAGTCTTCACTCGGCCTGTTTCACTCATTTGTGTTCCCCTTCTGAACATAAAGCCTTTGAGTTTACAACCCTTTGGCTAAGATGAATAAACAAACTGATATTGGATATGAGGGGAGGGGGGTAAAAAATTGATAAAATCCCATGATCAAGAAGGGTATTTTAAAAAATTTTTTATTGAAATATATGTGACATATAACATTATGTAAATTTAAGGTATTCAACATGTGAATTGGATACACATGTATCATAATAGCTATTGTAGTGATAATTAGCACCTTTATCACATTACATAAGTATCCTTTGTTTTTAGTGGTTGGAATCATTAATTTCTTATCTCTTAGCGAGTTTCATGATTACAATACAATATTGTTGTCTATATTCATTATACTATGCAGTAGATCCTAGGGCTTATTTACTACTTATTGTAAGTATGTACTGTTACGAAATACCTCCCCTATCCCTCCACCACACAGTCCCTGGTAACCACCATTTTACTATCTGTTTTCACAAGTTTGGCTCTTTTAGATTCCACATGTAAGTGATATCATACAGTACTTGTCTTTCTCTGTCTGACTTATCTCACTTAGCATAATGTGTTCAAGGTCTACTTGTGTTGTTGCAAATGGCAGAATGTCCTTCTTTCTAGTGGCTGAGTAATAGTTCATTTTACATACTACATACACACACACACACACACACAGCATATATATATATGCATATATATGTGTATATACATTTATATACTTGTGTATATACATTTATATACTTGTGTGTGTGTGTGTGTGTGTGTGTGTGTGTGTGTGTGTGTGTGTATACATCTTCTTTATCCATTCATCTTTTGATGGGCACTTAAATTGTTTTGTTTCCATAGCTTGGCTACTGTGAATAATGCTGCAATAAATATGAGAGTGCACATATCTCTTTGATATCTTGTATGAAGGGTATTTTTTTCTTAACCTAAAAAAATACATTGTTACGTTCTTTAAATGAGTATTTATTGAACTGCTGTACTCGATGGCAGGCAAAGTTATAGCAAGTCTGTAAAATCAGAATGCATCTACTTCCTCTCATAATACTCTGTGGCTCTGGGTGAATGGCATCAGTTATATGGGCCAGTATCTTCATCTGAAAACCTGGCTTATGCTGTGTTGCCACAGACACACCACCACCACTTAATACCACACAGGTCAGTTTAATGTGAACATTAAGAGATGTGATTGTGGAACTCAACAGAGTAAGGTTCAAACTACTTACTAGGTGGATGATCTGGGGCAATTTTTTAAATGTCTGTGAATTCAGTTTCCTCTTTGTAAAAGTAGGATAGTAATATTACCTGCCTGCATGTGTTATTACAAAGATTAAATGGGATAATCCATCTAAAGAACTTACATGTTCACACATATAGTAAACTTTCAAATGATAGTTGTGTGTAGCAGTTGAAGCAGTATAAAGGGATTAGTTGTTGAAGAGGTTATAGAATAATGAACCAAAATTTCTGAAGGATAAGAAGCCTCCAGAAGCCATCCGCTTTGTAGAAGCAAGATTTTTTGAAGTAAATACAATGATCATTAGACAATAATAATATTCCACACACATAAAACATTTCCTCTCATCCCTGACTTCTGGGAACTAGTAGAGCAGTATTTATATTATGATCAAAGACTAGAAGCCGGAGAAGTATGGTGATTATAATGGCTTATCTATAACTAACTTGTTGGGATTAGCAGAAGACACCTCCTGCCTTTAAAAAGATAGCTTCCCAGCAAAAATATTTACATAATAGTTAAGATAATGAGCATTGGGATAAGATTACTTGAGTTTGATTTCTGGTCTATTACTTACCAACTGTATGATCTCAGTCCAGTTGGTTAAATTCTCTGTGCCTCAGTTTCTATATGGGTACAATAATAAACACAAGAATGTCCCAAAGAGTATTGTGTGGAATAAATCAGTTAAAATGTGTAAAACATTTAGGACAGTGCATAACACATTATAAATGCTCAATAATTTGTCTCATATAATTATTATCCTATATTTAAGATGACTCTAAACGGAGTTAACTTACAGATATTGCCATAAAGTTGTCATACTAATTAATGCACATGAGAATTAAATTCCTTCATTTGTGTTATACTCTTTATTGCTGTTTTGTTATTCGTAACGGGTTTCCCTCATGTGAACCAACCAGGAAAATATGCCTAGAGTTATCCTGGAATGTGGAATAAAACCCTAAATTTAATTACAACCTAAAAGATGTCTTTTAATCAATCCAGACCTTTGCCAATAGAATGAGTTTCCCAGAAGGCTGGCAAATCATTAGGTATAAAAAGGCATTTGTAGGAAGATAAAATATGGAGGGATAACGTGATTCTTAAGACTGTTACAGCCCTAAGATTGCACATCAGGATCTATTGCCAACATGGAAAAGAATGATCAAATATTGTATTGTTAGACAATTTAAAATTTTACTGAAGAAAATTATAATGACAGTGTACTTTTAAGAATTTCTTTAAACTTTTCTATAGAAACAGAGAGGTAGGGTAGCAAAACAACAGTCATCAGTAATATCTATAATATACACAAAATATGGAAGCCTGGAGACAAACCACCACCTGTGTGTGTCATATTGGGATTGGTGTGGAAAGAAGCAGAGGAAGTAATGGGGTGTTTGGATAAAACTGAGAACAGGAGAGTTCTAAAATCACAAGTAGGAAATCTGGAGCCATGGTGGCTTAATTTAAGAAGAACAGCAAACATCAAAGGATTCTTTGCATACTCCAACTCAGGAGTGAGCGCAAGGCATTCATGGTAAGGTATAAGGTGACCAAAATATGATGAGCCCAAAGAATTCTCAAAACTGGCTAACTGATGCTCCATCCGAGGACTGAGAAAAATTCCTGAGAATAGAAT
The DNA here is from genome assembly GCF_949774975.1 of Lagenorhynchus albirostris. Lineage (NCBI taxonomy): Eukaryota > Metazoa > Chordata > Mammalia > Artiodactyla > Delphinidae > Lagenorhynchus > Lagenorhynchus albirostris. The sequence continues at coordinate 128,821,031 of NC_083097.1, read as the reverse complement.
CCAAACTGAGTAGAATAGATATGATAGGATCAAAGGAAGAAGAAGGCTCAGATGAAGGAAAGCAGAGGAAGAAGATCTTGGAAAATGCAAGATTATATTGGAGAGAGAGAGGCTTTGTGTGTGTGTGCATGTGTGTGTGCATGCACGTGCGTGCATGCACATGTATGTGCATTTCAGAAAAAGGCAGAAGGAGCTCTAGATCAACAAGCTAGAAAAGGAGTTTTGGCCCACTCTTCCTTCATACAAGCTTAGGAAAAGTATTCTTATGTAGAAGTGAGCAACAGTTGAAGAATAGCATTCAAATCTCATACAAAGTTATTATAAGAATAAAAGATAAGAAGCAGCAGAAAAATGTCCCTACACTCAATTAGCAAAAAGAAATAAAGTGACACAATAAATATAAGAAGGACATAAGTCAGAATAAAAATTTTAGAAACCAGAAATGAGGTGATACAATATAGGACAGAATTATAAGTAAAAGAAAATTCATTTCAGAAATGAAGACTAAACCAGAAGGTACATGGGAACAGATAAACACAGCACAGACAGCTTAATGGAAATTGAAAACTGAAGGGAAGATAATTATGAAAATTTTAAAAAAGAGTGAAGAGCTAAAAGAATTTGAGAGAAAATGAGAGATATAGGAGACAGGCAAACAATATCTAATATGGATAAAATATAAGATCTCTGAAGCAATGAAACAAAAGAAAAACTAGAAGAAAAACTATTTCAAGAAATTGTTCTTGAAATAAAAGCAAAACATGAAACACTGTGTACCTGGGAAAATCCACACATAGTGACTAACTAGAAGATATATTCTTGTAGGTCTACTGAACTTTAAAGACAAAATGAGAAAGAAAATCTTTGGGTACTTGGGCACTCATGAAGGAAAGAAAGTCAAGATTGTTTCAGATTTTCTAAAAGTAAAATTTTGTTAGAAAACCATGGAGGATCATTTTCAAGATTCTCAAAGACAGGATATTTAAGCCATAGTTTTTTTTTTTTTTTAATCTACCAAACTGACTTTCAAATGTAAAGTTCATAAACATTCTCTTATAAACATGCAAAACACAGGAAATATTGTTTCAATGGGACTTTGCTGAGGAATGTGCTAGAAAATACATTTTACATAACTGAAATGCCTGTGAATACACTGTTACATAAGTACTTGTGGTGAGCATTAAATAATGGATTTTTATAGAACTAATAATAAATGATGTTTCTAAGGGAGAGAGTATAGTATAAAGCAGTGTGTACTTTGATATTATAAACACATTATAACTCTAAAACATGGGATGAGAATGTGGAAAGTATATGAAAAGTATGCTTGCTAGTTGCCTTCCAGTTATTAATTAGAAGAAAAGAATGGTACTTCATATTAGATGTTAGGCCAGTGAGAAGAGGGGGGAAGAAGAAGTTACTAGCTAGTTCTATATTGCTCACTGTTGTGAACCAGTAGTAAATAACGAAAATGAGTAGACAAAATACAAAGAAAGCAAAATAAATACATCATATTTTTGAATACATATAAATTACTTGTATTAAACAATATGGCAGAAAAGAAGCCAATCTTATCAATCACCCCAAGAAATTTAATTGGACTTACCAACTTATTAAGACAAAAAAATTTTTTTCTGACTGGTTAGCAAAGTAAAATGCTGCTGTATACAATGTGAATACCTAAAATAATGAGATTCATGGGTGGGGGAAGTTTGGACCAGAGAAATGCAAATAAAAAGAAAGAGGAAGTCTTGATATTGTTATCATAACAAGGCAAAGTATAAAGAAAAGGCCTTACAGAGAAATGAGGAAAACTTATCATGATAGAGGCTCCAATTCACAATGAAGGTGTGTCAGTTATTAATAGTTAATACTCAATAACACAGTATTTTCATGAAGCAGAAACAAAAACAAGATGCAAAGATAAATTGACATAGACACACCAATTATAAGAGATTTTTCACACATTTTTCTCAATCTACAACAAATCACATGAACTAAAATTGAGTTGAAATTTAGAAGACTTAAATAACATAACCAATAAAATAGATCTTGCAGATATCAAACTATGAGCCCAGATAACACAGAATATACTTTATTTTCAGGTGTACATGCGGTGTCCACAAGAATTGATCATATCATAGCCCAAAAAGAACAGGTTAATAAATTCCAAATAATAGAAATAATACTAGGAGCATTCTCTGGTGGCTGTGCACTAAAACAAGCTACGATAAAAACAAAACCATAAAGGCTCTTTGCCTGGAAATGAAAAGGAAAAGAAAAAATCCTGCTACTAAGCAACTCTTGGATCACAGAATTTCTTGAAAATGAATAGGAATAACGCCACACACACACACACACACACACACACACACACACACACACACCAGAATCTACAGTGTACAGCTAAAGTAGTTAACAGAGAAAATTTGAGCGCGTTAAATACTGCTAACACTAAAAATCAAACTCTGAATGTAAACAAATTGAAAAATCAAAAGCTAGAAAAGAAAACCATAGTAAGCAAAAGAGACCAGAACAAATTCATAAAAGCAGAATTCAGTTAGAAAACAGAGAATGACACCCAACATAGGAACACCTCAATACATAAGGCAACTGCTAGCAGCTATAAAAGAGGAAATCGACAGTAACACAACAATAGTGGGGGACTTTAACACCTCACTTACGCCAATGGACAGATCATCCAAAACGAAAATGAATAAGGAAACAGAGCTTTAAATGACACAATAGACCAGATACATTTAGTTGATATTTACAGGACATTCCATCCAAAAACAGCAGATTACACTTTCTTCTCAAGTGTGCATGGAACATTCTCCAGGATAGATCACATCTTGGGTCACAAATCAAGCCTCAGTAAATTTAAGAAAATTAAAATCATATCAAGCATCTTTTGTGACCACAACACTATCAGATTAGAAATGGATGACAGGGAAAAAAACATACAAAACACAAACACATGGAGGCTAAACAATACATTACTGAATAAACAAGAGATCACTGAAGAAATCAAAGGAAATCAAAAAATACCTAGAGACAAATGACAATGTAAACATAATGATCCAAAACCTATGGGATGCAGCAAAAGCAGTTCTAAGAGGGAAGTTTATAGCTATACAAGCCTACCTCAAGAAACAAGAAAAATATCAAATAAACAATCTAACCTTACACCTAAAGGAACTAGAGACAGAAGAACAAACAAAACCCAGAGTTAGCTGAAGGAAAGAAATCATAAAGATCAGTGCAGAAATAAATGAAATAGAAACAAAGAAAATGATAGCAAATATCAATAAAACTAAAAGCTGGTTCTTTGAGAAGATAAACAAAATTGATAAACTGTTAGCCAGACTCATCAAGAAAAAGAGGGAGAGGACTCAAATCAATAAAATTAGAACTGAAAAAGGAGAAGTTACAATAGACACCACAGAAATACAAAGCATCCTAAGAGACTACTACAAGCAACTCTATGCCAATAAAATGGACAATGTGGAAGAAATGGACAAATTCTTAGAAAGGTATAACCTTCCAAGATTGAACCAGGAAGAAATAGAAAATATGAACAGACCAAGCTCAAGTAATGAAATTGAAACTGTGATTAAAAATCTTCCAACAGGCCTTCCCTGGTGGCGCAGTGGTTGAGAGTCCACCTGCCGGTGCAGGGGACACGGGTTCGTGCCCCGGTCCAGGAAGACACCACATGCTGCGGAGCGGCTAGGCCTGTGAGCCATGGCCATTGAGCCTGCGTGTCCGGAGCCTGTGCTTTGCAACGGCAGGGGCCACAAAAGTGAGAGGCCCACATACCGAAAAAAAAAAAAAAAGTCTTCCAACAAACAAAAGTCCAGGACCAGATGGCTTCACACGTGAATTCTATCAAACATTTAGAGAAGAGCTAACACCCATCCTTCTCAAACTGTTCCAAAAAATTGCAGAGGAAGGAACACTCCCAAACTCATTCCATGAGGCCGCCATCACCCTGATACCAAAACCAGACAAAGATACTACAAAAAAAGAAAATTACAGACCAATGTCACTCATGAATATAGATGCAAAAATCCCCAACAAAATACTAGCAAACAGAATCCAACAACACATTAAAAGGATCATACACCATGATCTAGTGAGATTTATCCCAGGGATGCAAGAATTCTTCAATATACGCAAATCAATCAGTGTGATACACCATATCAACAAACTGAAGAAGAAAAACCATATGATCATCTCAATAGATGCAGAAAAAGCTTTTGACAAAATTCAACACCCATTTATGACAAAAACTCTCCAGAAAGTGGGCATAGAGGGAACCTACCTCAACACAATAAAGGCGATATATGACAAACCCACAACAAACATCATTCTTAATGGTGAAAAACTGAAAGCATTTCCTCTAAGATCAGGAACAAGACAAGGATGTCCACTCTCACCACTATTATTCAACATAGTTTTGGAAGTCCTAGCCACAGCAATCAGAGAAGAAAAAGAAATAAAAGGAATACAAATTGGAAAAGAAGAAGTAAAGCTGTCACTGTTTGCAGATGACATGATACTATACATAGAGAATCCTAAAGGTGCCACCAGAAAACTACTACAAATCAATGAATTTGGTAAAGCTGCAGGATACAAAATTAATGCACAGAAATCTCTTGCATTCCTGTACACTAATGATGAAAAATCTGAAATAGAAATTAAGGAAACACTCCCATTTACCATTGCAACAAAAAGAATAAAATACCTAGGAATAAACCTACCTAGGGAGACAAAAGACTTGTATGCAGAAAACTATAAGACACTGATGAAAGAAATTAAAGATGATAGAAGAATCAATTAGAAGAATCAATATTGTAAAAATGACTATACTACGCAAAGCAATCTACAGATTCAGTGTAATCCCTATCAAATTACCAATGGCATTTTTTATGGAACTAGAACAAAGCATCTTAAAATCTGTATGGAGACACAAAAGTCCCCGAATAGCCAAAGCAGCCTTGAGGGAAAAAAACAGAGCTGGAGGAATCAGACTCCCTGACTTCAGACTATACTATATAGCTACAGTAATCAGGAGAATATGGTATTGGCACAAAAACAAAAACAGAGATCAATGGAACAACATAGAAAGCCCAGAGATAAACCCACGCACCTATGGTCAACTAATCTATGACAAAGGAGGCAAGGATATACAATGGAGAGAAAACAATCTCTTCAATAAGTGGTGCTGGGAAAACTGGACAGCTACATGTAAAAGAATGAAATTAGAACACTCCCTAACACCATACACAAAAATAAAATGGATTAGAGACCTAAATGTAAGACCGAACACTATAAAACTCTTAGAGGAAACCATAGGAAGAACACTCTTTGATATAAATTACAGCAAGATCCTTTTTGATCCACCTCCTAGAGTAATGGAAATAAAAACAAAGATAAATAAATGGGACCTAATGAAACGTCAAAGCTTTTGCACAGCAAAGGAAACCATAAACAAGATGAAAAGACAACCCTCAGAATGGGAGAAAATATTCGCAAATGAATCACCAGACAAAGGATTAATCTCCAAATATATAAATAGCTCATGTAGTTCAATATTAAAAAAACAAACAGCCCAATATAAAAATGGGCAGAAGACCTAAGTAGACATTTCTCCAAAGAGGGCATGCAGATGGCCAAGAAGCACATGAAAAGCTCCTCAACATCACTAATTATTAGAGAAATGCAAATCAAAACTACAATGAGGTATCACCTCACACCAGTTAGAATGGGCATCGTCAGAAAATCTACAAACAACAAATACTGGAGAGGGTGTGGAGAAAAGGGAACCCTCTTGCACTGTTGGTGGGAACGTAAATTGATACAGCCACTATGGAGAACAGTATGGAGGTTCCTTAAAAAACTAAAAATAGAACTAACATATGATCCAGCAATCCCACTACTGGGCATATACCTAGAGAAAACCATAATTCAAAAAGACACAGGCACCCCAATGTTCACTGCATCACTATTTACAATAGCCAGGTCATAGAAGTAACCTAAATGCCCATCGACAGACGAATGGATAAGGAAGATGTGGTACATATATACAATGGAATATTACTCAGCCATAAATAGGAATGAAATTGGTCATTTGTTGAGATGTGGATAGATCTAGAGACTGTCATACAGAGTGAAGGAAGTCAGAAAGAAAAAAACAAATATCATATATTAACACATATATGTGGAGACTAGAAAAATGGTATAGATGAACCAGTTTGCAGGGCAGAAGTTGAGACACAGATGTAGAGAACAAATGTATGTACACCACGGAGGAAAGTGGCGGGGGTGGGGATGGTGGTGTGCTGAATTGGGATATTGGGATTGACATGTATACACTGATGTGTATGAAATGGATGACTAATAAGACCCTGCTGTATAAAACAATAAATAAAATAAAAAAAGAGAATGAGTAGAATTAATAAGTCCAAGAACTGATTCTTTGAAAGCAAAAAATATAGACAATCTCCTAGCTAGCATAAGCAAGAAAAAGAACACACACATATATAAAATTAGAAATGACAAGGAAGAAAGAATCTTCAAAACAGAGGAAATTTAAAGGCATCAGAGACTATTTTGTACAACTCTATGCATTTCAAGTTGAAAATCTAAATGAAATGGGTGATTTCAAAGAAGAATATAACTTATCAAAATTGACCTCATTAAAGACAGAAAGTCTAAAAAGAGCAGACATGCATAGAAGAAATAGATAAAATGGTTAAAGAACTCACCCAGAAAAGCATTATGCCCAGTCCCTGCCTCCCCTCCCCCAGTAACACTAAAAAAGGACTCAAGTCAACTTGAAGAGGCTCTCAGTTGCCATTTGAACATCAACAAAGATAACTGCAAAGGACCGAAACATTCTAAATGTCTCATCTATTGATTCTAAATGTCTCATCTAATGACACCAAAACAAACAAATCCTAGCTGGTCACCATGGGAGGATACCAGTAAACCAACCCGTTATTTTGAAAACTGATAAACAGCAGGAAAGAATCAAGCATTTATCCTGTTTTCCTATATGAGCTGTATTGCTCGGTACATAAATAGATGGTCAAGGCAACTTTCTCTTTATAGAATTATTACACCTAGTAAATGAATAGTATTTTGCAATCTGTAATGAATTAATGGATCACAGTATATATCTTAAAGGTCTGCTCACATCACAAAAAGAGAGACAACCAGACATCACATGCCTCCTGATACAACAATATAATGTCACTTGTGAATTAGTCTTGCCAAAAAAAAAAAAAAAAAAATCAATCCTTGATCTGATCAAGACTTTAGATCCAAACAACTTGCAAGAAGCCCAGGGATACAAGCATAAAATCCAAACTTCAGGAGCCTCTACAGGACAGATAATCTGGTTTCTTTATTAAATAAATTGAAAGAAAAAGAGACTGAGAGGAACTTATAGATTAAAATAAATATAAGGCACACATCAACTAATCAATGTATGGATCTTATTCAGATCATCATTGAAGTGGTAAAAAAAGGAAAACGTGACATAATTGCAAATTGGACCATGGATTGGATATGTGTTAACATTAAAGAACTATGATGATTAATTTTTGATTGAGGAGTGATAATGATATTGTACTTTTGTTAAAAAAAAAAAAGCCCTTGCCTTACCAAGTTAAATGCTGGAATATTTACAGATAAAATGATATGATGTCTGGAATTTGCTTCAAATAAGGGGAAAGTAGGAGGAGAAATAGATAAAACAAGATTGACCATTAGTTGAAAATTGTTAAAGTTGGTTTATGGATATATGGGAGTCCATGATACTATTCTATTCTTGTGCATATTTGAAATGTTTCATAATATAAAAATTAACAAAAATCACATTACTAAAATTAGGGCATAACCCTCATGAATATCACATAGTTATTATTAACTGAACTGGGAGAAAGTGTTCCATTATCTCTGCTTTAACATATTTGAGATCATTCCAACTGCAATAACAAAGGAAGTGTCAAAATGCTAACAGGGGCAATAAATTCTGTTTTTGCTCCTCTGATTCTTTCTCCATTTCCAGACATTCATTCAGCTTGCAGTTATAGAGCTGCTGATATTGTAAAAATGTTGCTTAGCAACATGTTAATGGGGAAAAACACTCCTTAAACCATCAGGGTTTTTGTCTTTTGAAATGTACTAGTTCAGCGTATGACACCTCCCACAGCTCAATTTAACAAGAGAAAAAATATCAACTTTCTGAATATAGTTTTTTTTTTTTATCTTCTTAGCTGGGTCTGAATTAATAGGACTATAAGAAATGGAGTATGACATTGACTCTGAACTACATAGAGTTCTATTGGTCTCTTTGCTGAAAGTGGTTTAGAGATGACAGACTACGATAGCACTCTGTCCCTTACCTAGTATTGGGGGTAGGGGTGGAGATGCTGAGGTCCAGAAGGTATGCAGGGAACATGCCCCAATCTTTATCATCCACTTGATTTGAATTAAGTACTGAAGCATCTAGAAGGTGGGCCCAGTGAGTCTCTCTCTAAGCCTTGGTTCCTCTTCAGGAAATCAGGGTATTTGACCAAATGCTCTGGAAGACCATTTCTGTTACACCATGTTTCTCTGTGGAAGAGCCCTTAGGCCAACGCTTCTCAAACTTCGATGTGTTGGTTGTGCCTTTCCTGGACATCTTATGAAAATGTGGATCCTGATTTAGTAGGCCCGGTATGGGGCCTTGAGTTTTTGCATTTCCAACAAGCTTTCAGGAGTTGCTAATTCTGCTGGTCAGGGGGAATCACACGTTTATAGCAAGTCTCCTGGCCACTGTGAGTGGCTGGAGAGATTAGAAGATGTGATTTGTCAGCCTTGGCATGGTATACGGTTAAGAGGACAGCTTGAGCATCAAAGAGACTTAGGTTCAAATCTTGACTCTGTCTTTAGAAGTATGGCTGAGCCATGCTGGTCTTCAAGTTCTGCATCTGCAAAATGAAGCATGGGCATTTTTTGCGAAGACTGAATGAGATATCAATATCACTTCTAATGTCCTTAGCCAGGCACATAGTAAGTGCTCTGTAAGTATGAACTATTGTTGGCATAAAGGAAAACAAAAGAGCATTGATGGAGGTCGTGTTGCCGTATGAATCTTTGCTCCATATTTATGAGTGAAGCAGTATGAAAAATTGGAAAGAGCTTTGGGCTGATTCAGAGTGGAGTTTCTCCTCACTGCTGCAGATGTGGCAGTCATATCCTTTACTGGCCTCAGTTTATACACCTGCCCAGTGGAAAGGCTGAATCCATTCCTACCTGGTCCGAAGAGCCTAGGGATGTGTTTTAGCTCCCTTGAATGATTCAGTCCATGCTCTGCACCAAGGAGCTCCAAGGAATCAGCTCTGCAGTTAATAAACTGAGGGGAGAGAAGAGTTAGGTGGCAAAAAGCTTATCAGAATTGGATGAAAAGCCCAGACCCACAAGAATTTGCTAAGCAGTGGATCTATTTTAAAACCCACTTCTTTTTAACAACAGAGAGCCAGGGCAGTGATTTAATTGCCGATGGGCTACATCAGAAGCAAGATTGGAGCTAGCATCCCTGAATTGGGGCAAAGAACAGATGAACCAGTTCTGGGGAGGACAGGTCTTCTGAACCTTCCCACTACTCTCCCGTTCCTACGTCTTTTACATCTCCCATGTGCCAAGCTTTCGATTTTTAAACAAATGTCCTTGGGACTGTAAAATTTTGTCCATTTTCTAAAAGATTTTCTAAGCATCTGTCAGCTTCTGTCTGAATCATACATAAATGTGCATATGAATCACTTCCTGTTTCACACCATGATCCCCAGCCCTGCTCTGTCACAGACATCCTCCTCCTTTCCCCCACCACTCCCCACCATTTGAAAAGAATAAATGAAGAAACTGATTTTGTGGTGATTAACATGGTTAATCTTTCGAAACCACCAGGGTTCAGAATCCTTTGGGGAGACTTCTTCATGAGAGAGACTCTGGGGGATCCTTAAGGGTGGGGCTGGCACTGAGAGCAGCTCATTCTACAAAGAGTTCAGTGACTGACACAGCTGCTGTGAACCAGGAAAGAACTTGTGTATCCTGTGAGCCTCAACATGGTGATTAAGAAAGTCCTAGATTCTTAGAGAGGGAAGCTTCATAAATATTACTTAATAAAACCTAAGTAACTTGGTAACAAGGACAGACTTTTGAGTGGGATAACTTTGGCTCACATTCCTGCTTCATCATACACCAAATTTGCTTAACTAAATAGGTGACCTTGGGGCTTCCCTGGTGGGGCAGTGGTTGAGAGTCCGCCTGCCGATGCAGGGGACACGGGTTCGTGCCCCGGTCCGGGAAGACCCCACATGCCGCGGAGCGGCTGGGCCCGTGAGCCATGGCCGCTGAGCCTGCGTGTCCGGAGCCTGTGCTTTGCAATGGGAGAGGCCACAACAGTGAGAGGCCCGCGTACCGCAAAAAAAAAAAAAAAAAAAAAATAGGTGACCTTGAACAAGTTACCTCACCTTTCTCATCCTCCTTCCCCTCTAATGTGATAATGAACTACCTTGTTTTATGGTTCTTATAAAGATAAAATGAGAGTTCACATTTAAAATACTTGGGATGGTGTCTGAAACAATGTCTTAGTTTTTATAATGATAATAATAACGATAATAGACAATTGTCCTAACAAGTGAGTTTTCAGATGCTTTTCTAACTTCTCCAGTGTAGGATTTAGAGCAAAGGTGTCACACAGACAGCCTCTGGGCTGGAGTTCACCTGCAGAATTATTTTGTCTGCCCTTGCTGGCAGTGGTCAGGGAGCGTTTTTGTTGTTATTTGCGAATACTTGAAAATTGAGCATCCTCATCTCTTCAGGATAATTTTGCATCCTCATCTACATTTCTTGAAACTTTTTGAATGATCAGATTATCTGGCAAGCACCAACCCCACATTCCTACATGAAAATGGTCAGTCCGAGGTGAGAAGGGGCTGCCCCCTTTGTATAAAGCTTTTTCCTCCCCCTTGCTGCAGTCACCAGCATTCCCTGCTGTAGGACTATCGCACTACTTTACTTCATGTACATTGTCTTCTGTATCTGAATCGGTATTTGAGTCTGCCATCCCTTGGTAGGGTACCTAGAATGTAACACCATGCTTTAGCGTGGTGTGACTAGCAACAGCAATTGTGAGCATGTTATTAGACACAGATGCATTCATTAATGATTTGAGAGAATGTCACGTATCAGGGTACATTATTAGAGTAGCCCATTTTTGGGGTACATTCCCAGGTCATGCTTGATTCTTTAAAATTATTTGCTCTTCCCACCCACAACCCTGCTGAAGAGAGAGGAGTTAGCCAGACAGCTGCAGGAATCTTGTGAGACTACCCTCACTTTGGTCACAGATGGTTGGAGCAAAAGTCAGTCAACACCTGATCTGAGACAAACCAATCAGATGCTCTCTCCCAGAAGTTCTGAGCTGCAATAGTGAGAAGTTGTCTCTGTGGCCGATGATGGCAGCACTGAAACTAAAAGCTCATGCAGAACTGAGTCTGGATGGGGGTTGTGATGGGAGACAAAGACCAAGACCATGCAAACCAACGTTCTGGGGGAGCATAATGTAGCCAGGAGTCATCAGAGGAAGTCTGTCTGTTAAATGAAATAGGAAAGCAGAAGAGACTTGTGGAAATGACCTTGTGGCCCCCCAGAAGGAAAAAGGGTATCCATTAGTGACCTTCCAGTCTGGTTGTAAATGCTTTGCCATCTTCAGTCACTTATTCCTTGACCTTCTTCCTTTCTTTATTTCTGTGATACCATCCTCTCTTATTACTCTCCTACCTCTTAGAATCATTTTCTCAGTCCCCTCTGTTGGCTTCTTTTCCTACACTGACCTCAAAATGTGGAGTTTCCTGGACTCCATTATAAGTTCCCTTCTCTTCTCTCTTCACATTTACTCTGCTATGGGCTGAAAGTTCGTGTCCCCCCAAAATTCATGTGTTGAAATCTAATCTGCAATATGGTAGTATTAGGAGGTGGAGCCTTTGGGGTGATCAGGTCACGACGGTGGAATCCTCAGGAATGGGAATAGTACCCTTATACAAGAGACGCCAGAGAGCTCCCTCACCACTTTCACCCTGTGATGATACATCAAGAGAACAGCTGTCTGTGAACCAGGAAGCAAGCTCTCGCCATATACTGAATCTGCTGTCACATTGATCTTGGACTTCCCAGCCTCCAGAGCTGTTAGAAATAAATGGCTGTCGTTTATAAGCGACGCAGTCCATGGTATTCTGTTACAGCATTTTGAACAGACTAAGACACGCTTCACAGATGAGCTCAGCATAATGATAGTTATATGCTGACATATTCTAAGTTTGCATGTATATATTCATTTTTTTAAAAATTGTCTTATTCCTTATTAGAATGTGGGTTCAGTCACCTTGGGCAAACTTCACCTGTCTGGTTTACAGCAGTGCCTGACACAAAGTAGATACTCAATAAATATGTACTAAATGAATGGATGAATGAATAAATGAACTGGATTTGTGTCTCCTGTCCAGACCTAAGCCATCCCCCGTATGTGCTATACCAAGCCCCTGACACGCTGGATGCCTCTCAACTTCTCTGATTTGCCAAGGTCTTGCCTTCCTTAAAGTCTTGGAAGATGCATTCCTTCTGCCTACAAAGCTTTCCTTGGGCTCTTCCTTCAAGTGTGGACATCAAAGCTTTCTCCTCTGTGGTATCCTGCCATTTCCCACATGCTTTCTGTAATGATAACACTAGTCATTACATGCATAGCCTCACTTTCTCTTCTTAATTTGTAAATATGCATGAGCTTTTTGTTTGCCGTATATTTGCCTATTTCCCACCCTACATTTCATTTTCTTTCCTCAGATATGCTGTTAACTTCTTGATGCCTCTTAATATACTTAATGCCAAGCACAGTTTCTAGAACAGAGTAAGTGTTCAATAATATATGTCTAAATGAATGAATGGATACCCATGATGTGTTATTTTATTCTCTCCACAAACCTCATCTTTACGTGAGCAGTTTGATTTGATTTTGGTTTCTTGTAATGAGAGAGCTTTGACTTTGGCAGTTATTAGTGATGAGCAGAAATTTATACATTTTAGGTGCTTCTGCTATTATCCTTTTAATAGACTTGAAAAAAAGCAATGACATTCACAGATGACTTCCTAATGACATTAATTATGTACATTTCTATAGTTTACAGAGTGCATTTACATCTATTATCACAGTTAATTCTCAAGACAATATTGCACAGCAGAGGGCAGTTGAGACAAACAGGTCAACAGAGCTAATAGGAGCCAGGATCAGAGCCCAAGTGTTGTGTTTACCAGCCCGTTGCTCTATTGCTATATCACTTGGCTTCCATTGTTAAATTTATACTGCTGCTACTAATACTACTACTCATACTACTACGGGCTGTGATTTATTGAGCACTTACTACAAACCAGGCACCTAGCTACGTACCTTCCCTTAGTTACATCAGTTAATATCCACAGCCTCATGGGGTTGATACTTTTATTGACCTTTTAAGCCAGATTAGGAAATTGAGGCAGAGAGATGTCAGAGATCTAATAAATGGGTAAACCAAGATGTGAGCCCAAGGTTTTTCTGATCTCTGAAACCAAACTACAAACTACTATACTAACGTCTTTCTTGCTACAAAGAAAAGTAAAAGAACAGCTGGGACTTTGGAAGTCACTCATGCAGAATAATCTAGGGTCACGTTTTTTGGTACTAATCCCAAACCCTTCGAGGTACAGTGAAAAGTTATTCAAAACTTTATGGGGGGCTGCCCTGGTGGCGCAGCGGTTGAGAGTCCGCCTGCCGATGCAGGGGACACGGGTTCGTGCCCCGGTCCAGGAAGATCCCACGTGCCGCGGAGCGGCTGGGCCCGTGAGCCGTGGCCGCTGAGCCTGCGCGTCCGTAGCCTGTGCTCCGCAACGGGAGAGACCACAACAGTGAGAGGCCCGCGTACCACAAAACAAACAAAAAAACCCCAAAACTTTATGGGAAGAGGAAGCACAGAACGATGGGACTGAATATGAGCCACTTCACCAGTATCCTCTTTGAAATGGGGACTTAATTAATGCATTTAATTGTTGAGAGATACGTAATGAGATTATTGAGAGCCTGGGCTGTGCACGTCTTTCCTTTTGTTAACTGTGTTAATTTGCAAAGATGCTCAGGATGCTGGCTGAATGGGAACAGGCTAAATGAAAACTCTATTTTTCTTCAGAGTGGGAGAAAAGGTGATCACACTGAGTAATTTGATTTTGATGCACTGCTTTCCACCCTCCCCCTTTTAAAATACACATACTCTTTATAAATAGGTGAAGGAGTGTGATCATTTGGTGAGCACAGGAAGGCTGATTATCACAAATATGACAAAGGGAACTCCGTCAAGCCTTCCTCCGTGTGGAGGATCCCTGGCTCGTCTTCCATTCGGGTAGAACAGAAAGGAAGGAGGGAGGGGTAAAGAAAACATTCAATGAGCGTGGCTCTGTAGAAAGCATCCTGTCAGGAGCTCTCACACCCATTCTTTAGCTGAATCTTAACAAAGCTTGTGGGTGCAGCTATGTGTACAGATTGAAAGGAACCCATTTTACAGATGAAAGGAGTCCTTGACTTGATTCCTCCTGTGACAGGAACTAGGAAAATAGTTAAAACGCCCAACTGTCACATCTAGGAATATACCAAGAGGACATATTAAGAGATGTGGGAAAAAATAGAAAAGAGGGATGGGGGCAGAAGTGGGGCTGTGGAGATGGGCTTATGTTATATTAGCATCAAAGAACCCAAGTATATCTATTCCCCAAATAGATTTGATAGTCAAACACAGGCTTAGTTAGTTTAAAAATATATTCGGTTACCTCATTCAAACTTATAATAATAGTAATGATAATAGAAACTTGCATTTTCAAATTCAAAGTATTTTTTAAAATTTTATTCCCCGCCCCCCAACTGACTGAATCACATTTGAGTACTTTTGTTGCCCTTCTTTCAACCTTCCAAATCTGAGGTTTGGTTAAAAAGCAAATTATCTTTATAAAGAGCCCAACCCTCTTGTCTCTGGACCTCACAGGGAATGGTTTTCGAAATCATTTTTCACTCAGTTCACACTCTGAAAGATCAAAGAACTGTGCTGTGTGCTCATTCCAGAAGCCCCTCTGGGATTAGCCCATCATGAATATAAATCAGTGTGTTTGTTATGTTTCCAAGATACCCATTCATCATCCATCTTTGCATTGTTCAAAGGCTTGGGGTCAGTTCAGCTCCCACCTCCACAAGGCTTCGTGCTTCCGTTTGTGCAGCCAAAGGAGCACTGGAGACAATTAGCTACTTGCCGCTGTGTCTACAGCCAAAGGTCTCCCCCAGGGGGCTGAGAAGAGCCGTCCTCAGGAGGAAGCTCCGTTCAGGCATCAGCGTGGCTCTTAGCCGAGGAGGCAGTGCCTTTCTCTACCCTCCAACTCGGGGCCTTTTTTGTGTAGCAGGAAAAAAGCAAACAGTGGCCACCTCCTCTCTCCTGGAGGTGACAAGCAGAGGAAAGTATAAAGCTAGCTTTTGAAAACTCAGCCATTGAACTCCCTGCCACCCCAAGAACCTGACCTGAATCCACTTTTTGACAACCACAGGAGGCAATTGTCCTTTTCTTTAAGAAGCTCTCAGCTTGGAAAAAGACCACCAAGAGGGAAAGGGATTGCCCTGCAAAAGGGTCTTAAAGAATATCAAAGCTGAAAGGTCTCTTAGTGACTGCTGAGTCCCACCTCCTTAATTTATAAATGAAACCCTGAGGACAGGAAGGCTTAATCCAAACCCTACAGCCCAAGGCAGGCTCCCCCAAATATTATCAGAACAACTCGTTGGTAAGTCAGAGCTGAGTTTTTCACTCACTGTGGGAAGAGAAAACACTACCTACATTGCCAGTCTTGATTGTATCTCGTGGGGGAAATAGCAGTCAGAGTATTTGTTGAAGTCTGGTTTAAGGAGGGTCCTTCAGGGGAGTAGCGGGGTCTTGTTAGGAGCAGATGGGATCATGATACGATAGTTTAGAGTTGGTGGACGCAACAAGGCAAGGATTTTGAGGTGAACAATTGAAAGGGTCTTGGGGTAGAAATAGCTGATGTTTTCTGTGGAAGAATGGATGGATCTTTCAGGTAAGTTCTTGGAATGTACAATTATGTTATTTTCTCTTCCTGGGAAACATATCCTGAAATAGTGAATTCATGTTGATGAAGACAGAGGACTAGCAAAGTCATATCAGAGTAGACAGGAAGCTGTGTGGAGATGGATAGTTCTGGGTGTCAGAATCCAAGCCCTCCATTTATAAATGAAACCCTGCTCCGAGCCACACAGCTCTTTCAGTGCAAAAGATGAACTGGAAACCAGGTCCCAAGTTCCCCACCCTCTGGCCATTTTATGACCCAGTGATGGGTTATGTGAGCCAAACGAATAAAACCAGTCGCTGGATTTAAAAAAACTTTTTTTTTTTTTGAAATATTGGAAGAAGAAAATAAAAGATAGGAACGAAATAGAGAGTATGTGTGTGGGAGGAGCCTGGATGCCTCAGAGAGGAATTCTGGAACATCTTTCTGAGGAGGTGACATTTGAGATGTGACCAGAATATGCAAAGAACTCAGGAGCTCTTCAAGCTGAAAGAGAGCAATTGCAAAAGAAGCCTGCTTGGGGTTTGAAGAAAAGAAAGAGCATGCGTGACTCAAACCCAGGGAGCAAGAGGAGAGAGGTAGGAGAAGAGTTGAGGCTGGAAAATGGGACCAGATCCTTGGAGGACTTTTGGGTGCTCTCAGAATGCCTGGCTGGGATGGATTTTCCTGATGTTGTATATGCAACATGTGCTCTGCTTGTTCACCTTGTGAAAACTCACAGTAGAAGCTATTCTTCCATAAGTGTTGAAGACGTTGTCCACATTTTCCAAGGAGAGGATCTGGGAGATGTTCATTCAGTTATTCATTTTGCCTGGGCAAAGTAAGAAATACATCAACTAAGCCAGCTGTAGGGCTTCACAGAGCAGTAAATTATCTGTTTTTCTTTTAGTTTGTTTGCAAGAAATGCCTATGATTCCAGGATATTCTCCTCTTATTCTTAGCTATTATCACGCTCCAGCATTCATTTTCAGTTTCTGATGCTGAGCTGGATGGTTTTCATGGCATCTCAGCTGGAGAAGAATGAAAATGAATGAACAAAATGAAAGACAAGATTTATTTGGGGGTGGGGCATATTCTGTGTAGTTTGTCCTAAAGCAAAAAAGAAACTTGATAGGACTTAATTATGTGCAGCATTTTCTTTTAAACTGTACACACAGGCACTAATTGGACAATTCACATCTTCTACACCTAGCATTATCAACAGATGATGATTAAAAAGTTTAAGAGCGTTGCTTGATTCTTTCAGGAAACCGCTCAATAGTCTATATGCAAGCTTACCAAGGCTGTGTAACAGATCCAAAATGCCAGAAAATCGGTGAGTAATAGAAAATAGCAAAGCACTCAATTTATCAACTGGAATACTCATTTTTATTTCATGAATTCAAACACAGGAAAGTATTTGTGTACTGACACTTGGGTGTGTGTGAGCTGTTTTAAAACTCATTCTGTTTTCATTATTAATTCTCAAGAAATGAATACCACCATTGCAGATAAAATCACTGGGCAGAGTCTGGGGACGTTCAAGGGTGTTAGTTTTACAGTAGACTTTCCCTCAGGACAAGGTAGGACATTGTAAATAATCTAGGAGAGAGTATTGCTCAGCAGTTAATGGTGTGAATTTTCAGTTTTGAGTCTCACTTTTATCCTGAAAAGCTACTTCATGACCTTGGGAAAGTTATTTCACTTCTGTGATCCTCAGTCTTCCAGCCTTTAATATGGGAATGACAATAGTAACTAACTCATAGGTTGTCTCTGAGGATTAAATCAGACTGTGTAAAGCTTTTTCTTTCTTCATCTAGCTTTATTGAGATATAGTTGACATACAGCACTGTATAAGTTTAAGGTATACAGCATAATGATTTTACTTACATCATGAAATGATTATAATAAATTTACCGAACATCGATCATCTAATACAGATACAAAATTACAGAAATAGAAAAAAAAGTTTCCTTGTGATGAGAATTCTTAGGACTTAACTCTCTTAAAAAACTTTCATGTATAACATACAGCAGTGTTAATTATATTTATCACGTTGTATATTACATCCCTAGTACTTATCTTTCTTAGAACTGGAAGTTTGTACCTTTTGACCACCTTTGCTCAAGTCCCCCCCACCCAACCTCCCTCCACTCCCCACCTCTGGTAACCACAATTATAAATCTCTTTTTCTATGAGTTTATTTCTGAAGTACGGTTGACCTATGTTAGCTCCTGTTACCCAGCATAGTCATTCTATATTTCTGTACATTTCAAAATGATCACCACAATGAATATGGTTATGATCTGTCCCCATACAAAGATATTACATAGTCATCGACTATATTCCCCACACTGTGCATTTCATACCCGTGACTCATTTATTTTTCAGCTTGCAGTTTACACCTCAGTCTCCCTCACCTATTTCTTTCCTCGCCCCGCAACCTCCCCTCAGGCAACCACCTGTTTGTTCTCTGTATCTACAAATCTGTTTCTGTTTTATGTTTTTCCATTTGTTTTTTAGACTCCACATATAAGTGAAATCATACAGTATCTGTCTCTCTCTGTCTGATTTATTTCACTTAGCATAATACCCTTAACTCAAGGCCTAAAGCTTTTAATATCTTTATTATTATTGTATAGAATGACTAAGAGATATATTACAGTCAATTCCAGAAAAAAATGGCTGCTGCCTTTATGTGTGTGTGTGTGTGTGTGTGTGTGTGTGTGTGTGTGTGTGTGTGTGTGTTTCTTTTTGGACATAGCGGTTCAGGTATAAGGCAAAATGTAGAGTTTATAATGAAAGCCTGCAGTCACCTGCTTGCCTTTTTCTGTTTTCTGTTTTCCTCAGAGGAAAACCCTCTTAACTATTTCCGTTTTTCTTTTTTCTGAAGGTATCCCATATATCTAAATAGTATGCCTGCACACCATTTCTTCATTCATCAACTTTAGGCAATATCTTTTTACTCCATTGTGTAAGAACTGAAGATTTATTTGTTCTATTATTTTTCCTTCTTAACCTCTTGTCTTCCCCCAATGCTTGATGATTTTATTTTTTTTATTTCTTCTATTGCTTATTTTTATAACTTTTAAACAATAAAGTTGTACATATTTTTTTTTATTCTATCAATTTTAAAAACTATCTGGACTTACCTCTGTAACTTGCAAGTATGCGTTCCTTACTCCTTTCCTCCCTAATTTCTGAATGCTGTCTCTGTGTGTGTTTGAAAGATGTCTTAGGAAAAAGTTTCTCAAAGTAGAGCTTGCAATGGGGGTTCTTGTGCCTGTGACTTATGGAGGGTGTGCTTCCAGTGGGAACCTGTAAAGGAGTGAGGGAGGCAGGGCAGGGAAAGGGCAGAAGCCAGGGAGGATGTGGTTTTCATCTGGGGTCTGGTTTCAGCCTGCTCTCATGAGGAGCTCTAGAATGTGAATTGTACCCCAGAATGAGGCTGCCCTTTGGACATCCCTTATTTGACAATCACTGTCTGTAGGCCCCCTGCAGGAGGAGGAGCGTGGCTTCCTGCAGGAGAAGTAGACTCTGGCAACTAAGGACAGTGCCCCAGAGAAGGGGGCAGCTGTGAGCTCTTATCAGCCAACAGTCTCAGCAGCTAGAGGATGGGTGCACAGGCCAGCTAAAGGGGTCTGGGTGGAGGACCAACAATCCAACAATCTCTAACACATAGGTGCTGAGGAGGGGGGTGTGATGAAGACAGTGGTCTCTGCTGCCTCATCGACTTTTACATTATTTGAGATTCATTGTTTTATTTTTTATTTATTTATTTTTTTCTGGTACACGGGCCTCTCACTGCTGTGGCCTCTCCCGGTGCGGAGCACAGGCTCCGGACGCGCAGGCTCAGCGGCCATGGCTCACGGGCCCAGCCGCTCCACGGCATGTGGGATCCTCCCGGACCAGGGCACGAACCCGTGTCCCCTGCATTGGCAGGCGGACTCTCAACCACTGCGCCACCAGGGAAGCCCGAGATTCATTGTTTACAAAGCATTTTCACTTATATTTTTCATTTAGTCTTCACTCAAACATGCATACACACACACACACACACCCCGTCACCACCACCACCAATACCGATAACATCAACAAAGCAATAGGAGGTGATGCTGGCGTTATTCTCTTTGTTTTAAAAGTTAAATACGTGATCCCAAAGTGGTTTTGTGGCTTGTCCAATACAAACAATAATTGGGAAAAATGAGACCTAATTCCAGTTTCAGAATCTAGTTTCTATATGAACATCCTTGGTTTCTTTCTTCATAGTTCTTTGCATTAAATCCATTTGCCATATATTTATGTTCCTCCATATTTGTCCTAACTTTGCAGATCACTTTTTTTTCTCTGAACCCATTTTTTTCTTTTGCATTTCAAATTGGTCTTTCAGTCTTCCTGGTGGTTTTGTTCATTTCCATCATATTACACCTCCATCAGCCAGGGCACTTTGAAGCCACAGACAACAGACTAACTAGCCGTGGCCTAAACAGTAGAGATGTTTACTATTTCACATAAAAAGTGCAGAGCCATAGTAGTCCTGTATCCATCCTGTCACATCATCAATGTCATTAGGACCAGGCTTTCTCCTTCTTCCTCTGTCTCCTCTGGGCAGTGGCTTTCCCTCTTAGGTCAGTCATGCCAAGACAGTGAGAAGGCTGCTGCAGCTCCAGGCTTCACATTCTCACCATGGGTCTCATATGCAGACAAGGGGCAGTTTCTCTTCAGTCATCCTCTCTCTTTCAGAGCAGGGAGGGAACGCTTCTCAGAGCCCCCAATTCTCCTCATGCCCCATTGACCAAGGTTCGCCATATAGACTTTGCTTCCAGCAACGGAAGCTGGGAAATTAAGGACCTGGCATTATACTGTGTGAGTGTGTGTGTGTGCGCACGTGTGTGTGTAGGGGGGCCTCTGTCAGTAAGGAAGGAGTGGAAAGAGTTTTTGGATAGGCAACTAACAGCCATTCTCTATAGCCTCTCTTCCCACCATTAATACACACATACACATGCATGTGCACAAAGAGAGAGAGAAACAGATAGATGATAGACAGATAGATAGATCTAAAGATAGATAGATAGATAGATGATTCATTTATCTTACCTCTTTTTGTGTATAGCCGGTTAGTTCCCTGTTGGTGAAGTCCCAGTTAATGAGGTTGTTGTCGTTGCTTTCTTTCTAACTTGAGGTTCTGCTAATAGAGCACAAAGTGATCTGGTAGTAATTTTGTAACTCTTTTTAATGAAGCAGAGTACAAAATGCTGTCTGAGATCTGTCTTACCCTACTACACTGTCTATCTGTGGTCCGCGAATTGACTGTTCTGAGGCTGACCACGGCAAATATACCATCAAATACTGTGACTGCCTATTGCCTAGATTATTCTCTTTGGAGAATTGTGGGACAGGATGTGTGCACATTTGGAAGAGTTATGAGGATCGCGGGAGCAAATGGCAGTAAACATTTACTTCTGGGAGGGCAAGAGTTGATACACACAGTTCTGAAATAACGATGGGCAAAATCAAAGTTCACTGATGGGAGAGACAAGTGTCCAGCATGCATTCCTCAGAAATTACTTGGGATGTTAGAAGAAAGATTCTGGTCAAAAAATGGACTTCTGGAGATCTGTGGGATGATGGCTTAGTTGCGAGTGTAAGAAAACCCAACTAGCAGTTGCTTATGCTAAAAGAGCCTTTGTTGGCTCAGATAAATAAAACAGCTGAACATAGGATATAACTGTCTTCAAGTTCTGCTGGTGTTAAAGGCTCATTGTCATGAGGATCTTGTCATCTTCCATCCTCCCTCAGTTAACAAACTTTGCAGATCTGTGTGTTGGCAAGATGGCGCACCAGCTCTGGGTTCACATCCTTTTGTGTTCAGGTAAGGAGCTTCTTGAACACAAAAAGAAGGAGCTTCTTTTTTTCGTAACTTCTTCAAAGGGCCTGAGATGCACTCTGTTTAGCCAGTTTAAATTAGCTTAAGGAAGGAAATACTTTTCAGCTTCGACCTAAGTCACTCAAATTAGTGATGTCTCACCCAAATCATATAGACTAGAAGTGGGGTGAGAGTGACCTGCCAGAAGAAATACAAAATAGGAAGAATGAACAATGGGCTTTAGACAACATCTGTTCACAGAACCGTTTTAAAGGAAAGACTGACCTCTAAAGTCTGGAAAACTGAAGATCAGCCAGTTTATACTTCTTTGAAAGGGAATTTCACCAGCAAAAGAAAAATTCACGCGTGCTGGTTTGGGTCCTTCTCTGAAAGTACTTGTATTGGGATTCACATAAGCCGAATAGTTTTGTCCCCATGAGCTTTATAGCATGGCAAATAAAAGGTTGCAGTACAGTTTCCTACTGCAGCCCACATGGCTTGGGCAAGTGAATCTAAGCTCTCCTAAACCCATCTCCCTGCCAGAGCAAGTGGTAAATAAATCATAAACCACTTTTGTACATGTTTCAAATTCTGATGTAGATGAAAGGCAATTTACTCGTGCTCGAAAACGAAATTCCTGGCAAAAAGAAATGCCTCTTAACAAATGGAACAGTCCCCTAGTGACAAGATGGAGGCGTGCAACGGGTTACATTTGTCATTTTAACTCCAGGGGCAGACTGGAGGTATTTTAATCATGCTGAAGTAGAACTACAGGTAGAAACAGCATCCTATTTGATATAGGAAAGAATGCCAGCATTTCTCCTTTGAACAGGTTACTTCCTACATGTGAATGATTTGGTAAGAGAACTTAATATTCTATATTTACTTAATTCCTAGGTATCTAAAAAAAGTATAAATGGCAAATCTTTTTCAAATTTATCTTTCCATCCATATGGCTGCAAATTACTCCTGTGAATGTACTATTTTAACCAAGCTGTCTCTGTGCTCAAACACCTTCAAAAGCTCTCATTGTCTAGCCAGGACAGGGAAGCAACCTAAGTGTCCATCCACAGATGAATGGATAAAGAAGGTGTGGCACATGTATACAATTATATATTACTCAGCCATAAAAAGAAACGAAATTGAGTTATTTGTAGTGAGGTGGATGGACCTAGAGACTGTCATACAGAGTGAAGTAAGTCAGAAAGAGAAAAACAAATACCGTATGCTAACACATATGTATGGAATCGAAAAAAAAAAGGTTCTGAAGAGCCTAGGGGCAGGACAGGAATACAGACGCAGACATAGAGAATGGACTTGAGGACACAGGGAGGGGGAAGTGTAAGCTGGGACAAAGTGAGAGAATGTCATGGACATATATTCACTACTAAATGTAAAATATAGATGGCTAGTGGGAAGCAGCCACATAGCACAGGGAGTTCAACTCGGTGCTTTGTGACCACCTAGAGGGGTGGGATAGGGAGGGTGGGAGGGAGACGCAAGAGGGAGGAGATATGGGGATATATGTATACATATAGCTGATTCACTTTGTTATACAGCAGAAACTAACACACCATTATACAGCGATTATACTCCAGTAAAGATGTTAAAAAAAATTTAAAAAAAATAAAGAAGCTCTCATGGTCCACAGAAAAGCTGTGACTCAGTAACTAGGCATCTTAGGGCTTCTGAAGGAGAGACCTCAAATACTTTTCTAGACTTCATTTCCACCATTTTTGTATGAATGAGGAGAAGCTAGTTTATGTTGTGTGCCTTAGTTTTCTACTGCTGTGTAACAAATTATGACAGACCTCACAGGTAAAAGAATTGTTCATTTGTTACCTCCCAGTTTCTGTGGGTCAGGAAACTGGGCACAGCTTACTTGGGTCCTCTGCTCAGGGTCTCACAGGCTACAGTCTAGGTACAGGCTAGACAGCTATGCTTTCTGGAGTTTGAGGGCATCTTCCAAGTTCACCTGATTGCTGGCAGAATTAAATTCTTTGCAGCTGTAGGTGGGTGAAGGAGTTCCTGTCTTTCCTGTGGCTGTCAGCTAGAGGTCACTCTTAGCTCCTAAAGGCCCCACCATTCCTGCCACATGTCCTTCTCAGACCATGGAAGTTTACTTCTTCACAGTCAGAGGGGAATCTGTTAAGATGGAGTCTAACATCACATTAGGTAATCACAGAGGTACTTTTCCATCACCTTTGCCGAATTCAGCTGGTTAGAAGAGAGTCACTATTCAAGGGGAGAGGATTACCCAAAGGTTAGGCTACCAGGAGATGGAAATCATGCAGACTGTCTTAGAATTCTGCCTACCACACTGTGATAACAAACAGCCCTTACATTTCAGTGCCTTAAAACAATGGCTTGTGTCTGTCAAGGGTTGGCTGAGGGCCTTAGCTCTGCGTCATTGGCAGGGAACCAGCCTGAAGGAGGCTCCAACTCCACACTGCACTGCTGCTGAGGTAGGATAAATGACATGTAGCAAATCTTGCATCCTCTCAAATCTCTGTGGTCAAAGCAAGTGACGTAGCTACCTCTAGCTTTAAGGGGTTGGGGCAGGTGCCCAGACATAACACTGGAACTATTTGGTGAGGAGCACAAATGAGGACTGACTTCTCCTCCAACAAAATGCGTTCTTGCTGCGTTCTGGAGAGAGCTATTTCTCTTGTCAGGTCATTGATTCATTCTATTCTCTCAACCGAATGACCTTTCTGCCACATCCCTGTTTCCAAATTCCTCCTGTCCTGTAAGGTCCAGCTCAAAATCTACTTTCTCAGTTAAGTATTTTCTGATCTTTCCCATCAAAATTAATTTTCCCTTCTTGGATACCCCATAACACTCCTCTGTACTTTCTCCATCTGTCTTATATGGCTTTTATTTTATTTTATTCTATCTGGAGAAAACTCTAATTCAAAAAGATACATGCATCCCAATGTTCATAGCAGTACTGTTTACATAGCCAAGACGTGGAAGCAACCTAAATGTCCGCCAACAGATGAATGGATAAAGAAGATGTGAGATATATATATATATGTGTGTGTGTGTGTATATATATATATATATATAAATTATATAGCATTTATAATTTCTTAGTTTTATCCCAGATATTTATTTTAGATACCTTAGCTCCCATATTGGATTGTGAACATCTTGAGACAGGAAACATGTCTGAGTCACAATTCTCAATTCAGGGCTATACTCAATGTAGTGATAATGTTGTTGGTTAAGTGAAATTGATCTTGGTCCCCCAGAATGTCTATTTACAAAGATAACTTTTAGCCAAACTTTGAATTATTTAAGGAAAAGATTTGCCTAATTTCCTTATTCTATCTTAAACTCTAATGTTTTTCCAGTTAAACTCTTTTCTGAATATAACCTAAATCTATCCTTAAAGCAGAAAAGCAGTGCTTTTTTTTTCCTTCTCATTTCCTCTTGTTTGTCCATAATGAAGACCACATAACACAGTTGGAACAACCTTAAAGATTGTCTAGGTCAGTGATTTGAAAGTTTTTGTTTAAGAAGCTGGCTCCTTAATTCAGATGAAACTTTAAGCAGAGACACAACTATAAAACAGCAACAATAATAACAAAAAGCTGATTATCTGATGGAAATGAGAATGGCAAGTTCAGAATTCTGGTCACTTAATGTCTCCTGCCCAGTCTCCAGTCCCAAGGGGACTTTGGGACACCTCTATGAAATGCTAGACACTTAGTTTGAAACCCCTTGATGTTGATTCAGCTTTTCATATTATGGATAGAAAAACTGAAGCTAAAGAGAAGAAGGCCTTGTTCAAAGCCCCACAGACATAGAGTTGGAGAATCTATTTCCATAAACATTTACGGAGCACCTACCATGAGTTTGGCTAATAACGAAGATACAGCAAGCTTCTTGATATAGGTAGCGATAGAAGCCACATTTCCTAACTCTCTGCCTTATGACTTAGATGGGTCCAATGGTCAAGACTTCCATTTCCTTTGAGTCTATTTCTGTGACTTAGCAAAGTCAAGGTCAAAGAATAAATGGTTAATTTTAAAGTCAGCTTCTACAGTAGATTTGAGAGTTGAGTTCATGCTGAGTTCAAAGCCAAATGAGATCCTAGCTCACAGTCAGAGCCTCCTGTGAAGCTGTATGGCAGCGCCATTTACTCACCTTGAATTCCTAGAATTCTCCACTCTTGTCAAACACAGGGGAAATGTCAGTCTCTTAGAGGAGCTCACTCTTGCTGGGAATTCATTTATATTTTATGCAGATTGGCATCCATGTGCATGAAAAAGATCAGAAGAAATACGTTGATCTTATCCATCCAGCTGCTCCTGCACAGGGTGGTCCTGTGGCTACTTAGTTATAATTGAAAGTTGACTTTCCTCACACATGTGGGTGACTTCAATCCATTGTCATCCACTCAACATCAGTTGTTGCCCACAACAATATATCATTCTCATATCATCATAGGATTTATATACTGTTAGGAAGTTTGAAAACGTGTACAGACAAAACAAATGGAAAATATGTTAATATATGATAAGGTTCTAAATTACATAGTATGAGCTCTAACTGCTGCTGGAGTTTGAAAATGGCACTGATCAGTATATATTAGAATAGTTGGTAGAAAGCTTCCATGGGGAGGAAATGTCAATGAGGGTCTTGACAGAAAGTCAAATGTGAATTGGATAGATGGGTGGTGGTTAAGGGAGATGAGTGTCCATAGCTATGCCATGGGCAAAGGCCTGAAAGATGGAATGAACATATTTTCATAGTAACTAAAATTAATTGAGAACCTAAGATGTGTTATGCTTTGTATTTCTCATTTGACTGTGATAATCTTCTGAACAGTCTCATGAGGAAGAACTGATATTATCCTTGTTTTACAAATGAAGAACTAAAAGTGGTTAAGTAATTTGTTTAAGATTATACAGTTAGTGAATTATGGAGCTAGGATAACCCAGGTCTGTGTGATGCCCAAAATGACATTATTAAACAAAGCTCCCTGCGGTCTTCTGATACATGCAGGAAATAGTGAGGACAAAAATGTGATGGTCCAGGGTAGGGCACGTTGGGGAAAGAACATAGGAAGTTGCATAGTGAAGGTGGAATCAGCACAGGTTAATGGTCTTCAAAAGGTGTGATTTTGCCCCCCTCCGGAGACATTTTTGGTTGTCAAAACTTGGGCAGAGAGAGCTGCTTCTGGCTTCTAGTGGGTAGAGGCCAGGGATGCTACTCATCATAGTACAACACACAGGAATTATCCACTGCCAAATATCAGTAGTGCTGAGAAAATTGGTTATAGATTGAAGAGACTGAACTTTTCCCTTTAGGTAGTAAATCCTTGACTATAGAACTGAAAAGGCCAATGTGACTTTCTAGGTTTGACATCTCGCCTCAGTGATCACCCGTCACTTAGTTCTCCAAGGCAGACTCATCATTCTGCCCCAAATGATGTGTTTTCAGTGTTTCTCTCATCTTTCCACTCATCTCCAGGTCCACCTCCAGCACTCTGTGGAGCCCCCACCTTCTCCTTCCTGGAGTATGGATGGCACTGACCTCGGGTTAGGCCTGCCTTCTCCCTCCTTGTGTCCCCATTGGGAAGTTCTCTACAGAGTAGTTGGAGTCATTCTCACAAAAAGTAAATCTGACCAAGTTACCTTAATGCATAAACACCTCCAAAAGGCTCTCTCCACTGCTCGATCTAGAGGGCCTGGCATGAGCTTTTCATGGCAAATCTTTCTCTCCTGTCCTCTTTCTTTCAGTTCCTTGAAAGTGGCCCCCACCCCACCCTCTTCTTTTCCTCTAGGACTTGTATTACTTATTCATTTGCCTGGAAGCTTAGCGCTCACCCCATCCCATATCCTTCATTCTTTCCACCTGGATCATGCTTCCTCATCCTTCAGATTTCAGCTTAAATATCACTTCCTAAGAGAGAACTAAGTCATGACGTACCACCCTGTATTTCCTCTTTCATAATGCTTCTCACATGACTAATTATTAGATCAACATCTGTCATCCCTGATGGACTATAAACTTCATGTAGGTGGGAACCGTTTCTGTCAATATCATATCCTCAGCGCTTAGTCGGGACTCAATAAATATTTGTTGAGTTAACAAATAAATGAGCACAGTCCTGGGCACTGAATAGGAGAAGAAAGATTTGCTTGATTGTCCATCCATTTAAAGCTCCTGCATTTCAAAATATGTGTGGCATGGGCAGGAATAGAAGTAAGCACGGATGTTTCTCATCCAAGGAAAAGGAACACTGGGCAAATGAGGAATTCAGATGGACATGGGATTTGGATAATCGATGGCAAAAACATTTGAGAGACACAATAAAAGCTACGGTATCCTGAGCAATCAAAACCTTTCTTTTCCCCTCAGCATCATCACCATGGCTTGTTAAAATAAGGGCTTTTTGTTGACGAGGAACATTACAGTCATGCAGAATGCAGACAATATCATACAATTATTTATACTTTAAGCTAAAATCGCTAATTTCCCCTCAGCCTGAGAAGACACAGGCAAGGTACAGAACATTCTCGCTCAGAGCAGCAAGCCACTAAAATACCATTTTTAATGGGAGAACAAGGGCTTCCCACATTTTCCCTATGAAAATGTCAAATCTTTCTCCTTTTTTTTATTGCTGCTAATCCCTAGCCTTCCATCTGAAAGAAGATTCCATTTCAAGACTAAATCTGCCGCTACTTAACAAAGAGAAACTGGTGAACACCCTTACCTCAAATTTACTGCCATCTGACACACCAGATCCCCTAAGTGGTATATAGAAAATTTTTTTTTTTGCATTTTTGTTTATTTATTTATTGGAAGGTAAACAGATAGCCCACCACAGTTTGATTTTCTTCTTTGCATAATTGTTTCTAATGGTCTTTAATTTCACTCTTGCAGTGAAAATTCAAGTCTCATTACTAGGAACTTGATTAATTGGACTTTAGCTATGAATGACAAATTACATGTGAAAAATACCTTGCTTGAAGACAACTTCTGTTCTATGAAAGATAATAACTAGCACAATTCTCTATTCTCTTCCGTTTTTGAAGGGTGAGTGTACCTTTATGAGTATAAAGTTGGCATCATAGACATTATTTTTAATGGAGTCAGGCGTATAGCCAGTTCTAAAGGCATTTTTTTTTTTTACAGGTAATTGCCATTTGCCTTTCTGTCCTTTCTTCCTTTCTCCTTTCCTTCCTTCCTCCCTTCCTTCCCTTCTTCCTCACTCCCTTCCTACAAATGCACATTAAATTCCACTCTGGACATAGTTCTGTTTTAGACATTGCAGATTTGGGAGAGAGTTACATACAAATAACAAGTTCTCATAGACTTTAAATTCGAACAAGAAGGAGAAAATAAAGACATAATAGAAAATTAAGTGAAATATCAAAACCAGGATAGTTGCTGTAAATAAGACAGGAAAAGGGAAAAAAAAAAATGATGAGGTTAATCCGGTCACATAAAGACTTAAGAGAAGGGTGTTCTAGACGGAGCGGCCAGCAAAGTCAAAGACCCTGACCTAGAACCCAGCTTCGCATATTTGTGGAAAAGAGTGAAGGCTAGTGTGGCCGGAGCAGACTGAACACCGGGTGTGAGAAGGGGACCACTGAGTTGGGCAAAGAGGTAATGGAAAGGCCTGATATTGTGGGGCTGTGACAGCCATTATCAAGATTAAACAAACAAACAAACAAAAACAACTAATATTGGGGAACTATGGGGAGAGTTTTCAAAAGAAACGTGATAAGAACATTTTTTACATTTTCTATTGTAAAAGTTTATTTTACCTTTGAAAAGTTTATTCCGGCTTATGTGTGGAGGAGAAACTTTAGGGGGTGGCAATATTGGAGAGAGGAGATCTTTCATGGGCTATTGCAGTGTTTCAGGAGAGAGATGTTGGTGATTTGGACCAGGTGATAACAGTGGAGACAGAGTGGATGCACTTGGCATACTGAAGGGCTGCTGCCCTGTGTACTTGGGAGGAAGGCAAACAGTATCCATTCTGCAGTGTCTGTGAATGACACCTCCTGCACCCCAACTCCATTGTGTATGAGGACACCCATCCCCCTTTAGCATCAAACAATAGTATTTCAGGGTTTGAAAGATCCCTAAGTTATTACCATCTAGTCAATTCTCTAGGACTCCATCCCTAATAAATTTCAACTTTTCAAATTCTTTTTATTATTGCCACACATCTAAAATGATCATGCACAATGTTTATTGCTTCTTTCAGCTTTGCAGCATCTGCAAATTTGATTCAAAATGCAATCAATGTCTTTATCCAGCTCAGAATAAAAATATTTACTGGGACTTGATTGAGGATGAGGCTGTGTGACAAGGAGATTAGAGTCTGGTCTCCTATTTGACCTCAGTGCACTAAGCCACACTCTAATTATGGTGATTTACTTGTTTTAAATTCCAATTAAATACACCATTGTTAGTCCTTCCAACTGATGGAAATTTTAAGTATTTCAGTTCATTTATAGGAGAGATATATATGTTCATACAGGCCTTTTACGGTCCTCATTTCACACCATACAGATATCCCTTTCAATCTTATACAACAATATCTAAACTCATGGTTTTGCTCCTAATTTCTGTTCCAGGCCTAGGGTGAGCCAAAAGGGAATAGAGTTTGGGAAGTGAAGAGATTAAACTAAAATTTGCCTTATTTTACTTTACAAAAAAACTTGTTTTGCCATGCTGTGAGAATATCATCTATCTCTTTTTTGATTGACTGCTAGGAAGCTCAAAAACTATATTAATTTAGATTTTTTGGAATGTAATTTCTGCTTTATGTGTATAGTGTTTGCTAACCTGATTTCTATTTTATAAACATCTTTTTCACTAGTACCTTTTATTGGAATCCACTTCAAGATATTTTATACTTATCTGATAATTTTAAGTAGATTCCTACTTTTATAACTAATGTGTTATTTAAATGTCTACACATAAAAGTTAAACAATGCATGTGCATGACTTAATCATGATTTCATTTCACAGAACTAAAATTGATAAAACTTTAATATTATTGTAATTTTAGAGATAATATAATCCCAACATCTCCTCAATATTTCTGAAGATTGAATTTAACAGTCCCAATTCCCAATAAACTACAGTAAAGGGCAAGGTGGCTTTCCAAATGACCAGTGGCAGTTGTGTGTATGAGTGTGTATATGTGTGTGCACACACCATATGTCTGAAACAGGCTTCACCGATGAGTGCATTATCTTGAAACATTATTCGTTATGTGATGTATGAAGTCTAGATGTGGTACTCTAGAGCTGGGTTAGAGCTGTCAATATATGATGCTTCAAACTGTGGATTGTTGGGAAATTGAATGAATAAAAGACAAGGGCAGCCTGTTAAGTATGAATTAAAATACACCCATAATGGGGCTTCCCTGGTGGTGCAGTGGTTGAGAGTCCACCTGCCCATGCAGGGGATGCGGGTTCGTGCCCCGGTCCGGGAGGATCCCACATGCCGCGGAGCGGCTGGGCCCGTGAGCCATGGCCGCTGAGCCTGCGCGTCTGGAGCCTGTGCTCCGCAACGGGAGAGGCCACAACAGTGAGAGGCCGGCGTACCACACAAAAAAATAAATAAATAAATAAAATAAAATACACCCATAATGAATGACAGTGCTTCAAACATTGGAAGAGTGATCCTTCTCTTCATTTTAAACAGCTGCCGTCTAACAGAGAAGTTAGCTGTTCCAGAGAGTTAACAAGTTATACAATCCCAAGTTTCACCCCACCTTATGGACAGACATCTACTTGCAGCTTCTCCTCAATACCTCTAGGCTCTGAAAGCTCAGGCTCTGTGCTGTTGGGAGGATTTGATGAGACGGTGAATACAAAGCACTTAGATGGTCAGTGGTACACAGTGGGTGATCGATACACACTGGTCGTTATTGTTCCTATGATTCCACCGTCTCCATTCCTCTGATGATGTGGTTTGGAGAGTGCCCTCACCACCCTGGCTTGCTCTTCTCTGCATGAGCTCTGTTTGTTGAATGGGCACCTCCCGTCAACATCTTTCATCCTCTTAGACTTACCTTGGACTTCAGCCATGGTGACCACACCTAGTTCTGCAAAGATGTTGACTCACTTCCTGCTGAGAAAACCTCATCTCAGAGTTGCACTGTGTCTCTCCCTTCCTTTCTGGGACTTCTCTGACACTACTGAATCCCCAGGAACCTGCTTGCTCCTCACACATGTGCAATGGAGAAGTGTAGGGCGCCACCTGTGACCAAGGGCGACAGGAGATGGATCGATGTAACGTTTCTCCCTTCTTTCTCCCAGGCAAGCATTCTCAGAGCTGATCATAAGAGTTGATCCAATAACCGGTTGCTTGCACTGGTGGCCCACTTGGTAACACTTCTTCCTCTTACTGGTTTTCACTCTTTCCCTATTCACTCCCCTGTGCCTCAAAAAATATCTTATTTGCAAGTCTTTGTCTCAAGTGCGCCTTTCAGATGACATCCAGGAGAATATAATTATGTGCAGCACTTGGAGGCAGATTATCCTGAAAAACATTCATTTACTCGCTCATTCAAAAGATGTTTAGTGAGCAGTTACTCTATGAATAAAACTCAGACAAGTATGATCTTTATATTTTCTGATCTTCTGAAGTACTTATAACTAAAGGTACAGTTTAAGAGATAGTTATAAACTATCTGCATATCTGCAGATAGTCCTGCATATCTGATGTTCTTTCCTATTTGTCAGTTATGTAACAATAAAAATAATAGTTAATTTATTGAACACTGATTATGTCTGAAGTGCTTTCCATGCACTATCTTGTTTAATCCCCAAACCTACCCTATTAAGTAGATTCTGTTATCCCAATATTAGAGAAGATGGAAAAGAGGCTAAAGAGATTAAATCACAGGCACTAGGTTAAATCTCTAGTAAAGTAGCTGGCCTGAGACAGAACAAATGCTTTTAATCATTATTTTGTTCTGTACCCAGCAACTGGGTTCTCTCTCCCTCTCCCTATCTTTCTCTCTCTCTCTCTCTCTCTCTCTCTCTCTCTCTCTCTCTCTCTCTCTCTCTCACACACACACACACACACACATTTACTTAATACTTGACTGATTTAGGGAGTGTATACTCAAGAATTACAGCATATGAGCCATGAAAGAGATAATGGTAACCTCAACATTCCTTCTCATTTTATGGATGGAAAAACTGATGTAGAAACATGATGCAACTTGACCAGATAAACAATAACGGACAGGGGGAAAAGTGCAACAATACATTAAAGCTCTTTGTTTCCCAAACAGGTCTTCTTTCCAAATGGGTGTCAACTCAAATCTAGAAATGATAATGCAAATATAACGGGGTGTCTGTCTGAGGCCAGAGTTTAGCTGAGGAATGAGGTAGCTTGTGGTATCTTTAGGTGTTTACTGAAGTTGTTCTTATACATGGAGACTTTTTGCTTTTTTTTTTTTTGTAAAGCACGTACTGTGTCTACGTCTGTTTATAGACCCAAGGAGGGGGAAATATGGAAGTAATAAAGAATGAACTGCCATCTGTCCCATATCTGGTCTCTTGGACAAGGTGTAAACTTCTCTTCAAGGAAGATGGTGAATTGAAGAAGCCAAGTATTATTTTAAAGTAAAAATTTGTGAGTCTCTGAGTGCAAATAGAGCTGTAAGGCCCTGGAACAATCTTTATCTCTGGATTGAGGAGACATTGTTCTCATCACACTTGCAAGAGCTCCTCAAAGACAGATGGTTTGAGGAACCCGGGAGAAGGTACTCTTCATGTAGACATTGAGCATCCAAGACTGGCAACCGCCACGTCCCCATAAGCTCATAAAACAGCTTGGTGAAAAGAATACACCCAAATCTGAACAAGGCGACTATGGGGAAGAAAAGAAGCGGAAAAGAACATGGTGGCTGCCTTGAGTGTTCAAGAGGAGAACAGAACACCACCAGGGAGTCCCCCAAAAGTATGAGGTACAAGAACCTGGAAATCAATTTATCAGTCTGATATCACCTCATATGTATCCCTGGGACAGCAAGACCTTGAGCAACATGAATTCTATCATAGGGAGTAAGAATTCCTAGGGTTGACTGACTACCAAGTAGACCCGAAGGCCAGTAGGAGAATGAACACATTTCCTTTGATCTTTACATTCTGATCATTAAAAAGAAGCACACACATTCTTATCAGATCTTTTCAAACTGTTTCTTCTTCCTACCCACTGATTTCCTAAGAAATACACTAAAAATATAAAACAAATATAGATTTTACATCTAGGGGCTTTATAAAAAATCAAGTAGGAATGACTCAAGCCAGTGCTTTCCAGTCTCTTCCATGTTGTAACACATAAAATATTAACATATTCATATACAAACTGAGGTAACTGGATGAAATTAATTGGCCCAA
This sequence comes from Lagenorhynchus albirostris, assembly GCF_949774975.1. Lineage (NCBI taxonomy): Eukaryota > Metazoa > Chordata > Mammalia > Artiodactyla > Delphinidae > Lagenorhynchus > Lagenorhynchus albirostris. The sequence continues at coordinate 128,786,603 of NC_083097.1, read as the reverse complement.
GGCAACAGTTCCTATCCCAAGGCTGAGGGATAAATATACAGGCCCACTGATTAGAAGCTCTGACTTAAGAAGCAAATGATGAAAGTTAGAATAGCCTGAAGTTATGTTTTAGGAAAATGTGACTTTATTACAGATCACTAATTTGAGTTAGTGATCATTTAATCTCAGCATATCTGGCATTTGCTTTTGTGCTACCAGAAACATTAAACTATCTAGCGGTGATGTGTTAGATGAATCATAATGGAGGAAGACCAGAAGCGGTGAGATCTATTAGGAGTCTATTACAGAAATTCAGGTGAAAGGGAATAAAATGAAGGATTAGGATGAAGTCTCAGAAACACATCTGATTCACTATCTCTCGTAGCACCTTGCCCTTAGATTCCTCTTTAAGTTAAAAAAAAAATGTGGTGAGAACACTTAAGATCTACCCTCTTAGAAAATTTCAAGCATATGATGATACAGTATTGTTAACAATAGTCACCATGCTGTACATTAGGTCCCCAGAATTTATTCATCTTGCATAACTGAAACTTTGTACCCTTGGGCCAACATCACTCCATTTACCCCCAGCCCCTAGCAGTCACCATTCTACTCTCTACTTCTATGAGTTTGATTATTTTAGATTCCATGTATAAGTGAGATCATGTAGTATTTGTCTTCCTGTGTCTGGCTTATTTCGTTTAGCATAATGTTCTCCAGAGTATTCCATGTTATTGAAAATTGCGGGATTTCTTCTTTTTAAGGCTAATACTCCTTTGTGTGTGTGTGGGGGGGGTATGTGTGTGTATATATATATATTTCTTTATCCATTCATCCATTGACATTTAGGTTGTTTTCATATCTTGGCTATTGTGAATAATGCTGCAATGAACATACAAGAGTTGCACTTAGATTCTTTTTTCTTTTTTTTTAATTTCCTTTTTTTTTCCCCACAACTCACACACACACACTGTATTTTATTTTTACAAGAGATAATAAACTGACACCAAGCATTGTAAATGGATGACCACAACAAAAGCAACAATGATTGCAATTACCAAACACAAAACATACTCATACTATGTCATAATATTGACATTCAGTCCAGGAATCCTCCACTGTAACAGCTCCTTTACTTTGCAGTGAAAATTGATTTGTATATCTTTTGCCTCTGAGTCCTTGTGGGATTTTTTATTTTTTTATTCCAACAGAAAGTCACAAAAATTATAATGATCCTCATCAGTTCACTCAGTCCCATGTAATTAATTTTTTTTCATCTTGATCTTTTGTTAGCACTTTTATGAATTCATCAGTTTTCCATTAGAGTTCTGAAAATGCTTATTCATTCAGTTCAGCAGTGTAGTCAGTTACCAGAAACCTGTACTTGTCAGAGTCTTTTCCATGAATTCCTTGAAGATGAAACCCTTTTATAGGAACATTTTTGCAAAAGCATCAGAGTACACCCAGAACTGTCTGTAAATGACAAAAGACTTAAAAATGACTATGGTTAAAGATTTGATGAAAGTTCAAAATAATGCAATTGACAAGGAAATTTAGTTATTTCTGAGATACACATTTTAAAGTAATAACTAGAATTATGATGTATTATACCAGAACATATAAGATTTTTAGAAATTTCATGTAATGTCTGAAACATTTATATTAACATATTTCCATACAAATAACCCAAAGAAAGTTTAGTATTAGTTGTTTTTGTTTGTTTGTTTGTTTATACTGCAGGTTCTTATTAGTCATCAATTTTATACACATCAGTGTGTACATGTCATACCAATTGCCCAATTCAGCACACCACCATCCCCACCCCACCATGGTTTTCCCCCTTGGTGTCCATATGTTTGTTCTCTACATCTGTGTTTCAACTTCTGCGCTGCAAACCGGTTCATGTGTACCATTTTTCTAGGTTCCACATACATGCGTTAATATACGATATTTGTTTTTCTCTTTCTGACTTACTTCACTCTGTATGACAGTCTCTAGAGCCATCCACGTCTCAACAAATGACTCAATTTCATTCCTTTTTATGGCTGAGTAATATTCCATTGTATATATGGACCACGACTTCTTTATCCATTCGTCTGTCGATGGACATTTAGGTTGCTTCCATAACCTGGCTATTGTGAATAGTGCTGCAATGAACATTGGGGTGCATGTGTCTTTTTGAATTATGGTTTTCTCAGGGTATATGCCCAGTAGTGGGATTGCTGGATCATATGGTAGTTCTAGTTTTAGTTTTTTAAGGCACCTCCATACTGTTCTCCGTAGTGGCTGTATCAATTTACATTCCCACCAACTGTGCAAGAGGGTTCCCTTTTCTCCACACCCTCTCCAGCATTTGTTGTTTGTAGGTATTCTGATGATGCCCATTCTAACTGGTGTGAGGTGATACCTCATTGTAGTTTTGATTTGCATTTCTCTAGTAATTAGTGACGTTGAGTAGCTTTTCACGTGCTTCTTGGCCATCTGTATGTGTTCTTTGGAGAAATGTCTATTTAGGTCTTCTGCCCATTTTTTGATTGGGTTGTTTCTTTCTTTAATATTGAGCTGCATGAGCTGTTTATATATTTTGGAGATTAATCCTTTGTTGATTCATTTGCGAATATTTTCTCCCATTCTGAGGGTTGTCTTTTCGTCTTGTTTATGGTTTCCTTTGCTGTGCAGAAGCTTTGACGTTTCATTAGGTCCCATTTGTTTATTTTTGTTTTTATTTCCATTACTCTAGGAGGTGGATCAAAACATATCTTGCTGTGATTTATGTCAAAGAGTGTTCTTCCTATGTTTTCCTCTAAGAGTTTTATAGTGTCCGGTCTTACATTTAGGTCTCGAATCCATTTTGATGCACTTAGATTCTTGATAATTATTTGGAAGATGAATAGGTGGAGTTGTTGTTAAAGACAGATTATCCATTAAGATAATAATAATAATTATTATTGTAGTAATAAAATAATATTTTTGTCATTGACCCTTTAATGTTCTTCTTTTTGACAAACTGCATTCTGAGTGCTAGAAGTGAGCCTGGGAGTGTTTGAAAATATTACAACATTTTATAATATGTTAAATTGTTGGTAATTATACATATAGGGAAATGAGTAGTCTTTTAAACTGTTGGCAAGAGTGAAAATTAATGAATTGAACTGAAAAGCCATTTGGTAGGCCTTTGCCCCAGGAAGAAATAGCACATTATGATCTTTTTCTTACCTCTAGATGAATGGTAGTTTATAATTAAAGTGAAAACTTATTTTATAATATATACTTTTTTTGTTTACTTCCAATTTAGGTAGAGATTTTCTGTTGTCCTCTAAACCTATTAAAGAAATTGTGGAAAAAATTTCTCTATTCAAGTCCTTACCTATATTGTCTTGAAATTTTTATATCTTTTTGTCCTTCTGGACTCAAATCTTTGCACATTTTAGGAAACTTAATGAAGATTAAAATGTTTATCTCCTATGCCTCCCAGCATTTCCCAAGTATCACTTAGGTAAAATCTGGCAAGGGGTGGGGAGTCAATGGATTGTTTTGGGAAAGGGTTTTGCATTTTTACTTGCCAACGAAAATGATGAGTAAATTCCATGTCTCAGTGTAAATATAAACAGAGCATCGCTTATCTACTTTCACGTCCATATGGCTGTAAGAATTACCAGGGGTCTCTCTAAACTCTGGAGAGGGAGATAATCAAAACTTGCTAGTAATATCCTTCCAACAGAAGAAGCCAAGATTTCCAAGATTATGAGTGATCTGTTAATGTCTAGAATGTAAGGGCTGCTACTTTGTGGTCTATGGTCCCAGTTTCCCAGCATCCTTAAGCAACATTAGATTAATTTGAGAATTAAATCAGGCAGGAATATATTTGGCTGTAAGAAAATAGAAAACCCTACTTCACTGGCTTTAAGAAACACGAGTTTACTTTTCTCGTGCTACAAGCAGTCAGGAGGTAGGCAATCCAGGGCTGCTAGAGTAGTTCTATGATCTTTTGTCCTCACGTATGTTGTCTCATGGTTATAAGATGGCTGCTGTATCTCCAGGCCTCATTTCCACTTTCCAGGCAGGAAGAAGAAATTAAAGGCCTATTTCTAGCAGGTCTCTGTCTTTATGTGCAGAAAATAAAGCCCTTCCCAGGAACATTTTCCCAATCTCATTGTTCACCTCTGTGTGACAGGGCCATTCGTATGTGTAAATTAGAGCAGAAAATCAAGAATTTTAGTTTTCCATCTTTTGTAGTATAGAAAGGTAAGAGAGAAGTGGGTTGTGGATAAAACTGGGGTAGCATTCCACAGGAAGCTCAACTTGAAAACCAAAATAGCACAAATTTTTATGCACAGAGCCATTGATATGAATCTAAGCATCATGATTTGGTTCCATGACTAAGTGCTAGATTGGTTTTGCCAACTCTCTCCTTAAAATTAGTCTATTTCGAGGCCTGCAGAATAATTGAATGACTAATTTCTGTTGAGATTATTTTACAATAAATGGATACTGTTTAATACAGAGTTTATGTTTTGTCCTTCCATAGTGAACATCTGTTCTGTTTGCTGCCAAAATCCACTCCTCCTTCCTTTGGCAACAGAAAATCCAAGTTTCCTTTCTGGAGCCAAACCACCCATACCTTCAGTCCATATGGTTGAAATGGGACTGACCTTATCTCTGCAGGGGCCAATGAGTCATGCATAAGTCAGTCAGCACATGCCATTTACTCAGATTGATTGGATTGGTTGATTTCTTAGGGATGGACATGTGACCCATTTTAAGCCAGTGAGAGATAAGCCTAAACCTGGGTTGATACTGCTGAGGAAGAGAGGCTTCCTTTTCCATTAGCTCAGAGCTGTGGGTGTCTAAACTTGGAAATATTGTAGGACACTGCATGGAGAGAGCCTTACTGAAGGTGACACAAACCTGGAGGATAGCAGAACAAACAGAGGTGGAAAAGAATACTACACCCTGCATCCAGCCATGTCTGATGCCAATATATCCCTAAACTTTCCAGTTATGTTAACCAGTAAATCTCCGTTCTTTTTATTTTTGCTTAAGCCGGTTGTTTTGGTCTCCTGCTCTGACGAAGCCCTGAATAATACACTATCTAAAGGAAATTTTCTCTTTTAAAATAGACTGTGTCCTTAGTCAAAGAAATAAATTTCTATTGTGAAAATCTGAGCACAAGTTCATACCAGTGTGGGAGGTATATTTCACTCCTTTAAATCACATTATATACGTGACCAAATACTTGCCCATGAGTAGATACGAAGGTAACAGGATATTGTAGTTCACCAGCTGGCAGAATAGGTATTCAGGGACCAGAGTTCTAGTTCTGACCCTGCAAATGACTTGTTCTGTGATCCTGTTCAAGTGGCTTCAGCTTTCTGCACCTTAGCACTTGCATTTATAAAATTGGGTTCAAAACCCCTGCTATGTCAAATTGCCAGTTGAGTCTCCAACGAGACAATATATTTCACGGCCCTATGTAAAATATATATAGCAGCAAACAAGCAAAACACATGACCTAGAACAGGGATCACCAAACTCTTGCCTACAGGCCAAATTCTGTCTGCCACCTATTTTTGTAAATAAAGTTTTATTGGAATATAGCTATGTTTAATCATTTAAGTGTTGTCTACAGCTACTTTTGTTCTAAAGTGAGGAGTTTCAGCAGAAAGTATACACCCTAATTATCTACTATCTAGACCTTTGCAGTAGAAGTTTGCTTTCTCTCAGTCTAGAATTAGGAAACCTTTTTAGCACTAAGCAGAAAAATTCTCATGTCTAATCAGCATCCTCGGAGAGATTAGTGGATATTCACTTTGCTCCTTCCTTCTTCTTTTCAACTCTTCTCAACTATGATTTTAATAGCATCAATATAGAAAAACTGAGCAGCATGGAAAAATGGAAATGGGAGTAATTCAAAAAATGTTCTTTTTAAATATGCGTTACACACAGCTGTTGAACTAAAATTTGATTATTATTCTATTGGAACAAAGGCATTTTGGACAGCTAGATTGGTGCTTTAAAATACAAGCAAAAATGTCTCAAGTTGGAATATAAAGAATAACTTCTGCTTCATCAGCTTGTGTGCGTCAGCTTGTGGTTGAACAAGTTGAATCAGTTGCTCAAAGAGCCTTGCCCTCAGGGTTTTATAAAGGGAAGGATGGAATAGGAGTATTGCTCTTTCAAATGGGTCACTGAGCGCAGCTCTGCATCATGCATTTATTCATTGATACAAAATGTATTTACTGAGAGCCTGATACGGACCTGGCACTGTGCCGGACCCTGCAATTAAGGCTTTGGACAAGACAGGATGATTGCTCATGATCTCTGCCCTCATGGGACTTCAGTTCTACTGAAGATACAATTTTCATTTAGTTTCTTCTTGATTCTGATATGCCAGTGCTTAGCTTTTGCTTAAACACACTAGCAGTGCAGAGTGCATTTCCTCGTTGAACAAATGTATTCATTAGAGAATTTATTATTATTATTATTATTATTAATCTGAAATACAGTTCCTTGTAGCATCCCTCTTTTTGTCCTGGCAGTATACTCAGGACATCACAGATTACATCTGCACTCACTTTCACATAGCAGTCTCTTTCAGATACTGAAAATATTCTTATGGTCCGTAGCTCATCTCCAAGCTAAAAATCTTGTAATTCTTCCAAATACAGATTTCAGAATTTTAGATGATATTCTACTAAATGCTAACCCATGTTACTTTCAGTCCAAAGTATCCTAAGTGTATTAGGATATGCTTGTTGAAATTTGTAACAAAAGTCCTGTGAGGCTGAGATTAATTTATTTTGCTCCTGAATATGCTAGGAATAATACATAACAACTCCTTATTAGGGCCATTTCTAATTCTAGGAAACTCATCCGATTACTCACATTAACTGTGAGAATGGGAGCCAGTTACTAGCTTGAAAATTGAATCGGGGCATATAAGAAGTTTTGGTTTCCAGAAATTTTTAATTAATGATAAATGTCAGGTAATGTATCTTTTTACTCCTTTTAGGTTTAGCTTAAAAATGTTTTGAGTTGCTTTGTAAATGACCTTTTGTGTCAGCAAATGAATTCATTCTCGGTTACATTATCCCACAAGAAGAAAAGGCATGGGTTCTCAACATTCTAAGTATACACTGAAATCCTAATCTTCTCAGCCTTTGCCTTATTTAAAACAATTCATTGATTTTTAAAATAGCACACGTCTTTAAAAACTGTACCATTGCATCCAGGAGCAGATCAAATAACTCCTTTAATCCCACACTGCCTTCCAGGATTACTTCTTCCTCTGTTTAATTTTTGCCTGATAAGGCCAGAGTAAAAATCACTGGTTCGAGCCAGATCTCAAAAGCACTTATGATGAAATGCTGTGACCTTTTAATATGGTTAATCTCATAGTCTCATTGGTGAGTAGGAGGTGCCAGAATGGCCATCCCATTATCCTGATCATCACAATCACCCCAAAAAGATCAGTGAGCTTGTCCACAGCTATTTTCCCAAACAAGAGGCAGGGGGGGTAGTGTTCCAATTACCTAATAAACCAGCACAAAACTTAATGACTTAACATGTATTTTTCTCACACTTCAACAATATGAGCAGGGCTTGGTGGAGACTTGAAATCAGCTGGGCAGCTCAAAATGTGGGAGACGGAAGCAACTAAAGCCTTGCTCACCCTCCTGTCTGGTGTCTGGGCTAGAAAGAGGCAAGCAGGGGGGGCTGGAACAGACGGGACCCCTCTATCACTCTGTAGTTTCAACATGTGATCTCGCCAGCATGGCAGCCTCATGGAAACTGGACTTCTTACCTTTTGTCTTAGAGCTTCCAAGGTACATGTTTCAAAAGGGTGAGCAGAGCAGAAGCTGTACTACCCCTCATAGCCCAGCTTCAGAAATCATGCAGCATCACTTCCTCTGTAGTCACATGCCCACCCAAATTCAAGGAGGAATTCTTGAAGAAGGAATGACAAGATTACATTGTAAGAAGATCATGTGGATTGGAGATATTTTGTGTGGACACCTTTGGAAAATGCAGTCTGTTACAGGTCAGGACAGAAGCTCTCCCTCAGATCTTGCTGTTGAGAATATTTTGTATTGGGGAAGCTTATTTAAAGGTCAATGTAAAGCTAAGAGGAGTCTAGGCATCACTTTCCACAATCACTGGCTCTCTCTGGGTCTGTAGGTTTGTAAGGTGAGGGGAACATGCCCTCCTCAGCCTCCACCCATCTCTCAGTAATCTGTAACTTCTTTCTCTAAATCTTCTAGTGCTCAATCGGACCTACAACCTCTGCTTACACCCCGCTTCAGCCTGATTCTTTCCTCTTCTCTTAAGTGCCACCTTTCCTTGGTCTCAGTCCCAGTACTATTCCTCCTTCAGCTTTGAAGTTGCTTGGCCACCCCACCTAGTGTTCCTGCTTAGGCTCCATTCTTCACTCTGTCCCTGGAAGAACTTGCCCAGTCATAGCCTCACTTTCGTCTACCACTCCTAGCCCTCAAATATTGACTCAGTCTCTAATCCCCAACTCCATCCTTCCATGCTTCTGTCCCTGGACCAGATTCTTCTTTCCAGGCTACCACTTCCAACTTTCCCATGCCTCCGTCACATGCCCCCAATCCTGCATTCTCTCCATTGTTCACATTAGCTTCTTTCCTTCTATTGTTTTAATAGCTTATAACCTTGATGAGTGAACTAGACTCACTTCCCTCTGCCTGGCTCTGGTATTTCTGGTCTCAGCCCTGTAACGTGAGGTAGGAGGCTTGTCTTTCTCATTACCACTGTGGTCCTTGTTTACATGTTTTTGTACTTTTCTGTCTTAGCTACTTATCTTTTTTTCAAGAGGTCCACCACTGTCATCTCCTAATAGTTGCATAATATTTCATTTAACCTAACTAGTTAACTATTGGTGGGCACTTAGGTTGCTTTCAATTTAGTGAAATAATAAACGATGCTGCAGTAAACACGTTTGTCATAAGTCCTGTTCTGGGAAACAGACTCAGAGAGATTTGCATTCAGTTGGTTTATTGGGAGAGGTCTTAAGAATAACACCTATAAAGAAATGAGGAATATGATACACTTACAACAGAAACCTCAGTCAATCCCATAGGAACATCTGAAACTGAGATGGCCAGGATGCTGTAGCCCTGGAAAAAGACAACCTGATTCCAACAGGCAACACTACTGGCATCTGGGAAAATGAGTACCTCAGCATTGTAAGGGGTATATGGGCAAAATAACAATATACTACAATGGCCCATTATCGCAGGTCAGTGGAAAAGTACATTTAAAAAATATCCTTTGATCAAAAAACATACTTTGTATAACTCAAAATCTTTAAAATTTATTGAGCCTTGTTTTATGGCCTAAAATAGAATCTACCTTGGTCAATACTGTGTGCACTTGAAAAGATTCTGTACCCGGTAGATGTTGAGTGGAGTGTGCCATGAATATCAATTAGATCAATCTGTTTGAGCATCTTGTTAAAGACTTGTATCTTAAATGCTTTTTCTGACTTCTTGATCTATCAGTTATTGGGAGGGAGTATTACAGTCTCCAACTATAATTATAAATTTGTCTGTTTTCCTTATGGTTCTCAATTTTTGCTTAATGAATTTTAAAGCTTTACCTGGTATATAAACTTTCAGGATTGGTATGTATTCCTGATAAATTGACCTGTTTATCATCATAAAATTACTTTCTTTATCTTTGGAAATATCCTTTACTCTGAAGTTTACTTTGTCTGGTATTAATATAGCCACTTTAGCTTTCTTTTGGTTAGTGTTATCATGGCATGTCATCTTTTTCCTTTAAATCTTAAATTTTTATCCAATTTGACAGTCTCTGATGTTTAATTATGGGTTTTTAGACCATCTGTACTTAATGTAATTATTGATATGGTTAGGTTTAAATCTATTGTCTTGTTATTTGTTTTCTAGTGCCCTACTTCCTCTTTTTTTCTGCATTCTTTTAAATTGAATACATAAGACTTCATTTAGTCTCCCTTGTTGACTTGTTCACTATAAGTCTGTTTTATTATTTTTTGGTTGCTTTAAGGTTTTTAGTCTACATCTTTAATTTATCATAGTCTACCTTCAAGTGATACATCTCACTTCACATATAATTTAAAATGCTTATAATAGTATACTTTTATTTTATCCCTTCTGGACTTTATGATCACAAAATTTACTTTTATAAATGTTGTAATGCCCTAAATGCATTTCCATTACTTTTATTTAAGCTTAACTTTATATTTTAAAGAGATTTAAATAATAAGAAATTTTATATATTTACCCATATATTCACCATTTCTGTTTCTCTTCTGTGCTTTATGTAGATCCATATTTACATCTGGTACTGTTTTCCTTCTGCCTGAAGGACTCCCTCTAATATGTCTTTTAGTGTGAGTCTCCTGCTGATGCATTCTTTATTTCATTTTGGTTTTGAAAGATATTTCACAAGGAATAGAATTACAAGTTGACAGATTTTTTTTTCTACCAGTACGTTAAAAATGTTGTTTCATTGTTTTCTTGCTCTCATTGTTGCCAACAAGATATCTGATTTAACTTTATCTCTGTTCCTGCGTATATAATGTGTTTCCTTTCTTCAGCTGCTTTTCAGATTATTTCTTTATCTAGTTTTGGGCAATTTGATTATTATGTGCCTTGGTTTAGTATTCTTCATGTTTCTTGTGCTTGAGTTTCATTGAGCTTCTTGGATGTGTGGGCTTATAATTTTCATCAAATGTGGAAATTTTGTGAGCCATTATTTCTTCAGGTATTTTTTTTCTTCTTCCCCCAGTAGTTTTTGGATATTCCAGTTATATATGTATTAAGCAATTTGATGCTCACAAAGATCACTAGTGCTCTTTTCACTCTTCTTTTTTACTGCTTTTTTCTGTGTTTCATTTGAAACAATTTCTATTGCTGTGATTTCAAATATACTAATCTTTTCTTTCGAAATGGTTAAGCTGCTGTTAATTCCATCCTGTGTATTTTTCATCTGAGAGATTGCATTTTTCTTCCCTAGAAGTTATTTTGGTTCTTTTTTTGTATCTTGAACATCTCTGCTTAACCTTTTGATCATATAGAATACAATTATAACAACTGTCTTTATGTCATTGTTTAATAATTCTATTGTAATATCTGTGTTAATTTTTTATTGGTTTTGACTGACTGATCGATTAAGTTTTCTTATCTTTTCTTATTAAGTTTTCTTATAATGAGTCAGGTCCTCCTGCTTCTTTATGTCTCTGGTAATCCTTGACTGGATGCTAAACATTGTGAATTTTACCTTGCTGGGTGATGCGTATTTCTTGAGCTTTGTTACGGTAGGTGGTTTAGTTGTTTGAAAACAGTTTGAATTTTTTGGGCTCTTGGTTTTATGATTCATTATGAGGCTCCAGAGCAGTGCTTCATCTAGAATTAATTTTCCCTCACTAATGAGATAAGGCCTTCCTTAATATTTAACCCAATGCCCCGTGACTCCCCTATGAATTTTCCTTTCTGTCTTGTGGGAACCAGTTCTATTTCCAGCCCAGTTTGAGAGTCAGGTACTGTTCCCTCTAATCCCATCAGAGGTTTTTCTCTCTGACCTTGAGTAGTTTACACACACATGCGCACACATTCACTTACTCGCTCATTAATATTATGCTGAATACCTGAGGGGGACACTCCTTAGGTCTCTCTGTGATGCTTTCTCCTTTCTGGTACTTATTCCTATGAATTCTAGTCGCTTTCGTTTCTCCGCTCTGTCTCCTCAACTCAGGGAATCTTCCAGGCTCTACCTCAGTCCCTTCTCCCTGTCCAGGGCCTGAAAACTCTCTCAATACAGTAACCTAGGACAATCATGGGGTTCACTTTATTTATTGTCTCACTGCCTGATGTCCAGGGCCTTAAAACCATTGTTTTATATATTTTGTTTGTTGCTTGTATTTGGTAGTTTCTTTCAGGAGGATAAATTCGGTCTCTTTTATTCCATATTGGTCAGATATAAAAGTCTAGAACTTATTTTTAAAAGTCATATTCATGGAATGGTTTCTGAGTGCTCCTACCCTAATACAGATGAATGAATGAAATGACCTGCTCAAATCCATCTCCTTCTATCAGTCCTGTTTTCTGCTGCTTGGATGCTGTTCTGAGACAGAATTTCTCCAGTAATCTGGGTTTCCTCTTGGGGTCCATGATTTGCCCTGCCTGAATCATATCAGGCTGTAATCACAGTTAGCTCTTGAGAAAGAATTTTTAAATGCTGTCACTCTCAGGCTGTAGGTCTTCACAAGCTGGCATTGTCATCAGTGCCTTTATCTGATTTGGTGTCATAGAAACACAAGTCTCAATAGAGACTCAATAGAGTGTTTAAAAAGGCTAACATCTAATAAATAATCTCCCACCTCCCTTACCCACACATACTTTTATGGAGAAAAATTTGTTTCTGACAAATGAAGGCACTGTCAAAATTATTATTGTTAAGAAGGTGGTGAATATAGAGCTGGAGGTTTACCTCCCCGTGTGCTTCTTTTTAAATTCCATTTTCTAATATAAAGTGACCTACCTACAGTATGGGCCTCCACTTGGACAATTACAACTTGATGGAAATATTGAATGGGCTTCAGTGGTAGGGGCAGAATTTGATTCTTAAATCCAGGTATTATCCATGGGAGTCCATGGTATTGCTTAACAGTGGTGGCTGCCTGCCCTTCTCTCTCTCTCCTCGCTAGATCTCCTGGGATCCCCAGCCCAGGCCTCAGCTCCATGGGAACCCATTACAGCATATTGACTCCCTCACTCTACAGTAGAGCTGCTTACTGTTCAGTCAGCTTTCAATTGTGAAACATGAGATTCAAGCTGCAACGACCTAATTCAGTCCTCTTTTTAGAGATGAGGGAGTGGAGGTTTGAGAAGGAGAAGGGAAATGCCCAGGTCACACAACAAGGTTATGACTAAAACAGAGGTAGAATACAGCACAGCCCACTACTAGCAAAGTTAAATACCATAGTCATCAAGTCAGGTTCTCTAGAAATACCCATCAAAATAGATGGGTATTGCCTGCACTCCTTCATAGCATTTTCATGGGATTAGAGGATGTGGCAGCACTTCTTTGGATGACCTCATTACACAGAGGTTAATCAGGCCCCCAGTTCAATATCGTTTTCAGTCTTCCTGCTCAGACTTCTTTGCCAATACTGTCAGATCCTATAATTAATAGTTATATATAATAATAGGAGGGCAATAACTATCTTCTCTATTGGTATACGAATCTATACTTTTAAAAACACTAGGACTTACTTTTTTTTACTTTTTTTTTTTTTTTTTGTGATGGAAACTGGTCATATTGAGCTATCCAGCACCTAATCACCCACTCCCTCTTCCTGACAGCAGGGCATGTGTGTGATGGGTGTGAGAAATTTCTTCTCCTGTATCATGTTACCTCAATGAGACTGCAAATCAAGTTACCCTGCCTCTTTTTTTTTTTTTTTTTTTTTTTTTTTTTTTTGCGGTACGCGGGCCTCTCACTGTTGTGGCCTCTCCCATTGCGGAGCACAGGCTCCGGACGCGCAGGCTCAGCGGCCATGGCTCACGGGCCCAGCCGCTCCGCGGCATGTGGGATCTTCCCGGACCGGGGCACGAACTCATGTCCCCTGCATCGGCAGGTGGACTCTCAACCATTGCGCCACCAGGGAAGCCCTACCTTGCCTTTTTATTGCAGAAATCAGTGTTACCAGAAGATTTCTTTCTTCAGATTTTTCCTTTTGCTGGCCTTGTACAGACAAAGGGAAGTCATGTGACTCAAGCTTTTTCCAATCAGACTCTCTCTCCCAGGACTATAAATCTTGAATATGATGGCTTCAGGATAGGGACAAATTTAGAGGTCATTCATTAGGGTTGTAAAAGATATAAAATTGATGTTGTGACAGATTGCACCATGATGATCAGATGATCATGTATCATTAAAAGCTAAGTAACATCTCACTTGCTTTCAAGAATATGGGTTCAGGGATGGGCCAAGATCATGAATGATATTCAATAACTATTATTTGCATAGTGCATTTCCAATTCCCCTAGGTTTCTTTGGTTTTCCCCATTAAGTGCACCCAAATATCAGAAGCCTGCTTGAAATGGAGCTCCATCACATCTGAGGCACATACTTCAAAAGTGAGAGTCCTCCAAGCACAACTGATGAAGGTACTTATCAAATTAGTATCTAACTCAACAGTATGTAGATTCAACAGATTACAACGGAAACATATTTGATTTATTTACACCTTTAGATAATTTCCCTTGTGGGGTTCATGGTCCTGAATTTGTTTTCATATGACCCTCTGCTACGTCAGCATCCTTCCCCAGGCAGGGGGGTCGAGTGGGGTCTGCTGACATGGAAAACACGTGATCCTATCAGTTTCCAAGTCTGTAAGTTATCTGATAACCTTCTAATAAAGTCCTTTTCATTGCTTAGGCTAGCTAGAATAACCTTCTATTACTTATAGTCAAAGAATTGTTAGCGATACACATCCTCACACTGCCTGTAGAAGTTAGTCAAGGCTGAGATTGATACATACATTTACTATATAATGAAATCGAAGCTTAGAGAGATTTAATCACTCAGTGCTTTAAGATTAGTGAGTTAGCTACAAATCTGGAATTACAGTTTGTCTCTTGACTTTTAATTCTGTACATTAACCATGTTGACGTAAACACTGTGTGCTTTTTTTAAACATTTATTTAGCTTTGCTTTTATTATTATTTATTATTTTGGCTGCATGTGGACTTTCTCTAGTTACGGCAAGCGGGGGCTACTCTATTTTTTTGTGTGTGTGTGGTACGCGGGCCTCTCACTGTTGTGGCCTCTCCCGTTGTGGAGCACAGGCTCCGGACGCACAGGCTCAGTGGCCATGGCTCACGGGCCCAGCCGCTCCACAGCATGTGGGATCCTCCCGGACCAGGGCACGAACCCGTGTCCCCTGCATCGGCAGGCAGACTCTCAACCGCTGCGCCACCAGGGAAGCCCCAGGGGCTACTCTTTATTGCGCTATGTGAGCTTTTCTTTGCGGTGGCTTCTCTTGTTGCAGAACACGGGCTCTAGGCGTGCAGGCTTCAGTAGCTGCAGCATTCAGGCTCAGTAGTTGCGGCATGCAGGCCCTAGAACATGCGGGCTTCAGTAGTTGCAGCACATGGGCACAGCAGTTGCAGCGCACGGGCTCTAGGGCATGCGGGCTTCAGTAGTTGTGTTGTGTGAGCTCAGTAGATGTGGCTTGCAGGCTCTGGAGTATAGGCTCAGTAGTTGTGGATCATGGGCTTAGTTGCTCCATGGCATGTGGGCTCTTCCCAGACCAAGGATCAAACCCGTGTTCCTGCACTGGCAGGCAGATTCTTAACCCCTGTGCCATCAGGGAAGTCCCACACTGTGTGATTTTAAAAGTAAGCACTTGATAAAAGAACAATGATTGTCTGAGTTTGCACTGTCCTAGAATTAGGTCCTGACATAAGGGCTGGCACACAAATAGTTGGTCTGGAATGTGATTCCAGGAAATAACAGTAAGGGAGTGAGGAACTGAGTCACAATGGAAGACCGACAAAGGGTGTGTTCTTAATACCTGGAGCTTAACTGCCTGGAGAGTTCTGAAAGCTTGTGTTATGGACTGACTTGTGTCCTCCCCAAATTCATATGTGGAAGCCCTCACCTCCGATGTGACTGCCTTTGGAGACAGGGCCTTTAGAGGGGTAATTCAGGTTAAATGAGGTCATAAGGGTGGGCTCTAATTCAATTAGACCGGCATTCTTACAAGGAGAGGAAAAGATACTCAGGAAGCGTGTGTACAGAGCAAGGGCCATGTGGGGACACAGCAAGAAGGCAGCCATCTGAAGGGCAAGGAGAGATGCCTCAGGAAAAACCAACCCTGATGACACATGATCTTGGACTTCTAGGCTCCAGAACAGTGAGAAAATGAATTGCTGTTGTTAAATCACCCAATCTGTGGTATTGTGTTGTAGCAGCAGACTAATATAGCCAGTGTGGATGACGCACCTCAGAGTTACCCCAGCTGAAGAGTGATGACAGTAGGATATGTGCACCCTGCTGTTACTCAAATTGTGAGGTCTGGACCAGCAGAATCCCCATTATTTGGGAACTTGTTAGAAATGTAAGTTCTCAGACCCATCTCAGACCTACTGAATCAGAAGCTCTGGGATAGACCCAGCAGTGTGTGATTTAATCAAAGCCTTGCCAGGTGATTTTGATTCCCACTAAAATTTGCGAACCTCTGGTATTTACCAATTCTCACCAAGGATTGATTAAAGGGCCGCTCCTAAAGGCTGCCCCTGCATCTCTGGCCAGGCAGGTGAACAGACTATATTCCAGTGGCTAGGGAAAGCCAAAGACAAACTGACATGTTTGGCAGGTAAGGTGATATGAGCTGAAAGGAGAAGGCCCAGGGGGGATATGTGTGAAGTAGCACCTGCTCAACTCACCATGATGATACTGAGTAAGCATTCTATCACGGGGTACTTGAAAG
Source organism: Lagenorhynchus albirostris (assembly GCF_949774975.1). Classification (NCBI taxonomy): domain Eukaryota; kingdom Metazoa; phylum Chordata; class Mammalia; order Artiodactyla; family Delphinidae; genus Lagenorhynchus; species Lagenorhynchus albirostris. The sequence continues at coordinate 128,770,123 of NC_083097.1, read as the reverse complement.
CAGCATTCCTTCGCAACTTCCCTGTGGTCTTCCCTTTGGTCACAATTTCCAAGTGACTAAGGTTTGTCTGTCCACATAGGTGGTAATATTTTTGAGAGCAGAAGAGCAAGAGAGAGAGAAAAAAAATGTGTTATTACGTTTCAGCAACTGCAATCAGGACCTTAAATGTACTTAATCTTTGCAATGATCTTGCAGAGTAAATATCATTATCCTAATTTTACAGTTGAGGAGGTTGATCTATAAAGAAATTTGCCCAAGATCGTATGGAAAAGGAAGTGGTAAAGCTATAGGATCTGAACCTGCAAGGGCCTGACTCTAGATATTCGTGCTCGTTCCACTCTCTGAACCCCTAGGAGTGCATAGTGATTTCTCAAATATAATATATTTGGAGATTTTGTTGTGAGCATGTCTGGAAGAATCAAAACTTTGGCCTGCAGTTGGAAACTTTCACTTAATCTACATGAGTACTGGGGGAGGAAGCCAAGCCTTAGACTATAACTATCACTACCACTGGGATTTGCTCAAAAGGCAAAAAAATGGGTCTCTGTTACAAATGGCTGTTCCTAGGAGATTCCTAGTCTCCTCTAATAAACTCTCCTCAATGCACTTTCTTTTTCTTTTTTTTTTTTTTTTTTGCGGTACGCGGGCCTCTCATTGTTGTGGCCTATCCCGTTGCGGAGCACAGGCTCAGCGGCCATGGCTCACGGGCCCAGCCGCTCCGCAGCATGTGGGATCTTCCCGGACCGGGGCACGAACCCGTGTCCCCTGCATCGGCAGGCGGACTCACAACCACTGCGCCACCAGAGAAGCCCTCAATGCACTTTCTTAAGAAGCCTGGGCACCAGGCCAGCAATCCTAGCTGTGGTCTTATATTTCTCATCTGTTGAGTTTAATTGTGTGCACAGCGTTCCTTTAATAAGAAAGCTGGGACACCTCTGTTTTCACTGCCCTAGCAATGTAGGGAGCCCATCTAAAGGTTCTTGTGCAGGAAGACTACTTAGAAAAAAATCCTCATTGACACAAAATTTCTGGATAGGTGGGAATTAGAAGATTTTTGAGCGAAGAGAGCTTTCTCAGTGCCGTTCAGTCTAAACTCACCCTTAGGGATGAAATCCTCCTTGGAATAGATGGTAGGCATAAGCCTCCTTGGACCACCAAGCACACAAGCTATGAGGCAGCCACTTCCAGTGGAGAGCAGTTGGGAAAGCAAAAGGAAAACCAGAGTTTTTTATGACCTGAATGTGGCCTTCATTAGTGGGACCAAAGCATGACTTTCTTTGCACTAGATTATATTGCTACCAAGCTACATCTTTCCTATTTCTTCTGGTTAAGAGTATGGAAATCATGAAGCAGGCAAAATTTATCTCTAGGTCCCCAACACTTCATCTTTTGATTTTGCCTGCATTGTGGGAGACCAAGAGATCAGACAGTCAGGGCTCACATGTCTCTGCTCATATATTGTATAGATAGCAGCCTCTCTCCACACTGTTGTCTGGGAGATCTTTAACCATCATTAAATAAAGCAATTCCTGCCAGACCTCTTCCAGCGGAGTTGTCCTTGTGAAAAGCAACTCAATGGCAAACGAACCTGCAATTTGGGCCTCTGTTCCTATGCCTAGACTTGAGATTCTTACTTAAAACTATGGTTTGTTTTTTTTCTGTCCATGGTATCTTAATGTGTTTGGAGTACTGCTTGGGAGTAAGAGTCACTTGATCTCCCACTGAATCTTTCTTTTTTTTAGTTTCTCATGAAGGGGCCTGGTTTTTTTCCCTGGGGTGCCTCCCAGAACCCCACAGAGACAATATTTTTAAATTATACCCTCTAAACTCATGCTTCAAAGTTAACCAATATCTTTCCAGCATTTTTCATATGATGTGGTATCATATAAAGAAATACATTGCAAATCATTTATAAAGCTATGAATATGCATTATATATATCAATATATATGACTGTATCCTTTTGGCATATGGCAGCTAGCACTTCTTGTATCTTCTTTTGATAGACTTGGGTAAGGTTACCTTCAGGGGCCTAATTTCTTGACCTCGTTGCTTTTTTTTCAATAATCAGTTTTTTTTTAATTGAAATATAGTTAATTTACAATGTTGTGTTAGCATCAGGTGTACAGAAAAATGGTTCTGTTTTATAGATACATATATATATATCTGTTTTCTTTTTAAGATTCTTTTCCATCATAGGTTATTATAAGACATTGAGTATAGTTCCCTGTGCTATACAGGAGGTCCTTATTGTTTATCTATTTTATACATAGTGGTGTGTATATGTTCATCCCAAACTCCTAATTTATCTCCATGCATCCCCCCCCACCCTGCTATCCCCTGCTAACCAAAAGTTTGTTTTCTATGTCTGTGAGTCTATTTCTGTTGTGTAAATAAGTTCATTTATATCATTTTTTAAAATTCCACATGTAAGTGATATCATATGATATCTGTTGTCCTTGTCCTTCAGTATCATCTCAAAGATTTTGGGGAATTACTGGGACCTTCTGTCTATGTATCTATGTATGTATGTGTCTATCTACCAAGTGTATGTGTCTATGTATGTATGTATGTATCTATCTGCCAAGTGTAGTCCACTTTAATAATTTCCCAATTATGTTAAACATTTCCCCATTTTTATTCATTCACATCATGATGTTAATGGCTGCATAATATTCTAATATGTGAATGTGCCGCAATTTATGTAACACATCCAAATCTCATTTCGAGACAATTTATTTCCAATTTAATTAATAATCCTGTGCAATTTCCCTCACTCATATTTCTCATGATTTCCTTCGAATAAACTCCTAGTGACAGAATGGCTGGGTCAAAGGTTGTGCTTATTTAAGGCTCCTGATATATACCACTGATTGTAAGGGTCACTAAATTATATTCTCGGTAGCAGGGAATGGGATTTCTTGATTCTCTACATCCTGGGTATTAGCCTTCTTTTTCCTCTCAGGTAAAATTACGCCCTTGTCCTGACTAGCCTTTGGCACAAAATGGGGATTCTACAGAAGGCAAATCATAAAATAAAAAGAAGAAATAAACACACACACAATGACCCATGATTGTATTTTTCTTAATTAACCTTGTAAATTAAATTCTTCCACATTGATGAAAATATATTTTCTTCTGCCTGACTCAGTTTGGGCTGTGAAACATTATCCTTCAGACTCTTGTTGCCATTGGACTCTTCTTGAATATAAGTTGTAGCTTTTATGACACACAAAATATGCATGTTCAGTAAGATTTAACAATCATTTGTCAAGTCTGTGCTAAGAGCAAGGCTATGCCTGACACGGGGCAATGCTGGGGAATGAATTGGATATGACAAGGCCCCTGTCCATTGCGGGCTCCCTCACAACTTAGTGAAAGATTGTAGCTATTACCCAAGGCCCGCTGGGTATGCAGAGGCTGTATCAGAGGAATCAAACTCAGTGAGAGAACAGATAAGTAACAGTACCAATGAAATAACAATAATACTAATATGGTTGTTACTCTTAAAACCCTTTTAAATGCTCATTGTGGACCATGTAACTTATTGAGTGCTTTAGATATCCTATTTCATTCAATGATCCCCACGTTAATGTGAAGTAGCTACTGTTATCCATTTTTGTATATGAGGAAACTGAGGAGACACAAGTTGCCTGAGGTTGTGTTGTTAGAAAACATTGGAAGCAATGAAAAGGCCTTTTGGAGAAGGTAGGGTATGAGAGCTAGAAGAAGGGTCAAGGCTTCAGCATACAGCCTGGAGAAAGGGGTATCCCAGGCAGGGAACACGGCCTGAGCAAAAGCGCTGCAGCAGTAAGGCAGGGCAGGCCACGTATGAGGAAGCAGGATTGTGGAACGGAAGCCAGGACACGGTAGAAGACAAAGGAGGATAGGATTTGGTATGGAAAGCCTAGAATGCCAGATTAAGGGCTGCAGATTTTATTGTGTTGGTAGCCAAAGGGATGTGTTCTAAAGCCTTTGCAGAGGCTGTGTGATCTGATCAGAGCATTAGAAGGTAAGTAACATTTTATTAGATGAGGCTATTACCCTAGACTAGGAGTTTTATAAAGAATGATAGATGAACTCATGATATATTTATGTATCTAGGTTTCATATTTGAGATCTTGTGGCTAGAGATGGAGCCATAGAAACAATAATAACCCAGATGTCATTGGCATTTGCTCCTGAAATTGGACTGCCCTAGGAACCCCGCTGTACTCTCCTTCTACCTCACAGAGCAATTTCACCTTACCAGTTCTTAGCCCAAATGTACATACTCATATCCAACTCAGAAGCACAAAGGTACTTAAGTGTGTAAGAAGCTTTTCACTACCCCCTTTTATTATCTCTGTGTTTTTTTTTTTGTTTTTTTTTTTGCGGTATGCGGGCCTCTCACTGCTGTGGCCTCTCCCGCCGCGGAGCAGGCTCGGGACGCGCGGAGCACAGGCCCAGCCACTCCGCAGCATGTGGGATCCTCCCGGACTGGGGCACAAACCCGCGTCCCCTGCATCGGCAGGCGGACCCCCAGCCACTGCGCCACCAGGGAAGCCCTCTGTGTATTTTATTTTTATAAATTAATTTATTTGTTTTCGGCTGCATTGGGTCTTCATTGCTGTGTGCGGGCTTTCTCTAGTAGTGCGCAGGGGGCTACACTTCATTGTGGTGTGCGAGCTTCTCATTACAGTGGCTTCTCTTGCTGCGGAGCATGGGCTCTAGGTGCACGGACTTCAGTATTGTGGCACGTGGGCTCAGTAGTTGTGGCTCGCAGACTGTAGAGCGCAGGTTTAGTAGTTGTGCATGGGCTTAGTTGCTCCGCAGCATGTGGGATCTTCCTGGACTAGGGCTCAAATCCATGCCCCCTGCATTGTCAAGTGGATTCTTAACCACTGTGCCACCAGGGAAGTCCCTATCTCTGTGTATTTTTATCTAATTTCTAAATAGACTTGGTGTTTTTTCAGGGTAGGATTGACCTTTGATTTATTTTTTCCTAAGCGTGCAATACTTAGCACAGCATTTTGTGTGTAATCAGTGTGAAGCATTGAATGGATAAACCACAGGTGGAACCCAGACTAGTATCCCAAACTTTGTTGCCTATGCCTGGCCACAAATCTAGAGCTACATCTGCGTCTCTACCAAACTCGAGCCAGTGTCCATTAACAGGGATAACGTTTAGCACATTTAGACGTGAGGAACCTATTTACATTTATATTGGTGTCTAAAATCATCTGATGGGAGTGAACTCATTTTAATTTATTACAGCCTTTACCACCTGCCAGGAAGCAATGAAGTGCTCAAATTTCACTTGCGTTTCTTAGCAGGAGCCCGGCCTCAATCAATATTTGGGGGAGTGGGGGGAATGACAGTTTTGGGGAAGGCTCAGTGTCTGATTCTAGCTGATACATTATGATCCTTCAGAATAGAACTATCGTGAAGATTCTGATGAAAGAATTTGCCACCAGTTGTTCTCTGTAGTTAGAATTGTTTCTGAATCCCATGGAAAATCAGCGGGCACATTTCTCTGAGGATAGATCTTGGCCACCAGAAGTTACTTATGAAAAGAGCACTGGATTGGGAGTCTGGAGATCTGCTTTTTCTTCCGAGCTCACCTGCCAGTGAGCTGTTTGAAATTGATAATGGGTCGTCTGAAAGATGGAGGTGGTAATTCAGCCTTAGGATTTTGGAATCACCTTAAGGCTCTCTTGCTCTGGGCAAGGTCAATAAAGCCATCACAGTCAACTGAGAAGCAGGTGGGGAGAAACTGTACTGGGGAAGTCTGATCAAAGTTTGATCAAAACAAGAGTTTGGGGGTGAGATGAACTTTTGGAACCACCACATGGAATTTTCCCTATTTGCTTTATAAACCATCAGCCTTCATAACCTTTTTATGAGGTCTTCTCTTATCTGAAGTCACACTCTGCTTTAAATCTCTCCCCTATAACATTGTTACCGTTCCCTTTTGATCCTTACAAACCCTCATGCTTTGCAGAAAAATACTCGGGAGGTAAGGAAGCAGGCATCCATTTTAGAAAAACAGAAAAAGAAGAGGTTGTCTTGAGTGCATTCTCAGGACTTCTTTCTTTGCTCTATTGTGCTTTAGTGCTTTCCTTAGAACTTCAGACGTGGGTGTGCAGACACTCAGCAAGGCAGGCAGGAAAGGAGAAGCTGGGCCTGATCTGTGTATGAACGATAGCGGATAATTATTATCTGTCTTTTTTTCATTCAACAAACACTGATGGAGGGTGTTAAAAACAATGTGCAGCTGTGGAGTCAGACAGACTGGGTTTGTGTATCCGCTCTATTGTGAGATGGTTTGGGTAACCTTGTGCAGCCAGATTAACTTCTTAACTTCTCCCAGTCTCTGTGCCTTTGTGTGTCAAGGGGAAATGATAATAGTATCTGCTTTGTAAGGTTACTGGAAAATTAAATAAAAAGGCATTTAAAGTGCTCTGTAGAGGCTGATTTTGATAAACAGAACAATTACCATTAGAGGGTGTGCGCTGCTTGACGTTCTGGAGGAGGCAACGTTGAATGAGGTAAGGGCATCGTCTACAGAAGTCCATACCTAGTCTAATGGCTGACGCATACCATCCAGGTTGAGCCTAATGGAAATTCAGAGAAAGCATACATTTCAGCTAAGATACTGGGAATCTGGAAATCACAGAGCAGGTGATAGTGGATCTGAGTCATGAAGGATGGGAAGAATTGGGATAAGGGGAGGGAGTAGGGAGGCCGTATATATAATATGATGTATGTATAATGTAGGTACTACCATCCTCCAGTTCTCTGCTACCCATCTTTCCCTCATGTCCCTTCCAATGAATTACATGGTGCCTCTCTGTGACCTTGTATCTCCCTGGGGACAATGATACCCGGTTTTAGTATTCTTTCACCTACATAAATATACTGCAAGGCTCTTCCTATGACATTCTGAACGCTTTACTACCCTCACCTCAATAGCCTTCCCTGATGTTCTTTCTTCTCCCCTCCTAACCGTTTCTATACATTTTGTAGGACTAAATTTCAGCCAATGAAGGGAAGTAGGTAAAGGAGTTACCGAGCTCCTTCTGTGAGCCAGGCACTGTAGGGAACATTTTATATACCTTATCACAGGCATATAGGTAGGTAGTACTATCTCATTAGAGGTTAGAGAATTGAAGCTGAGAAAAATTAAGTACCCTGTCTGTAGGAGTCAAAAACAGGAAACAAAAAGAATGTTGAATTTCAGGGGAAAATAATGAAGGTATGTTTCTTCGTCTTTCTCATTCATCTCATTCATCAAAAGCTCCTGTTCATCCTGGGTTTTCTGGAAGCTCCATTTTACATGTCTTCTGGCTGGCACTTAGGCCAACAGAAAGAACACTCTCAATCATGGTCAGTCCATGAGGCAGAGGGACAGAAGAAACATGATGAATGGGGTGCTTATTCTGAAGCATTCCACCCAGAAATAATGTGTGTTACTTCTCAGCTTTCAATGGACATGGCAAGTCACAAGGCCACATTTCCCTTCAAGAGGGGAGGGACGTCCAATCTCATGATCTAGTCCATGAAGAACTTAGAATATTTAGTGAACAGACTGGTGACTGCCATATTGCCCAAAGTCACCCAGCGGTACCTAGGTCCATCCAATTCTTAAACATGTGCTCTTAGACACAGCTCCCATTGCATCTTAGCTAGGGATCAGATAATCCCCACTAAGCTACTAATTGACGAGGCTTTCAATCATTGCCTATATCAAGGGTATTTACTTTAAGGACCGAATATTTGATTTCTAACGGTGAAATTTCGACCCTGCATAAGGAAGAGATGAAAGATTTAAGCTAAGGGTGTTGAGGTCTCTTCAGATTACACAGTGCAGGACTCTATTTATGGGAGATAATGGATGTCACTTTGACACTTTAAAATGACAAAGAATTATTCTGTGGCCTGTGAGCTCTCATGTTTAAGTCTGGACTGATTCCTGATGAGGATGAGTCAGATGCTGGGGTTTGTAAAACAGAGAGGCAGACGGTAGTGACAAGAGCATTAGACACCTATGCAAGACCTAGGTCCTGTACACAGCTTTGCCACCAGTAACCAACAGGCTGTATGAACTTGGACATGTGCATTCCCCTTTCTCAGCCTCAGTTTTCCCTTCCGAAAGATGGAACTGTGTTAGATGGAATATTCTCAAGCTGTAACGTGTTTATGAGTGCCTTGGGTATTTTTTTAAAATGCAAATTCTGAATCAGTAGATCTGGGGTAAGGGCTGAGAGTCTGCATTTCAACAAATTCCTGGGTGATGCTGAAACTGGACCCCTGGACTGTACTTTGAGTGCCAAGACCTAGTTTCTAAGGCTAACTCTAGGAAGTCAACACACATTTATTTGCTTCCTCTTATGTGCCAGGTACTCTGCTAGGGGCTGTTGATACTGAGATAAAGAAGACCAGGTTCTACCAACTGGAAATACTGTCCAATCAGGAAGCGAGACAGATCATTTCAAAATAGTCTGATCAATAACAAAATTGAAGTTTGTATAAGGAAAAGAGATGCCACGAACAAGGAAGGAGTGATTGACTTGAGGATGGGAGGGTGAGGGTATAGATGTCAGAAAGTCACAGATCATGTGGAAGAGGGCTGAAAACTGTCAAATGCATGTATAAAGGGAGTCTCTTTATCTCTGAGGACACTCAAGAATTCCTTTGTCCAAGGGAGGCACAGCTGTGGGTCTTGGAGGGGAATTATTTTGATCAGTAATCTTGACTCCTTCATCTCACTCCGTGATTGTTTTCTCTGTGCCTACCCATGCCCCGGCTGTCTGTTAGCGCCCTGCTGATGAAAGATTTACTCCCCTGGCTGAAACTGGGGTCTGTTCCGGAGTTCTGGCAAAGAGGAAGCAGGTGGGGATGTGACAAAGGCAGCACCTCCGCCCCCGCTTAGCTCCCAATGGGCCAGAAGCAGTGAGTCAGGAAAGGAAAAGCAGGTGGGTGGAGAGAGGATGCAATCTGCATCTGTACCAGGCAGGGATGAAGTTTTCTAAAAGAACACCTGAACACACAGCCAGCCACCCGGAAGGAGACAGGGGCTGTTCCCATCCCCTGAATAACGGGGGGCTAAGCCGAAAGCAGCTTGAGTCAAGGATTGTGGGGAAGGGGAGAGGACAGGTGAAGGAGGGAACATCCAGGTGTGCAGTCTTCCTCTGGCTCGACATGGGTTTTATATTGAAACAGTTAATGTGATGCCAAAAGGTGATCATACTAAAACGAGTCCTGAGGTGCTGTTGGGAGAACGGCCTTCTGGTGCCAGCTCACAGTGTGGCCTTGGGCAGGTCAATCTCCCTCTGAGACTCAGTTGTCCCAGCCATGTCATGGGAATGTTGGGCACAATTTCTTGGGTGACTTCTAACTTGAAGAGTCTATGATTAAATTTTCATGTCCAAGTTCAGTTACCCTGTCCCATCAATATCTAACAGAGATCAGCCCTGGCATCCTCAGCACCTCCACCTGCCACTTCTCCTATACAACTAGATTTGTGGCCGAATTGGTGATCTCAGAATCTGTATATTTGTTCCCACCGATTAGATAACTGCCCAAATAATTATGTTTTTATTCAGGCATCTAGCCTGAACCTTCATTTGCTTTCAGAGAGGGAACTGGGCATGGAAAACCACCGTCATCCCTGCTGGGACTATTGTAGCAGTTCCCTGGCCACCCTGGAGCCACTCCTGTACCTCAACACTTTCGTATCCAGGTGCAGCCAAAGAGCTCTTCTGCAACATAAATAAGATGGCATCACTCCCTGCTTACATCGGCCTCCTTATGTGTACAACAGAAATAGAAACTCTAAAATAGAAACTCCCATGTGGCCGACAAAACCTTTCACTTTCTGACCTCTATTAATCTTTGCAATCCCAATTCTCATCCTCATCCCATGGTTAGTGTGTCCCAGGCATTCAGACCTGTCTTCTGTTCCTTGAAAACTCCAAGCTAGTTCCTGCCCCAGGGCCTTTGATCTTGCTGTTAGTGCTGCCTGAAATGTCCTCTCTCCAGACCTTTGCATGTGAATGAAGCTTATTCTCATTCAGTTCTCAGTGCAGATGATGCCTCATCATTGAGACCCCCCTTGATCACACTGACAAAAGCACTCCCCCTATAACATGTCACCCTCTGACCCTTAACTTTGGTCTGTTGCCTTTATAGCATTAATCATCACCTGATATTATCCTGTTTACCCTTTGCTTCCTGGGTACTGTCAGCCCCACTGATGTATAAGAGCTCTGAGATCAGGGACTTTGTCTTCTTGCCTCTAGAGCAGTGCAGGTCTTAAAGTAGGTGCCCAGGGAATATGAGTTGCAAAAATGGATGGAAAAATGAAAGAAAGGGAGGGACAAAAAGAAAAAGGGGTAAAGAGAGGAGGAGGCCGAGGAAAGTCACATTACTGACAAGGTATAATCCTGGATGTTCTTCTTTTAAAACTCTTGTGATATAACTTCATCTTCATAACCACACTGCAAGGAAATGGGAAAGTACTCTGTGTATGATTTGAATTCAGCTCTTTATGGCTTCAAATCTCAGAGTAGTTAAGCAAGGTGTTGGGTTGGTCTGAGCCTTGACAGGTACAATGTGATGCCACCTAAGTAAAGAGCCGATTTCAGCCACAGGAGAAAGGATGCGGTTTCAGAAGTGGTAGAAATGGCTTCCAGCTCCACAGTGCCTCCTGTCCTCCCTGGATGAGGCCTTAACTGCGCTCCATCAGAGCCTGAGGGGGTCGCTTAAGACTTTGATCCCTATTTTTAAAGCAAATCCATCCGAGACGGGTAAGGCTTGTAGCTCCTCTCTTTTCTATCTCTTTGTGAATAGCATTAGCGTCAGTAGATTTAAGTGTGTGTTGAGAGATGGGAGGTGAGGACAGAGGGGTAGACCCTGAAAGACAGTGTAAAGAGGGATTCTCAAGCCTGGCTCCATATTACAGCCACTGGGAAGATTTTAAAAATATTCATGCCCAGGTTCATGTCAAGATTCTGATTCAAGGGGTCTGGGGTGGTGCCCAGGATAAGATACTTTCTGAAAGCTCCCCAGATGATTGTATGGTACAGCCAGAGTTGGGACAACTAATCTAAAGATTAGGCTTCTGGAAGACACAGCTTGTGCCAAGACGTCCCCTTCGTCATTTGGGGATTTTTTGCAGTGGGATTTGCCAGGCAATTGACGATCTCTGAAAGCCAGCCACATATAAGGCATGGGGACAGAAGCTTTGGGGAAGATGGCAGAAAAATTTCTCAGACAGGCCTCTTACCCCCAGGACCTTACAAAACAAGCAAAATATGGATTGCAGACATTAATTAAGTATCAAATAAATGATACCAGTTAAGAGCAGGGTTTCTCAACCTCGTCACTGCTGACAGTTTGTGCCAGACAGCTCTATGTGGTGGAGGCTGCCCCGCCCATCACAAGATGTTTAGCAGCACCCCTGGCCTCGCTTGAAATTGCCCTTGCTTGAAAACACTTGTGGTTTACAGAGATCAAAGCTCCTATGGGAAGGTGTCAATTTAATGAAATCCTCACAGATGGGTAAGATGTGAATGAACGGAAAACTGAGCATAAGTATGCATTAAATTCTTCAGATGTATGCATGATGAAATTGTGGAGAAGGTCGTTGGTGATTTTCTGTTTTCTTTTATTTAAAGAGTACAGGTAAGTAGCTTTTTGCAGACCATTTGAAATGACGGAAATGGTAGCAGGGGTGGAGGCAGAGAAGTTAAGTGTCTAATTTCAATTACACGACACCGAAGAAATGACTGATTTTGAAGGTTTTGAAGGCCCAACGAGACCTTTGAAGCTTTGTTACCTGGGAAGAGGAGAGGACTGAGGATTCCTGTTTCAAGAGCAGAAAACAGGTGGTCCTATTCACAGGGAAGGGTTGATTGTACTCCTTGGGATTCTGACAGGGGACTTAGATTTTTGTGGGTTCTGGGGCAAGGCCCAAATCCCTCAGCGCAGTTCCCTTGAGGTGGTACCACCTCCAGTGGGGGCTACCTGAAGCGGATGCTTGCCAGGGCTGGGAACTCATCCCCTTGACCTTGGCAGCTGGGGCTGGTTTCCAAAATTGGGGAGATTGACAGCTCAATCTCAGTTCAAGTCGCCTTCACTTCAAGTTGCTGTTGAACCACCAGCAAACATGCGGTACAAAGAACGTGCACCAGATAGAGATACAAGTGAATGGAAGCAGCGTCCAGGGTCATTGTAGTCTTTAGGGAGTGAGGGACCCTCCAGGCTGGAGAAGTAAAGGAACCATGGGCTCCATGACTTTTGCCACATGTATACTTTGAAGGGCCATTGACCATATTATGAGGCAATTATTTTCTGAAACTCGATTACATACTTCCATGTCAACTGGCTCAAACAGGACCCAAAAGACCCCAAAGTGGCTGTACCCTAAGCAAGTGGGAAACTTGTCACTGACTGCAACAATGGAGGCATGATGATGGTATTACTAGAGCACTGAGGACTACAGAGGCCTTGCCCTCGTTTTTCTGGAATACGTGAGGGCCCCGGAGCTATGTAACTCAAGGGAGTGGTAGAGCAACAGGGAGGATGATGAGTATTAAAGTCACTGATGACTCAGGCCTGGATTTGTTTTGATCTAAGAAAATAAATCCATGTGTTCTCTCTTGTCCTTGAGTAATATCGAGTAATTCATTCTTGTTATAATAATGAGTCCACTCTTAGAATTTTATCCGAATGATCTAAACACAATTGTATGAAAAGTGACCTACAGAGATGTACATTACACCACTTTCTATTAGAGTGGAAAATCAACAAAGATGTAGATGTTTATCAATCCAATACGAGTTAAATAGATTTCAGTTCGTTTACACAAAGTGGTATGCGAACTATAAACATGGTATTGTGGAAATTTCTTTAATTAGTAGGAGGAAGTGAATACATTTTAAGTGGAAAATAGGTTACAAACAGTACACATTTTTGAAAAAATTGAAATGGAGCTAGCCTGGGTACATATGCGTCAAAAGAGTCTGGAACATACACATCAAGGGGTAACAGGAATGTCTTGTCGGCGGAATAATATGTTATTTAATTTTTATCTTTTTGCTTGTAGTTATTCTGATTTCTCTACAATGATTTCTCTATTCTGATTTCTCTACAATTTAAAAAATAAGGGGATAAGTATTAGGGGGAAAAGAACAAATCTTACCCAATAGTACTTGACTGTATTGAAGAAACATGGGTTTGAAATGGATTTCATTCTTCCTTGGCAAATGCCCCTTCTGTTACCCTGTTTCCTCGATAAAACAGCCATGTTGATGGATTGACAAGGGTTCTTTCACCTCCTTTAAAACTATATCTTCTTTCAACTGCTGAAACTTCCCACTGAGTCCACTTCGAGCTCACTGAGGGGAAGCATTTTCATTAGAAGGTTGCCTCTGTTTTTCAAGGAGGAATAAGAGAAAGAGGTACATCTCCCCTCTAACCCTAACCCCCACCCAATTGCAATTTGCATTGTTCTTTCCCTCTTTGAAACTCCCAGAGCATTCATTTATTTATTTATTTATTTATTTATTTATTTATTTATTTATTTATTTATTTTGCGGTATGCAGGCCTCTCACTGCTGTGGCCTCTCCCGTTGCGGAGCACAGGCTCCGGACGCGCAGGCCCAGCGGCCATGGCTCACGGGCCCAGCCGCTCTGCGGCATGTGGGATCTTCCCGGACCAGGGCACGAACCCGTGTCCCCTGCATCGGCAGGCGGACTCTCAACCACTGCGCCACCAGGGAAGCCCAGCATTTATTTTTATACTGTAAAATTTAGCTGGATTGCAGAGCATGTTACGTTATTCTCTAACGGCATTTGTCTTTTCCTCAAGCTGGATTAAACCTCAAATCCAGGATCCCTCTTTTACATGGTTTTTAGGTTGTTATTCTTTTTTCTTATTATCATTACCATCACTAACATGATTGTTGAATGGCTGAGAGAGAATTTCCCAGGGAGGTGGAGTTTGAGTTTTGATAAGATTTGGCTTTGAGAATGTGTTGGTCAAACTATATTCCATAAATCCAAGGGCAAATGGAAAATATTACTCAATATTTACAATAGTAAAGGTAATAATGTATATGTGAACACTGTATAAATGTTTTATATTCTTCCAAATCATTTTCACAAATATTACTTCATCAATCCTCATAGAATACCAGTGAAGTGAGTAGGGTAAATGAGTAGGAACTTTCTCCACTTTTACCGATGAGAGAAATAAAATACAGAGAAATTAAGTGACCATCTAAATGATTTCCAGTGGATTAGTGTGCAGAACTGAGACTAGAATGTAGGTTTCCTGATCTCCTCACTGAAACTGGTTTCATATGAGCACAAATCCACTCTTTGCTGAACTTTAACATGTGCTTATTTGGTTTTGGATTTTCAAGTCATATAAACAACCGTCCTCTCCTCTAGCGTTGTAAATTGTAGATCCTATGTAATGAAGACCAGAGAACTTAAAGGTGGAACAAATATTGGAATTTATCCTTTCCCATAAGTCTGGACTAGTGAAGAATACACACAAGGGTCACTAGTTCAGTGTAATAGAAGTAACAGCGTTTTTAACATCCACAGAAGCACCCCAATATTCCACCTAAAGCAGGGTAGCCTAGAAAGATGGACGGGGAGAATAAACCCTAGACCTGAGGCTGCTTAGGACCTACTTTTCCCTTCTCAAACCATCCTTTCCACCAAGCCTTTGGCAGAACTGGGTCCACAGAGCAGGCCTGGAGGCCAGCTTCAAAGGCTACACAGCAGGAGGACGGCCAGCTTGCACACCACGGGGAGAGCCACTCATCAGGTGTGACTAGGTATGTGGCGGGAAATGGGAGCAAGCCAGTTTCCTGACTTTAAAGGGTAGGAGCCATTCCCATTGATAAATGTTAGGTTGCGAAGGTCTGGGAAAATCATTCCTACCTTCTTCCTTGGGCAGAGTAGGAGAGGGTAGATGTTCATTCCAATCTTCTTTGTTTCAGCAAAAGACAAAAGTAATACAGAAGTCGATAGATATTATCTGTTAGTTACTCACTTAGAATTAAACCCAACTTACAACAACCTACGAGCTTGTACTGTGTTGGCTCCCTAATCTCTCTTTGGAGTCATTTCTCATTGTTCCTCTTGCTTCCTTCCCCCTCCCCCAGGCCCCATCCATCCCTACCCCCCTTCCTTTTCTCCAGCCACACTGGCCTTCAGGCTGTTTTCCAACATGCCTGACGTACTCCTGTCTCAGGACCTTTGCACTAGCGGTTGCCTTCGCTTAGAGCAGTCTTCACCCAGATATCCACATGATTCAAACCCTTGCCTTCTTCAGGTCTTTATGCCAGTATCATTCCCTTATTGAGAACTTCCATATCCACTGTCTCTGGCATCCCACCTAACACTCCCTTGATATATCTTACTCCGTAGCACTTATCACCCTCTAACATACTATGTATTCTAGTGTGCTTTGCTTTGATCATTGCCTTCTCCCCTCACTAACTTCTACCTTGTGAGAGCAGACAGAGGCTTTTATCTGTCTTGGTCATTGCTATATTCACGTGACCTCTGTGGCAGGCATAGAATATTCAATATATATTGTTGAATGACCGAGTGAATAAATAACCACACTGACATGATACATGGGCAGAAAGAGGCCCAGAGAAATGAACTGACTCTCGCAAGGTGACTGGAGAAGTTTCCTGGCAGAGAGAATTTATCACCCATTGGAACTCAGGTCTCCTGACTCCTGCTTCGGTTCACATCCCACCACATCATGATGTATTTCCACATAGAGAGTCCTGATGTTATCAACTGGCTATGCATTTAAAGATTACAGAGTGGCATTTTACTTCAGCAAATTAGCATAGAGACAAAGGAAGGGGAGACATTCAGTTCTCCAGAGAGAGAAGGCAACCCCTGTTGGTTGGACTTTCAGCATTGGGGTTTTCCATTCTACTCCTCCACAGAACTGCTTTTGAACCAGGGAAATGTAATTCTGCATGACACTGAAAGCACAGGAACTTTCTCATCTGGTAGAGAATCTCACTAGCTGTTTCAGGAACAAAGTACAAACTCACAAACTAGGACAGGGATTCCCTACCGTTATGGATTTTTGTTGGACTTCACAGTACTCCTTTCTTCCTAAAAGCGCTCTACAACAGTAAGGAATCATCAAATTACAGGAGCCTAGCGCTTTTGAACTGCGAGGCCCCGGGAAGGTTGCAGGCTGTGCGCAAGTGGTAGCAAGATACCCTTTAAGAAGCTGGGAGTTAAAGATGTACCTGTCCTCCTAAAGCCAAGGACCTTTATCTATACATGATGGATTAGTACAGAAATTAGAGAAGTCCTCACTAGGGTGTGGACTATTTCTTAAGCCAGAACACGATTTGATGACTTTTTGGTCTGTGACATCCAGAGTTTTTCCATTTGAGTTTCAGTTCTCCCATAATATTATAGCACTAGGTAACGTCAGCTGTCCCATTTCCCTGCGTAAAACGGTCTGATAACTTCCCACGGACACGCGTGCCTCTTATGCCTCCTCCCCTTTCCCTTCCTCCTCCTTTTGTCTTTTCTAAGCGTGGTGGTCTTTCTTTAGCTCCTTGCACAGACCATGCTCCCTCACACACAGAGGCCTCCCTGTAGGACATCTCATGATGCTCTTTCTGAGTAAACTTGATCCCCAGCTTTCAGATCCCTGCTGAGGTGTTGCCTCCTCTAAGGAACATCTCCTCCTCTGGCCCTCTGATTGGGTGTTTAAGAGCCGTCATAAGGGCTGTCACAGAACCCTGCTCTACTGCGCTGGGTCTCTTTAGTTTGCCCCCCTTCTGATCCCTTCGATCCTTCTCCATCCTCCCGTGTACCAGAATGGCCTAAAGATCAGAAGGCTGATCTTTGTACTGCAACAGGATCCTTGCCCTGCAGTTTCCAGTTAGGTTTTACCAGGCAGGAGATGAGTGGGGAGGCAGGCGAGGGAGAGAGAGGGTGGGCTGCGGTGGGTTGTTCATGGCTCTACCCCAGGCTATAGCTTCGGTCATGCAGCTCCCTCCAGACAGCTCTCTCCTTGGTAATCACCCTTTCCTCTGGCCCTTTAGACCCAGGCATCAGAAGAGCTCCCAGCTCTTCTAGCTTCAGGGCACTGCACTATTCCTTGTTGGGTTTCCTCTATTCAGGCGTTTGGGAAACAGTCTCTCTACTACCCAGAATACATATGCCATTTGTTTCCGGACTGATGTGTTTGTTAATTACATTTGTTAATTCCCTAGTTTCTCATCTTGTCTCTATTCCCTCCCAGCCTGCCCCACCCTCCCTCCAAGTAGAGAGTAAATTCCATGGGAGAAAAGAGACTTCTCATTCCCTTTCATATTTAAGACACTCCTGGAATTACAATTGCACATTGTCAATATTAGATTTTTTTGAATAAAAGTTAAAATAAAACAGTAGATTTATTTATGTGTTTTTATTTGCCCAGAAATACAAATCTTGGCGTTTGAGTTTGGTTTCATTTGGAAGATGTAAAGACTGTAATAAAATTGTCTTGTAACAAAGATCAGAAATTTAAATGAAAGAGGCAAGGAGAACTGTGGGTGAGGGAAGGGACTTTTGTTGTTGTTTAAAGGCCAAATTGGGAAGGAATAGAAGAAAAGATACGTGGGACAAGGACCTTAGGAAGCAGACGTAGACTATTAGCTAAAGAAAAGTGGTAAGAATCAGCCATCAGTGCAGATATCTGACACCTGAGCTTTTGTCTTGATTTTTTTTTTTTTTTACCCTACCTCTCAGTAACATTTGTGAAAGAATTCGTTGTCAAACTCATTATCTCAGTCTACAGTTTTTTCCCACAATAAAATGTCTTTAGGGGAGTTGAATTAATATTTTTTAAAGTGACGTACTTAGTTTGCTAATAGAACGTGTGTTTCCGTCTTTGGAGAATCAAGGACAGTTTTATTATCTTCTCTCTCCATTAGACCTTTTGTAAATTGACTTTTTCACAACGTCCACATTCAGTAAAGTGTATTAGTCAAAAAATATCTAGGTATTTATTCCTCTAACAACTATAAGTGGGTAACAATCAAATACAATTACTTAAACTGTACTGAGGTTAAATAATTGAATTACATACTTTTTGAGCTAGAAGGAAAGTGGGATATTGTTGTAAAATACAGTAGTTTTGTAACTGTTCATTCTTTCTCTTATCCTTTTATTCTAGAAATAATTACTGAGTGTGTATTTTGTGCCAAAGTGCCAGGCTTTGTGGATTCAGCGATGACTCCTGCCCCATGGACTCTGCATTCCAATGCAAATATCTCACTTTTGGTCCATGAATCACCTACTGAACCTCTGGAGAGAATCTTGGAAAGTATATTTTCCAAAAGCTCCCCAGAAGGTTTAATAACCACCAATTGGCCTCTGCAAAATTCTGGCCATTCATGGACTAGAAAGCTGGGTTGGAGGGGAAAGGGAAACTTCTACTAAGCACAGACGATCCTGCATGAAATTCAGGAAGAGTTATTTAAATACACAGCTGACCTTGTTAAACCTTGAGGAAAATTTACAGGACCCAAACACAAGATCAAGGCAGGAATCCAGTCTACTAAAGCAAAGAATTAAGACTGAAAGAGTAGCTGCCCTGAGGGACACTAGGAACCTCAGCCTGATTTCCATCAGACAAACCAAGAGCAGGAGACCAGGCCCTACATCTGCAGCTAGTGGGTGTTTGGGAATGAGACCCCACTCCAATCCTTGCCTGGTAAAGTAGAGACTCTCAGGGGGAAGGTGCCCACATTCTCACTTGTCCCGGACAGTCATGGTTTATGCCTGTTTTCTCCGTATCATTACTAATAGCACGCGTTTCCCTCTCAGAAATACCCAGGCTTGGACAATGAATGACACTGTCAGTCTACTCAAGGGCTACTTAGTGAAAGGATGGGCAAGGAAAGAGAGAAAGCATCCAGCTTCTGAGAGAGAGAGAGAGATACTGAGGAGAGAAAGCATCCGTCTTGGCCTTGGCTATGGGTAAAAAGAGATTTAAACATTAATAAAAATATGTCCCCTGAAAATTAATAACTAGAACTGTGTCGTTACTTAGCATGCGGGTCAAAAATCTGTATATATGCATTGTGTTTAAAACCTGAGGAATTTTTAAAAAGAGGGACAATCAATCATATTTTAACCAAATAAAGATAATGTTAATATCATCTTTTTTCCCCTCTTCAGTCTTGTGTTGGGATGAGTTTATTTTTTCTTCATTTTTGTATTGGATCATATTTTACAGAATAATGTTATGTACCGAATTTTTGCTAAACATAATGAAGAATTTTATATACATGTTGTAAACTTTACAAACGATATTTAGGATGCCTGTTTTTATTTTACTGAGTGACTGCAATTCAATCAAAACCCTATGTTGGACATTTAAGCTGTTACCAGCGTTTGCTATTCGAACAAATATCATGATAGACATTTTGAATATAAATCTTTCCTGACATTTAGCATAGATTCTCCAAAGTGAAATTACTGGGTCAAAGAAAAAGGTCACTGTTAAATTTCTTGATCCATGTTATCGCTGATTGGTTTCCAAAAGGCCGTATCAATTTTCATTGTTTCTTTTTGACAGGACTGGGCAGTCCTTTATTGAAACATCTTCCTGTACAGGTTATGAATATCCAAAGCACTTTGGAAGAGAGCACTGTTCCTTCACCACTGAGGGCCTTGCCCAGGAATTATCCATAAATAGCTTGCAAGTTCAGGGCCATGAATGTGAGATGGGGAAAGGAGGAGGGGCAAGAAACCACAGGCGCCACAGCCTGTCACTGTGAATCTTGGCAGTAGGAATTCCCTAACTCAGACAGCCAAGATATAAAAGGGATATTAAAGCTGTAAATCATTTCCAATTAGCACCATTTTCTATGTTTTGGGCTGCTTAGCACTCAGATTTCTGTTGGTAATGAGAGAGTTGGGATGCTCCTTCACCATGCTGAAGAAAAGCCCTCACACCCTCTCTGGCAGAAGAGAGAGAACACCCATGGCCCAGCCCAAGGGTCATCCTTGGATTTTAAAGGACACAGACCCTATTCAATGAATAAATACACCCACTTTATTTGAGAGAATCCTGAGACTGAAAGGTATTTCTGAAGATGGATGTTCCGTAATAGAAATGGAGAGAGCATTGCATATGAGGATTAGGAATGTGGGTTTAAGTTTTGCTCTTTCCCAAATAACCGTATGACATTGGATGAAGGTGGGGAAGATGATAATGATGATAAAGATGCATTCAATAGGTAGTTATTGTGTGCCTACAATGAGTCAGATATTGTTCCTGACTCTGGGGATGCATTAGTGAATGAAACAGACAAACACTGCCGCAGTGGAGCCAGCTTACATGCTATCAGTATGTGACAGGGAAGAAACATAATAAATAAGTATGCTATGTAGTAGGTTAGAGGGTGATATTATGGTTAATTTTTTATGTCAACTTGCCTGGGCCACAGTGCCCAGATATTTGGTCAAACATTGTTCTGGATGTTTCTGTGAGGATTTTTTTTTTTTTTATATGAGATGAACATTTAAATGGGTGGACTTTGAGTAAAGCAGATTGCTCTCCATAGTGTGGGTTGTCCATATCCAGTAAATTGAAGGCCTTAATAGAACGAAGATTGACCTCCCTCAAAGGGGAAGGAATTATACCAGCAGAAGGTCTTTGACCTTAAATTGCAACATCTATTATTCCCTGGATCTAACCTGCAGCCTGCAGATTTTGGTCTTGTCTGCTTCCATAATTCTGTGAGTCAGTTCCTTCAAATTAAACGTCTCTCTCTCCCCCCACCATTCTCAATATACCCTATTGGTTCTGTTTCGCTGGACAACCCTAATATAGGTGATAAGCACTGTGACAAAAATAAGAAGATGGGTAAGGGGGATTGAAAGTCTATTGCTTTCCCCCTTGAATCTTCTTACCTCCTTCTCTCTGATTCCAAAAAATGGATTTAAACTTGGGAATCCGTGTATGTGTTTTGTTTTATAAGCAGTATGGGTGATCTTATTAGGCAGCCGGGATTTGGGTTATACTTTCAAAATAATCTGTCTGGATTTTTAATCCCCAAGGTTTACTTACTCGTGGAGATGATGATTATTGTCTCTTCAGGAATAGAAAATGACATTATTTTTTTCTTGTATCAACAGACTTTGTGGCATCTTTGAGCTAAGAGATACACTAAAAGTTTTGGAGTTCAGCCATGTTCAAACTTTAATGATTATAAAAATCAGCTGGTATCATGGTGAGGCTACATAATCTTAGGCTCCAGCCCTAGAATTGGGCCCAGGCATCTGCACTGCACCAGCAGCCTGGTGATTCAGTTGTAGATGAAAAGAAACGCACTCTGAGAAGCATGATCTCATTCAGCTGTCTCAGCTGAGGCCAGAAAGGGGAAGTGATGGACTTAAGGTTACTAAGTGCGCCAGGGGTACAGGTCCAATGCTTTCTCATTTTTCAGCTCTGGCTTCTTACCCTCACCAGTGTCTTCCTTGGGTTTGCAGCATCAGCATCACCTGCAATCTTACAAGAAAAGCAAATTCTTAGACCCAGATCTAGGCCTCCTGAATCAGAAACTCTAGACCCAGAATCTGTATTGCACACCTTCGCCAGGTGATTCTCATGCATGCTAATTTACAAACCTCTGCTCCACCCCACATTTCTTGGAGAGCTGCTGGTTTCAGTACATGGTAGTCAAATTGTAACCATGTGCCCCTCATTAGAGGTGTTAGGCATTTCCATGGTGACATCGCGAGACTTAACGTTCTTTAGCCAGGTGTTGCCCATCAGCATTACTGTGGCTCTACTTAACTGAACCCAGGGGCCGGCTTTTGCTGTTTTGCCTACCGTTCTCTAGCCAGTCCTCTCCGTGGGCCCTGAAGCCTGCTCGTCCATCCAGCTTCTCCCTTGGTACCCACGATGTGCTTCCACCTTCGGTGCCAACGCTGGGGTGAGTCACTTCTGATTGTTAGATGTAAAGCGTGTATCGTTTGCTCAGGGGGGCGAGGACTTGGGTCAGAACCTGGCCTAAGAATTTCAAAGCGTTCGTAAAAAGAGAACAAGGTATGTTGTCTATTAAGGACCTTGGGCTCAAAAATCAAATGTCAAAATTTCCTCCTGTGCCACATTTTCTGCTCTCAATGGACAGGGACCAATTCAGTCCTTTTCTTCACTATGGGAAGGAGAGGATGGGGAGGCAGAGCTTTGCTCATCTCGCCCGAACAGCTGCTTAATGATAATGATAATGAGTTGCGTTTATGTGGCGCCTTTCATCCAAATAACTCTACAGGCTGATTTTCTGTTCACTATTGCTTAAAACATACTTCACAGAGTCCCAAGGGTGTACCTCTCAGAGCCCCGTAACCTCTGCATTTGTTAAGTGTTCCGTGGTCTCTCTGCTTACACAGTCTGCAAAGAAAGATGGGTAATGAGCAGAGGAGGTGCTGTAATTAAGGCCGCAGACTGACAGAAAGGAGATTTGATCTTTTCTGACTTTCTGGTGTGTCACTGGGTCCGATTCATTGATGTGTTCTTCCAATTTTACATCTTTGTCAGGGGTTCTCTGGGGAGGAATTGCTTTAACTCTAAGTGAGAGAGGTGCAGTTGAACTACTAAAAAGCCAATCTGAACGTTTCAGACCGTTTGGAGGAGAGCAGTGCTCTGAGGACTGGCTCCTCTCTGATGAATCCATTGTCAGGAATCGGCTTCCTGGCATGTGGGACTGGGAGAGGAAACCATGTTGAAGTGTGTGGACCCTTGTGGAAAATTAGTAAGTAGGGAAAAGGGTCTATGGCCATGAAGCATGTTGCTTCCAAGTCTCTAAACCTGAAGGTAGAGTGTGATTTGGGCTGTTATGTGAATGGCTTTTTGTTGAGGCACAGGGAGGGGTATAATTGGGAGACCAGGTGTGATTGCGCAAGAAGATCTGCCTTCAACAGGGAGCCGGTCCACCTTTGGTGCCCATTAGAGTGGCATGTGGAGCAAACAGGAGGGTGAAGGAGACTTCATGTGTGAGGTTGTAATTCCTTTTCAAAAAACATACATCCTGGAAGCATATGAAAATTGTTTCATCTCTAGATGGTACACTCAGAAGTATTTTTTCAATGTTCTTTGTGCTTATCCCTAATTTCCTTAAATGCTCAAAAATAAAGCCTCGGTGATTCCATTTAGACCTGTTGCCGAACCAAACTTGGGACCACTCACCTGAATGCAGTAAAGCTGATCTACTGAAACCAGGTTGTGGTGAAGGAAGGTGCAGCCTTTTTTGTGGGGTGCAAGGAGTCTAGGTAGCTAGTGCTCAAAACCCCGAAATCCCCGGAGGCTTTCAGGGAAAGGTTTTTAAATATAGGGTGACGGAGGGGGGGTTGTGGTGTGTGCGATCAGCTTGACATTCTTCTGATTGGTTGGTGGTGAGGTAATTGGGAGTCAGCATCATCAACCTTCTAGCTTCAACCCCTCTGAGGTCTACGTGCTTGTGGGTAGCATACAGTTAACTTCTTCCACCTGGTGGGGCTTTCAGTATCTGCATGTAAACAGCTCAAAGGACACGGCTCAGGATATTATCTACAGCCCTCGAGGAGTAGATAAGGTGCTTGAGTATGTTTAACGGCTAGACTATTATTATTTTGTCTTACTTGACTATTTCCATTTCTATCTGCATTTTCTCACTTCTCTGATTAAATTTATTCTATGACTAAAGTTTTTCTACAGACAAAAGGCAGGTGGAGGACATGGGTCAGTGAGGTGTGGGAGGGTGTCTGTCCTGGGAAGACCCCATAGGGTTGTGCTGGGTTCCAGACCTACTGCATGAGATCTTCTTCCCTCCTAAGTTGTGGCCTAGGGACTCCTGTTATTAAAAGCTGCTCCAGAGATTGTGATGACTGTTCTCAGATATGTTTGACACTTGGTCCATGGGAAACGTCTAATTACAACTCAAAGTTGGGTTTTATCTACAAGTCTCCACTCCATTTCCACTTTTTATTGTTCCAAGTCACCCACAGTCTCTCCGTTATTCAGGTTTGATTCTGACTTGGGCTGATTAATAGAGTGGTGATGATTCTGGCTACATTTCCTGAGCATTTGCTGGGTAGCAGATCTGGGCCATGCGTTCATGCATTGCCTCCTTTAATTCTCCCAATCATACATTTTGTGCTTGAGGCAACTGAGGCTCAAAATTATGGGAGCTTAAAATTATTTGTTCGAGGCAACATAATTCGAAAGTGATGGAGGCAACATTTGAACCCAAGTATGTTTGACCCTAGAGCCTACACATTTGATAACAATGATACATTAAGACTCACCTATGAGATTTCTTAATGATATAGTTAAAGCCATGAGTCTGGAAGAGCAGAAGAGAAGGTTCCAAGTCCAATAATATTATAGCCAGTGACAGAACCTCCTCGTGACTCCTCTTTCAGCTCTGGGTTCTTTTCCAGGTGCTTGGTCTGTACACACATAGGCCACTGGCAGCGTGCCATGATCAAGCCTGTCTCTAGTCTTATCTTCTGTAAGAACCCAAGGGCTTCTCATCTACATGATCTGTTGCTTTAATGCTCAATCCCAGTGTGGAAAGTTGCTCTTTCTCCATTCTTCACCTCTGGTTCCTTCAATAAAACGTGCTCCATTTGTCGTGGCACAACCTCTCTTTCGGCAAGTGTGTGAACAGCCTAGAAACATAGTCTTTCTGAGACTGCCCAAATCACAGTACAGAGTCTGGCTGAGTTACAGAACTGATTGTTAGGTAGGGCATCATTAAATGGGGAAAAAAACTGAACAACTGACAAGGAATCTATGAGTCATGCATTGATTTCCTGGAATCTTTACGTTTTCTATAATAGTTTTCCCAAGAGATGGGATATACAGACCTATGTGATAGCAGATGTGTCTCTAATCACCGTAAAGTCTGCTCTCCTCTTTTGCATGATTGGTGGGTTCTTTTTAAGTCAGGGTTATTCCTTAGGGATATTAAGAGACATACCACTGGGGTCTGAAACCCTTACATTATGGCACAGATTGAATAAGTAAATGAATTAATGAAGGCAGTATTTCCCAAAGATGGAATGAATACCACAGGTATGCAAAATGTGTTGGGTTGATTCATGGACATTTTCCAAGTTTTAGTAGTTACCTTTAATTGGTATTACAGCAAAATTAGCACATTAAGCTGTACACTAGGATATAAATTTCAGTAGACGTGCGTTTTGGTAATTAAATAATAGAGTTGCACAAGTATGGCATATATGCATGCTTTACATAGAAGTTCATCTTTAGAAACAATAGGTGAGTTTGTAGTAAGATATGAATTAAACTCAATAATCTAAAGTGGAAGTAGGAAAAAAAATGTGTGACAGGCAAAGCTGGGGACACTGAAATGATGAGGGGTACCTTGAAATGAGAAAGGAATCAGGAGGAACCACCTGATGCTATGAATTTGCAGAACACCGATCTTTCCATTTTCTGTCTATAGGTTTATCCTCTCTTCTTTCTCTATTGAGCTCTTACAATCATCCTGCCTAGGAAGCCCCCTTACCAAAGGTTAGAAGCGGTTCATAGTTGTTAGTTGTTGAGAGAAATCTCATCCTAGTTTCTTAGAATAAAAGAAATAAAATTGTTGAATTTTTCCTCTGGGTGGGAACTAGATGGGGAGGGAGTGATTGCAGGAAATCTGGAGGTACGATCATTTATCCAGTAAAAGTCATGAAGTAGTCATGGTGGGCTGAGGAATAGATATCATTTTGTAATGATCTCCTGGTCTTAGGAGATATCAGGGAAGACCTTAGAAAGTTATTTTGTTCAGGACTGTTACACGTCTTTGAAGATGACAGTATCTGAGGCTCAGAGATAAGCAGCAACATGAATGAAGCAGCACAGTGACAGGCAAATTCTCCTTTTCATTAGTTTGGGAGCTAATGGTGGATTCCATACAAGCTGTCTCGGAGTAGCCCAGGTTCTCATGGGGAGAGAGAAGGAAATGAGGGAAAAATACAAAGAAAATTTTCAATAAATCTCATATGAGCAGTTGAGGAAGTTGGACTACATATTCTCCAAGTATTGTTCAACTCCCTCTTTTACTAAAAAAGTAATTAAAAAATTTTTTTTGAAACGAACATTTTGGGAATCTAATTGGAACCATGCATTTTCTCTCCAGAAAAACACATACACATTTCAGGGGATATAGTCTCCCCCTAAATCTAAAGTCCCCTGAATGGTGCCCTCAAAAGATGTGTCCATGTCCTAATCAGAACCTGTGAATATTATTTATATGGTAAGAGTAAATATTACCTTATATGCCAAAATATGTGTTTAAGTTAAGGATTTTGAGAGAAGAATCTTATCGTGGATTATCTAGGTGGACACTAAAAAACAGTAAGTGTTCTTATAAGAGTGAAGCAGAGGGGGATTTGACCAACAGAGTAAAGGAGACAGTATGACCAGAGGGGAAGGGATTGGTATGAGGTGGACGTAAGTCAAGAATGCCAACAGTTACCAGAGGCTGGAAGAGGCAAAGAGAGGATTCTCCCCTAGAGCCTCCAGAGGGAGTACGGAGATGTTGGCACCATGATTTCAGACTTCTGCCTCCAAGACTGTGGAAGAATAAATTTCTGTTGCTTTAAGTTATCCAGGTTATGGTAATTTGTTACAGCAACCAAAGCAAACAAATGCAACCTCCTATTCCAGAAAGTAAACACAAGGCTCTTGAGAATCCATACTACCATGATTAAGAAACATGTGACAGGAAGGTGACAGCTTAATTGTCACTATACTGGTTACAGCCACAAAAACTCCCTTTTCTGATAATCTTTAGTTTAAATCTTTCCATACACCTGGTTCCTTTTTATCTACGGAGACTTATTCTTCCCATATCTTTGATCCCATATGAATGGGAAACTTGTTAAAGATTAAGTCCTTAGCATATTTGGAAAGGATAAACATGAGGGTCATGATGGATACATTCTGGTTTAAACTGTCTGCTTCAATAGTTGCTGACCATTACAAAATATCTCTAACAAGTCTTTGCCAAGACATAATGTCTCTATATTTACGTTAATTTTGGAATCCCTCATTAAAATGAAGAGGGTAAAGCAATAATGATATCCAGTTTCTATGAGATTATAATAATAAAGAAATCCCAATTCTGATGCATTGATCAGTGGGGAAACAAACCACAGAGAAGCAGAACCTGTTCCTGCTGGATAGGACTTGAAGAAAAACTCGTATAAGATCTAGCCCCTGTCTGGAGATGAAGTAGCACTTTTGTATGATGTGTTAAAACTCACTTTGAGCCCATAGGTCACTGGTTCCCTAATGTGAAAGTGTTCAAGGACAGCTCAGGTGGCTTATTAAGATGCAGGTCCCAGGGCCTTCCACAATAATCTATTGAAAAAAGTCTTGGGAGAACTGGCCAGGGAATCTGCATTTTTAAGCAAGTTCCCCGGTGGATTATTTTGCAGGTTGTTTATGTAGCATATTTTTAGACTCATCACCCTCATCTTCTCTCCAGAGAGTTGTCCTGATGGGACCCAGAGAAGGGATATTAAGATCCAAATGGAAGAAGTCACTGATATTATATCCTCTGCTAGCTAGTCCAACTAGAGAGAATGATCATATCATGAGATGATCATGTATTGGGATCAACTTGGGACAAGAAGAATGAGAGATTGGTATAACTTCTTTGTCCAAACTGGCATCCTCTTTTTTAAGTGTCTGGTATTCAGTGGTTAATTTGATCAGCCTGTGTGGACTTGTCAGGTAGATTTGAGAAAAGATCAAGCTCCGTTTTCCATTATGCCCCAAGCGAGGTTATTGCCTCCTTGTGGTAATTTGTCTCTGTCTTATGTCTAATGTTGTTACATGTGCAACATTCCTACTTCATTCAGGGTTGTTAGTAGAATACATTAGAAACCACTTCTGGTTAGTTTCAATAGAACATGATGCATTTATGAAAAGGATGTATAGTAGCTCATAAGAATATTCAGGAGAGCCAGAAAGCCAAGCTTTGAGGCCATGAAGCTATAAACAGTGCCCCAAATTGTCTCAAATTGGTGGAGAGAACATCCTCTGCAGCTGGTCACTTGGCAAATGATCCTTACTTTCTTCAGCCTCCAGCTTCTGCTTAAGAGCTGAGATAGGAACATTTGATACGGCAAACGCAGGTCATGTGTCCATGCCTAAACTGAAAGGGCTAATTGGAATAAGATCATGTGGTATCTTCAGCTTCTTTATTGGCCAATTCTATCTTACATAGCAGGGAACTCCTCAAACATAGGAGAAAGGTTCAGATAATGGGTTGCCAAAATTATTTTTTAATTCCTTCTTCTCTCTTACCTCCTTTATAGCTCTTACCCACCCTTCAAGTGCCAATACACACTTAGCCTCCTCTAAAACTTTCTTAGTGACTCAAACCACGTTGATCTCTCTTTTCTGATCTATCTCACTAATAGACTGAGTCCCCCAGTACAGAATCTAATTATAAGCCATTTCGGCCCGTTTGCCGATCATCTCACATGCACACGTCTGTTCTCCCAAAAATCAATCGTCAGCAACTTGAGACTCTATGTTGACTACTTACACAGCTGGGTATCGGGGAGCATGTGAGGCTCTGTTGGAGGTCATCCGCTAATGCTTGTTGATGGGCTTCAGTAATTACACAAAGAACAATATCAATTGCCTGCAGTCTGTGAGATGAATATAAGTATAATAAACAGTTAAGAGAAGGAAGATCAGAAGCAACCATGGCATGGACTCAGCCATAAAGGATGTCAACTTTGGAGAGGGACTTAGAATAATGTCACCTATTCTAACTATGAGGTCACTTCCAGAGTGACTGGAAGATAATATTTCCATACAAGAAACATGCTTCTGTCCTAGCAGCAGGCCCACCTGAAATTTTTCCCCCAAATTTTCTTGTACTCCTGGGTGGACACAGTTGGAGTAGAACATGTGGACTCTTCATTAAAAAGTTACTGGGCAGCTTGTTCTTTGAATACTGTTCTTCGCACAGTGGCAGTATCTGTTGGATGTAATAATTAAGGAATTGTATCTCTACGTTCCTCTGTAGTATCCTCAGTGTTCTACCAAGCAATTAGTATCTTCTTTCCCATTTAAATCTGTCATTAGTAAAGGTACTTGATCATCAAGTTACTGTGTTCTTTGATCATCAGCCTGTGAGAATAAATGAGGTCACACTAACTTTTAATTGACAAATTAATTTAAATTTCCCCTGAGTGATCTGCCCTCTGGGAAGATCCATCTTAGCCACACCTCTGTCTTTTCCTCCTTCCCCAACTATGCAGTGGGTTTTCTCAAATCCGCAGGAAGGTGTGCATGGGTGCTCACGGGTGTGTCCACCCTGCAGAGCACCAAGCTGCAAGGGGTACATTAGCCAATGTGCTGGAGCCTCCCTGGTGCCGTGGCTGCACAATGGTTTGTGGTCAAGTGAGTGGAAGGCCCCTCTGCCCTTGGAATTTCACCATTAAGTGGTCCCCAAAGCAATGCTGCTTGGGTCTCCTAAGTTTATTCCGAAAAACGAATTGGACAGTTCTTTCCTCTTTCTTTGAGTGAATCAAGAAACTTCTTCGTGCCCCTTCTTTCCCTCCTTCATGCCCCATCTTGACATGTCTAGGATCAGATGAAGTATGGATCTATAACAGCTATCATAGTATGTGCAAGGACTGGACTTCCCCACCGTGGTTGACTTTGTCACTGTGTCAGTATGGTTCTGCTTGGCACCTTCACTTCACGGGATGTGCTGTCCTGCAGGAGGCCCCTTGGCCCTCTCCCTTCTCTATCTACCTCCACTCAAGGGGATTCCCAGCATCAGCAAGCTGATGCAGGAGATTTGAATGTGTGGGGGCAGGAAAGACACTGGGAGAGATGGATACATCCAAGTAGTCCTGTCCTGAGAAGACATCAGACTTCGAACCTCAAATGAGAATGTTCCTTGTTCCCAATCGTTTGCTTAGCCATGATAGAGAATTTGCTTCTAAACCTGATCAAAGATACTGTATAGAAAGAAATACTAGTTAATAAACTTCAGTTCTTACATTTTTTCAGCTTATTTTGTCCTTGTTGGTAGGAAGAGTCTAATGTGCAAACCTTGAATCCCAGGAGGCTGACCATGAAGCCCTTTAATACTATAGCCACTGAGACAGCAAATCTCATCAGGAAGATGTCAGCTGAACCTGTCTGGTTACTCTTGCCTAAGCCATGTGGTCATTGAGTATGGATTCTTCATGCTGAGGGTTTCTGTCATCTCTGGGTCCTGGTTTTCCCAGGGGCATCTCTGTTCCAGGAATCCAATGGGTTTGACATGGTTTACAGGTTTTGGTAAGGTAGAGAAGCAGAAAGAGTGAACCCTGAGTGCTCAGTGCAGTATAAGCAAAGGCACATTTGGGCTAAGGAAACTAAAACTTAATAGGTAGGAAAGACCACACTCTCAAGAGGGCTGTGAGAAGCCAGGAGAAAAATCAGGGACAGGGTAGCTATCGCAAACCAAGTTCTATTTAACAAGCATTTATTGAACATCTTTTATGTGTGGACCTTGTATTATGTTCAAGCATGCTAGTTATTAATTAGAGCTGGACATTGAAATCGTCTGTAGAATTTGTTTTGTTTTTGAAAAAGCAGGCCCATACCCACCCTCTGTCTACATATGCCTCATCAATTTCTTTGGGGATAAAATTTGCAGTTCTAAATGAAAAGAATAAAATAACCATCACAAAAAATCCTCCGTAGTTGATTCTATGCTCATGCCTATTTAAGAGCTCTTCTGCCATGGTGTCCAAATAGAAAATTCATAGTGCTTGTTATTGGTATGCTAATAGCCTAGTGGGGGAGTCTAGTATCTCAACAATTAGGACTATGTGACTTATCTATACTGGATTAGAACATTCATGAATAATGTATTTAGATCCCAGCACACCCCACCCCCAGTCTTTTTACATTCATGTACACAAAGGAAATGGTCTAATTTTCTTTTCTAAAAACTTCTTTGGTTTGGTGTCAAACTATACCAGCCTCATAATAATTGAAAGTTTTCTTTTTTTTCCTCCTATTTTCTGAATCTATTACATAATAAAAGAACTATCTACTCCTTGCTGGTTAGTGTCATTGATGGTAGATTTTAAAAAATATTGAAGTGAAATTGGGTGGAATATGTGATAACTAATTTGTTTTCTACTGTTTTGGGTGGCTTTGATAATTAGTATTTGTTGTAGAAAACCAGCCATTTTATGTGTTTTTGTATTTATCTTTGTCATTCAGACAACAGATAGTAATTCTGTCCTATCTCCAGTTATGTCTTTCCTCTTTCTTAGTATTTATTTTCCCTCCAATAAGCTTAGCTGAAGCTTGTCTAGTTTACAAGATAAGGTTTGTGACGTTACCCTTTTTATCACATCATGTTTCCTATTAGAATAATTTGTGCTTTAATGTTTACTTCTTTATTCTTCCGTATTTCATTTGGTTTATTATGTTTCAGCTTTTGTAGGTGGATGCTTATTTAAAGTTTCAAAAAAATAAATTCAATATGGCTATAATTCTACTTCTAAGTACCATTTTAGTTGCTTCATACCAGTTGAAACATATGATATTTTGATTATCATTTAGTTATAAGAATATCCAGTTCTCATAAGAATATTTCCAAATTGATATTCTTTGTTATCACATGAATTATTTTAAGCTTCCAGATCTTTAAGACTCTTCTTTGTGTTGATTTCTAATCTAATAAATTGTTGTCAATGGTCCTTTGTGATATAGTACTTAGGCAGGCTTTCTATATGTTACATGAGTTTTGAAACATGTATATTTATTTCTTATTAGGTGCAGGGATATGTATGTCCAAGTGCATTATCAAATTTTCTTTTCTTTCAAAATTATGTAAAGCATTAATTTATTACAATAAAAGTAGATTAAAAATCTATCACCGAAGTTTTTCTTCTATTTTTCAAGACTATGAATATCCAAGGACATGCAAGATGTTTCAACTTTTAATTTCAAAATACTTCCAGAAAAATAGTTATAATAGGAAAAATATCTATATACACTTTACCTAGATTCATAGATTGTTAATGTTTTACTCATTTTATGTTTTATCATTAATGTGCATACTGTGTATGTGTATACACAGTTTTTTCCTGAACTGTTTGAGGATAAGTTAATCATGGCCCTTTAAGCTGAATACTGAAGTATACATTTCCTAAGAATAGGGGTGTTTTCTTAAATAGCAGTTGTCAACTTCAGTAAATATAACATTAATATAATACTTAAATATATTATCCATATTCCATTTTTGTCAGTTGACCCCATATGCTTTATAGCTTTTTTCCCCTTTAATATAGAATCTAGTCTAGAGTTAGGTGCTGTATTTAGTTGTCATGTGTTCTTTAATTTGGTACGTTTCTATAGCCTTTCTTGGTGTTTTATGACGTTGACGTATTTGCACCCCCTTTCCTTTTTAATGAGATGTTCTCATTTTGGATTTATCTGTTGTTTCCTCAGGGTTGGTTTTAAATTATGCCTTCCATTTTGGAAAACTACATAGGTGGCCTGTCATTCTCAGGGTATCACACTAGGTGTATCTGCTCCTCATTAGTGATGTCAACTTTGATCACCCACTTAAGACGTTGTCTTATGTCTCCACTGTGTATACTTTTTCTCTTACAACTAGATACTTGAAAATGAAGAAACAAGAATAATCTTTTTTATGAACTTTTGAATTTTATTTTGTTATACAGCAGGTTATTAGTTATCTATTTTATGCATATTAGTATATATATGTCAATCCCAATCTCCCAATTCATCACACCGCCACCCCCACCCCATCATATTCCCCCCCTGGTGTCCATACGTTTGTTCTCTACATCTGTGTCTCTATTTCTGCCCTGCAGACTGGTTCATCTGTACCATTTTGCTAGGTTCCACATATATGCATTAATATACGGTATTTGTTTTTCTCTTTCTGACTTACTTCACTCTATATGACACTCTCTAGATCCATCCACGTCTCTACAAATGAACCAATTTCCTTCCTTTTTATGGCTGAGTAATATTTCATTGTATATATGTACCACATCTTCCTTATCCATTTGTCTGTCGATGGGCATTTAGGTTACTTCCATGACCTGGCTGTTGTAAATAGTGCTGCAATGAACAT
This sequence comes from Lagenorhynchus albirostris, assembly GCF_949774975.1. Lineage (NCBI taxonomy): Eukaryota > Metazoa > Chordata > Mammalia > Artiodactyla > Delphinidae > Lagenorhynchus > Lagenorhynchus albirostris. The sequence goes on along the minus strand of NC_083097.1, from coordinate 128,736,942 downwards.
TAGGGTGCATGTGTCTTTGTGAATTATGGTTTTCTCCAGGTATATGCCCAGTAGTGGGATTGCTGGATCATACGGTAATTCTATTTTTAGTTTTTTAAGGAACTTCCATACTGTTCTCCATAGTGGCTGTATCAAGTTACATTCCCACCAGCAGCGCAAGAGGGTTCCCTTTTCTCCACACCCTCTCCAGCATTTGTTGTTTGTAGATTTTCTGACGATGCCCATTGTAACTGGTGTGAGGTGATATCTCATTGTAGTTTTGATTTCTCTAATAATTAGTGATGTTGAGTAGCTTTTCATGTACTTCTTGGCCATCTGTATGTCTTCTTTGGAGAAATGTCTATTTAGATCTTCTGCCCATTTTTGGATTGGGTTGTTTTTTTAATATTGAGCTGAATGAGCTGTTTATATATTTTGGAGATTAATCCTTTGTCCGTTGATTCATTTGCAAATATTTTCTCCCATTCTGAGGGCTGTCTTTTCGTCTTATTTATGGTTTCCTTTGCTGTGCAAAAGCTTTGAAGTTTCATTAGGCCCCATTGGTTTATTTTTGTTTTTATTTCCATTACTCTAGGAGGTGGATCAAAAAAGATCTTGCTGTGATTTATATCAAAGAGTGTACCTCCTATATTTTCCTCTAAGAGTTTTATAGTGTCCAGTCTTACATTTAGGTCTCGAATCCATTTTGAGTTTATTTTTGTGTATGGTGTTAGGGAGTGTTCTAATTTCATTCTTTTACATGTAGCTGTCCAGTCTTCCCAGCACCACTTATTGAAGAGACTGTCTTTTCTCCATTGTATATCCTTGCCTCCTTTGTCATACATTAGTTGACCATAGGTGCGTGGGTTTATCTCTGGGCTTTCTATCCTGTTCCATTGATCTATATTTCTGTTTTTGTGCCAGTACCATACTGTCTTGATTGCTGTAAGTTTGTAGTATAGTCGGAAGTCAGGGAGTCTGGTTCCTCCAGCTCCGTTTTTTTTCCCTCAAGACTGCTTTGGCTATTTGGGGTCTTTTGTGTCTCCATACAAATTTTAAGATTTTTTTTCTACTGTAAAATAATGCCATTGGTAGTTTGATGGGGATTGCATTGAATCTGTAGATTGCTTTCAGTAGTATAGTCATTTTCACGATGTTTCTTCCAATCCAAGAACATGGTACACCTCTCCATCTGTTTGTATCATCTTTAATTTCTTTCGTCAGTGTCTTATAGTTTACTGCATACAGGTCTTTTGTCTCCCTAGGTAGGTTTATACCTAGGTATTTTATTCTTTTTGTTGCAATGGTAAAGAGGAGTGTTTCCTTAATTTCTCTTTCAGATTTTTCATCATTAGTGTATAGGAATGCAAGAGATTTTTGTGCATTAATTTGTATCCTGCAACTTTACCAGATTCATTGATTAGCTCTAGTAGTTTTCTGGTGGCATCTTTAGCATTCTCTATGTATAGTATCATATCATCTGCAAACAGTGACAGTTTTACTTTTTCTTTTCCAATCTGTATTCCTTTTACTTATTTTTCTTCTCTGATTGCCATGGCTAGGACTTCCAAAACTGTGTTGAATAATAGTGGTGTGAGTGGACATCCTTGTCCTTTTCCTGATCTTAGAGGAAATGCTTTGTTTTTCACCATTGAGAATGATGTTTGCTGTGGGTTTGTTGTATATGGCCTTTATTATGTTGAGGTAGTTTCCCTCTATGCCCAACTTCTGGAGAGTTTTCATCATAAATCGGTGTTGAATTTTGTCGAAAGCTTTTTCTGCATCTATTGAGATGATCATATGGTTTTTCTTCTTCAGTTTGTTAATATGGTATATCACATTGATTTGCGTATATTGAAGAATCCTTGCATCCCTGGGATAAATCCCACTTGATCATGGTGTATGATCCTTCTAATGTGTTGTTGGATTCTGTTTGCTAGTATTTTGTTGAGGATTTTTGCATTTTTTTCAACAGTGATATTGTTCTGTAATTTTCTTTTTTTGTAGTATCTTTGTCTGGTTTTGGGATCAGGGTGATGGTGACCTCATAGAATGAATTTGGGAGTGTTCCTTCCTCGGCAATTTTTTGGAAGAGTTTGAGAAGGATGGGTGTTAGCTCTTCTCTAAATGTTTGATAGAATTCACCTGTGAAGCCATCTGGTCCTGGGCTTTTGTTTGTTGGAAGATTTTTGATCACAGTTTCAATTTCATTACTTGTGATTGGTCTGTTCATATTTTCTGTTTCTTCCTGGGTCAGTCTTAGAAGGTTATACCTTTCTAAGAATTTGTCCATTTCTTCCAGGTTGTCCATTTAATTGGCATAGAGTTGCTTGTAGTAGTCTTTTAGGATGCTTTGTATTTCTGCGGTGTCTGTTGTAACTTCTCCTTTTTCAATTCTAATTTTATTGATTTGAGTCCTCTCCCTCTTTTTCTTGATGAGTCTGGCTAATGGTTTATCAATTTTGTTTATCTTCTCAAAGAACCAGCTTTTACTTTTATTGACCTTTGCTCTTGTTTTCTTTGTTTCTATTTCATTTATTACTTTGATGTTTATGATTTCTGTCCTACCAAATTTGGGTTTTGTTTGTTCTTCTTTCTCTAGTTCCTTTAGGTATAAGGTTAAATTGTTTATTTGAGATTTTTCTTTTTTCTTGAGGTAGGTTTGTATTGCTATAAACTTCCTCCTAGAACTGCTTTTGCTGCATCCCATAGGTTTTGGATCATAGTGTCCTCGTTGTCATTTGTCTCTAGGTATTTTTTGATTTTCTCTTTGATTTCTTCAGTGATCTCTTGGTTATTTAGTAACGTATTGTTTAGCCTCCATGTGTTTGTGTTTTTTACATTTTTTTTCCCCTGTAACATTTCTAATCTCATAATGTTGTGGGCAGAAAGGATTGTTATTAAAATATCATTTTTCTTATATATTACTGATATGTGACCCAAGATGTGATCTATCCTGGAGAATGTTCTGTGTACACTTGAGAAGAAGGTGTAATTTGCTGTTTTCGGATGGAATGTACTATAAATATCAGTTAAATTTATCTGGTCTATTGTGTCAGTTAAAGTTTGTTTTTCCATATTAATTACCTGTTTGGATGATCTGCCCATTGGTGTAAATGAGGTGTTAAAGTTCCCCACTATTATTGTGTTACTGTCAGTTTCCTCTTTTATAGCTGTTAGCATTTGCCTTACGTATTGAGGTGCTCCTATGTTGGATGCAAATATAATTGTTACATCTCCTTCTTAGATTGATCCCTTGATCATGATATATGTCCCTCCTTGTCTCTTGTAACATTCTTTATTTTAAAGTCTGTTTTATCTGATATGAGTATTACTACTCCAGCTTACTTTTGATTTCCATTTGCATGAAATATCTTTTTCCATCCTCTCACTTTCAGTCTGTATGTGTCCCGAGGTCCAAAGTGGGTCACTTGTAGACAGCATATATAAGAGTCTTGTTTTTGTATCCATTCAGCCAGTCTATGTCTTTTGGTTGGAGCATTTAATCCATTTACATTTAAGGTAATTATCGATATATATATATTCCTATTACCATTTTCTTAATTGTTTTGGGTTTACTTTTGTAGGTCCTTTCCATCTCTTGTGTTTCCCACTTAGAGAAGTTCCTTTAGCATTTGTTGTAGAGCTGGTTTGGTGGTGCTGATTTCTCTTAGCTTTTGCTTGTCTGTAAAGCTTTTGATTTTTCTGTTGAATCTGAATGATATCCTTGCTGGGTAGAGTAATCTTGGTTCATCGCTTTAAATATATCATTCCACTCTCTTCTGTCTTGTAGAGTTTCTGCTGAGAAATGAGGTGTTAACCTTATGGGAGTTCCCTTGTATGTTATTTGTCATTTTCCCCTTGTTGCTTTTAATAATTTTTCTGTGTTTTTGATTTTTGTCAATTTGATTACTGTGTTTCTTGGCGTGTTTCTCCTTGTATTTATCCTGCTTGGGACTCTCTGCACTTCCTGGACTTGGGTGGCTATTTCCTTTCTCAAGTTAGAGAAGTTTTCTACTCTAACCTCAGATATTTCCTTGGGTCCTTTGCCTCTCTCTTCTCTTTCTGGTTCTCCTATAACGCGAATGTTACATTTAATATTGTCCCAGAGGTCTCTTAGGCTCTCTTCATTTCTTTTCTTTCTTTTTTCTTTATTCTGTTCTGTGGCAGTGAATTCCACCATTCTGTTTTCCAGGTCACTTATCCATTCTTCTGCCTCAGTTATTCTGCTATTGATTCCTTCTAGTGTATTTTTCATTTCAGTTATTGTGTTGTTCATCTCTGTTTGTTCTTTAATTCTTCTAGGTGGTTGTTCTTTAATTCTTCTAGGTCTTTGTTAAACATTTCTTGCGTCTTCTCAATCTTTGCCTCCATTCTTTTTCCGAGGTCCTAGATCATCTTCACTATCATTATCCTGAATTCTTTTTCTGGAAGGTTGCCTATCTCCACTGCATTTAGTTGTTTTTTTTGGTTTTATCTTGTTCCTTCATCTGGTACATAGCCCCTCTGCCTTTTCATCTTGTCTATCTTTCTGTGAATGTGGTTTTTGTTCCCCTGGCTGCAGGATTGTAGTTCTTCTTGCTTCTGCCGTCTGCCCTCTGGTGGATGAGGCTATCTAAGAGGCCTGTGCAAGTTTCCTGATGCGAGGGACTTGTGGTAGATAGAGCTCTGGTGGGCAGAGCTCAGTAAAACTTTAATCTGCTTGTCTGCTGATGGGTGGGGCTGGGTTCCCTCCCTGTTAGCTGTTTGGCCTGAGGTGACCCAACACTGGATCCTACCTGGCTCTTTAGTGGGGCTAATGGCTGACTCTGGGAGGTCTCACACCAAGGAGTACTTCCCAGAACATGTGCTGCCAGTGTCCTTTTCCTCACGGTGAGCCACAGCCACCCCCCGCCTCTGCAGGAGACCCTCCAACACTAGCAGGTAGGTCTGGTTCAGTCTCCCATGGGGTCACTGCTCCTTCCCCTGGGTCCCGATGCACACACTACTTTGTGTCTGCCCTCCAAGAGTGGAGTCTCTCTTTCCCCCAGTCCTGTCAAAGCCCTGCAGTCAAATCCCACTAGACTTCAAAGTCTGATTCTCTAAGAATTCCTCCTCCCGTTGCCAGACCCCCAGGTTGGGAAGCCTGTCATGGGACTCAGAACCTTCACTCCAGTGGGTGGACTTCTGTTGTATAAGTGTTCTCCAGTTTGTGAGTCACCCACCCAGCAGTTATGGGATTTGATTTTATTGTGATTGTGCCCTCTTACCATCTCACTATGGCTTCTCCTTTGTCTTTGGATATGAGGTATCTTTTTTGGTGAGTTCCAGTGTCTTCCTGTTGATGATTGTTCAGCAGTTAGTTGTGATTCTGCTTCTCTAGCAAGAGGGAGTCTAAACAAGAATAATCTTGAATTCAAGATTCAATCCTGAATAAATGGGATGGACACCATGCAAAATTTGGTTTTGGTGTTGGAATTGATGATGCCACACACATATTAAGAGGGTATGAGAAGATATATTATTCAAATAAATAAAGCTCTTTTATTTTTTCTTCTTGTGTAGACAGCAGGAGGGCAGGCTTCCCAAACAGGCCCAAACATGCTTTGAGAGAGAGTAGGGAAGGGAGACTGGCATTTTATTGAGCTTAGGGGCTACATCCTGGATGACAGTTCCTATAGGGCAGGGGCTTGATTGATTTGAAACTCCTGCCAGTGTCAAAGAAGGGAGCACCTTCGCCTTCTTTGTCCATTTTCTCAGATGGGGACCAGAGAGGGAAAAGAGAGGGATGAGGCTTACAACCTGTCACTAGTTCAATGTCAAATGATGAATTCAGGTTCTGTATTTAAAAAAAAAAAAAAAAAAAAAGTCCTGATTCTCAGCATAATATCCCCTGTTAATGATCCTTGCATAAATCAGTCTGTATTATAATCAAATAAAAATACCGATTTTATTTTCCTAATCACTGTAGCACGTCCTCCACATTTACCAGTCAGCCCTCAATATTTTGTTGTGAACAAGAGCCCGCCATCCTGAGTATTCCCTCCTGAACTGGTCATTTTAGAACTGTGTAGTAATCCACAGTTATTTCAAAAGAAAAGTTTAATTAAAACAGACTATACAGTTTTTTCTATAGGCATCTAAAAATTTACCAGTATTTTAAATTAAGATTTGTGCTCACTGTGTTTTGGTAGCCTCCATGCCTTCTTATTTGAGGTCACATGATTTTCTTCCCTTAGTAGTTGTTTTGGTTTGGGTAAATTATCTTAGCTGTCATATGCCTGTAAACATTGTATAATGGATTTTGAATGATTGGTTGTATAACATTTCTTGGTTGATGAGTTTTTTATTGTTGTTTCGTTTGTTTGTTATTTGTGTTTTTTTAGCACTGCCCAGAATGGACATCTTTTGTTGCTGACTAAAGTCAGCTTTCAGTTTAGTTGCCCTTCCTTTGAAGATAGTTGTAATTTGAGCTTTCCGGTTTTTTCTTTCTGATGATGATAATATGTCTATATGTGGACATACTGTATTTATCCTTGGTACTAGCAGTTCTCTTGTAATCTACAATGTGATTTTTCTTTCATTTTGGAAACACTTCAGCTACTTTTATTCAAATTTTGCTTTTCCATCTTTCCTTTTTTGTTTCTTTAAAACTTCTATCAATTATGTGCTAGAATCCTCAATCTATCTTCTCTCTTAATTGTTCTTTCATCTCTCTCTCCCCTCCCTATCTCTCTATTTATTATTGGCTGGGTGGGCAGTATTTGGGGTAAATTGATGTTGATAGTACAGAAAGATCTATTCCCTTCTTTAATAACGGGAAGGTTTTTTTTTGTTGGTTTACTTTTTATTTAACTCAACAGAAGAATGTCTTTTGGTTTTATTATTCGCAGACAATGATGCACTGAATATTTCATCTATGCTACAACTTTCCAAGATAGCAAACAACTCAAATAATAGTTCTTTTTATGCTTCCATATGTTTTGTTGTTTTGTTTTGTTTCGCTTTTGCCCTCCATAATACATTTGCTTCTTCAGCCTCCATACTTCCATGGTTTAAGTATTTCTTCAAAATATACCCAATGACACATTTTGTTTTGGAAGAGAGAAAAAAATCTGGTTGAGCATCACTATTGACCCTGAGTATTATTTTGGACTCTGATTTGGAGGACATAAAAGATCCATGAAATTGTTACCGTTTTATGTTCATATAAGTATCAAGTTAAATGAGTGATATATTGCCTACTTTGAGGTTTAGATGATTAGAATTTCAAGCTGAGTGCAAAGAATGAATCCAGTTCCAAGTTTAAGCCGGTAGTGATATCTGACACTGTAAAAGACTTTCTCCATTTTAGCTACTATTGAAAAAGTTAAACAAAACCCTGGATGTGAATAAACACAAAGAATTCTTCTACATAAAATGAGCTCACATCAAGTGGTGTATAGGTAGCATGGGAAATACATTCATGGAGACATTTAAACTTCCTCTGTGAGGACAAGTATTAAACTATTGTGATATGAATGACAACTATTTCCATCAATCACTCAGACTCTCGAAGTTTTTTATGAAGTCTCTATTCTTAGTCAATTTTTTCGGTTGTTTTCATGCAATTAAGTGTTGTCCCTAAATTTGAACAGTTCTATATTTGTCCCCTACATAAATTTTTGGTATATAGACATGGTTAGTTGATGTTTCGACTTGTCAAATCATTGAGTGCAAGTATTTCTGTCTGTCATCCCCAATTATTTCTGTCTGTCGTCCCAGCTATAAATGACAAGTATTCACCCAGTTTTGTAGAAGAACCACCAAACCCAGACTATGTATTTGGTCAGGTGTTTTTTTTAGGTGAGAAATTCAGTAATATTACAAAATGCAAATGTATTAATTCCTTCGAGCCTCCCCCACTCAAATCTTAAATTTAAGATTTAAGCCCCCATCTTAAATCCAATGTTCATTGCCGATTAGGATGTTAAGCAGTAACTTACTTGACTGTTAAAAAACTAGATCTTTAGTCTTTTCCCTTGAAAGGTATTCTTTTTTTAAACTTGCATTCAAGTTGCACCTGGCTTTGTTTACTCAGTTATTCTTGCTTGTGTTTGCCCAGGCCTGGGAGCACTTTTCAACATGGAAAGATGGCTTTTACAGGGCTAGCTGAAGTCACAGTGGGGGATCCAGCAGCCACAGAGTGCTCTGAAGCAGGGCTCAGTGACAGGTGAAAATGTGATTCTGAGAGGTGTGACAGAAATTTTGAAGCCATAATGTGTTATCCTCTTCCCCTCCCCCCAAGTGACCATGTGCACCTGCTCTCTCCAGATATTTACATTTTCTCAGAATAACACTTTAAAAAAAAAGAAAAAAAAAACAATACCATGGATTCTGTCATATTGAATTGAATTTCCACAGTGGCTAGGGAAAGAATAACAATGGTGATAAATGTGCTGGGAAGAAAGCCAGATGCTTTTTTCAATAGATTCACAGGATTTTCAGTTGGAAGGTGTTAAATAGGTTCTTTTTTATTTTTTCTCCTCTGGGGAGACCTAATACCTAAGCAGAAAACAGAATCAGGCTGCATTGTGCAGATTCACAGGAGCCTTTAGACTTTGACCTCTCCTAAGCGTAGGCTGATGAAGAATTCTATTTTATCCTGGGTCTGATAGTTCTTATGCACTCCCATTGTTCTCATAAACCCCTCTAATATCAGAGGTGGGAAATGAGGGCTTTCTGTTTCCTTTTTGCTGGAGAACCCTGTGATGAAGATACAGGTAACTTTCAGGGAGGGGAAAAATCTCCCCCACTCCTCTTTGTTCTTTTGGCTGTTGTTGTAATTAAGTGGACACAAGGCAGGTTAACAGGAAGAAAAAAAAGAATAATTCATACGGTAGCTCACAGAAATAAGAGACTGAAATAAATGAACAAAGGAGGCAGCTTTTTATAATGTTTGGGAATGGAAAAACAATTATTTTGTAAAGAATTGACAAGACAAAGGGGTTTGGGCTGAGGGTAGTAAATTAGAAAGTAAAGTGGTAAAGAAGTAATGAGGTTTGTTTCTACAGCCTTCTCTGGTGATAAGGATGTCCTTTTGCCTCCTGATACAAAGAGGGCACCTTTGACGTGGGAGATTTATTTCCTGCTTTCAGGGCGACTGAGGAGGGTCAGAGTGTCCTTCTTGTATCAGTTGCTTAAGTAACTTTAATTGAAAATAATCAGTATACCAAAGTGACATATTTGGGGGCAGGCTTCCCTGAACCCCATCATAAGGAAAAAACGAAGCAAGTATCTTTCTATAATAGTAGTAGTAGTAATTATTATAATGTTAATAATAACCATTTTTTGGGTTAAGTATGGCCATGCTTTTTGCTGAGAGATTTTCCCACACTCTCACTGAATCACCAGTAGATGTGACCATCATTGCTACCATATTTCATTTGAGAAAAATGACTCTCGACCAGGTTAAGTAGTTGCCGAAGGTCATACTGCAAGTTCATGGCCATGACCGTACTTGAACCCATGGTGCTCTAACTCCAGTAATACTTTATTACTGGCAAGTACTCACTGATACTCTGTCCATGGTGAAGTGAATCTATGTAAAATAAGGCTTTCAAAATGTGAGTGTTATATCAATAAATTGTGGGTAGGGTATGTTATGGTGTATTAGAATTTTGGGAACCACTGGAGACCTTTGGAATTGGAATTACTGGTCATGAAACATCAAAAAGAAGCAAACGTATACAGCTATGAGTAAGACTCGGCCTGTTTTGAAGATAACTGTGTTTCTTATATGAATCTACAAGTCTCAAACAGTTAACAATAATTTTGTGATTATTACTGTTAAGTATTGAAAAGAATAGGAACTATTTGCAGTAGGAGATCCCTATCTTGCATGGATATAATTTCTTCCTACCAGAGTCTGCCTCTCATCCTAGAAGCTATAAATATACTTTGTTTTCCCACTTGCTCTGCAGTTAGGGAAAAAGACATGTAACCAGTGCTGGCCAGTTGGAGCTGAGAAGCTTTGGAGGTGCTTCTGGGAAATGTTTTACATCCTCATAAAGATAGACATGGAGGGAAGGACCTCCCCCATTCTGTTAAAGGTAGACATGGAGGGAAGGGCCTCCCCCTTCTCTGGAAGCTAAGGGTCTCCCTGTGATGCCTGGGACTGCTATAGCTGTCTTAGGAACCTGAGGAGAGCAGAGACAGGTGGGGAGAACCTAGGGACCTGATGAGGTGACTGAACACCTGAGTTAATCCTGGGACTCTATCCCTAGATGGATTTTTACGTGAGGAAATATATTTATTTTTGTTTAAACCATTTAAATTACAGTGTGCTCTTGCTTGCAGCTGTAAAATTCCTAAATGGTAAGGAGGCTTCCCCAAAGAAGAGGCATTAGCATGGGCATATAAAGGATGAGTAGTTCTTGGCTAGCTGAAGAAGGAGTAAGAAAGTTGCACGCACAAGCAGGACAGAAGGTGGTTGAAGCTGGTTGAAGGGCTATGTCACGTTTGTAAAATAGAAATTAGAACAGTATGGAATAGAGTTTAGAAAAAAGAAAAGAAAAAAAGAGGGAAAGCAGTACATGATGAATTGAGAAGTAAGAAGATACGAGATCATATAAGGATTGTAGGCCATGGCAAGGAGACTGAACATCATCCTAAGAGTGGGAAGGTTATTCTAAGGTTTTGTTCACAAACAAATATTCATGTGCCTGGCACACAGTGAGGTCAAACAAACTGAAATGTCAGAGTTCAGAGCAGAGAAAGGTTTATTGCAGGGCCTAGCAAGGAGAATGGGTGGCTTATGCTAAAAAAAAACAAACTCTCCAATGGTTTGGGAGAAGATTTTATAGGCAGAATTTGGGGTGAGGGCTGCAGGGTGTGTGACTTTCTCCTGATTGGTTGGTGGTGAGGTAACAGGGTGGTGTTCCAGGAATCTTGTGCTCAGCCTGAAGTTGCCATCCTCCATCTGGATGGGGGTCTTGGTTCTTGCAGGAGAACTCAAAGATACTCTTCTGTAGATCCCTTGAAGTGGAACCAGGATCTTGCCTTAATAGCTGCACTACTGTTTCTTCTTTACTCTTCCTTGGTTTCTGTATTCCCTTACTTCCCTAGTTAGCAACTGTTGGAATCTGCTCTTTGGTATTCAGGAAGGACTAGGAGTCTGAAGCCTTTATCCTGCAAATAAGATAGGGGGACATGGAAAGGCTTCTGTGCCCAGGAGGACTCGGGAGAGTCCTGCTCAGTTTCCATTTTAAGAAGAATAGAGATCTGCTAAGGACAAGGGCTTAGAGTAGGGAGAAGCACTGGTGGAAGTGGAAGAAAGCACAGAAGACTAGAGAACAGAAAACAAAGAGGAGAGGGATCTGTAATGTGGCTGCTCCGTTGGGAGGGAGATCACACAGGAGTTTGCAGATCATGTCAAGAGTAACAGCTGTTCTGCTCACATGGGTGTGGGCATGGGGTCTGCAACTCTGTCCGTGAACTTCCTCTTCCTCCCTGACCTCAGCCCGATGGGTACAGACGTGTGACCACGTGGATCTTCAGAACACTAAAGTCGTCATCATCTTTTCTGCCCCTCTCCAAAACCTTGCTTTGTTTTAGAAAATGTGGAAACAAAACTGAGACTGTGGTCGATACCTGCCCAGAGTCTCACGTGAATTAGGGACCTATTTGGGCCTGGAGCCCTGGTCTTTTTTATAAAATTATTTTTATTTATTTTATTTTATGTTTGGGTGCGTTGGGTCTTTGTTGCTGCGCACGGGCTTTCTCTAGTTGCGGCGAGCGGGGGCTACTCTTCGTTGTAGTGGGTGGGCTTCTCATTGCAGTGGCTTCTCTTGTTGCGGAGCACAGGCTCTAGGCACATGGGCCTCAGCAGTTGTGGCTGCAGGCTCAGTAGTTGTGGCACACAGGCTTAGTTGCTCCACGGCATGTGGGATCTTCCCAGACCAGGGCTCGAACCCCTGTCCTCTGCATTGGCAGGCAGATTCTTAACCACAGCACCACCAGGGAAGCCCTGGAGCCCTGCTCTTGTGACTCCCAGTCAAGCAATCTTTCCAAATAGCCATCTTTCCCAGAAATCATCCCCAGAATGTGGGTAAGACTTGATTAGGATCGTGTAGAGTTTGTTATTTATTTACTTATTTATTTTATTTCCTTTTTTCTTTCTTTTCTTTTTATTTTATCCATATGGGAAAACGGATGTTAGCTGAATCTATTGTGGTAATTATTTTACAATATATGTATTGAATAAATCAGGCCATCATGCTATATGCCTTAAACTTATATAGTGATATATATCAGTTATTTCTCAATAAAACTGGTCGGAGGAGGGAGGAAATCAACTATAAAATAGCTTCACTTAGGAAACAATTGTTCAGAAGTTATTTCTTCCTGGAAGTTTTCTGAATGTTGTCTTTAATGGAAAAATAAAGAGGCAAAAGTTCAACACTATGACTGAAAACCTCCTTTCAGAATCCTTCTTTATGTATGATTAATATTAGCCTTATCTTATGAGTTCTTCCTGAGTGTGATAGTTAGGTAGATAAAGATTTTTTTGACTTATTTTTTTATACAGCAGCTTCTTACTGGTTATCTATTTTGTACAGATTAGCGTATACAGAGTGTTTTATTTATAAATCTGTGGCATTACTGTATTAATCATTTCTCTACTAAAACTCGTGGCATCGAATTCTTTGCCCCCACCCCAATGGAATAGCTGATGATCAGAGGACAAAATACAGAACGTGAGCTAAGAAATACGAAAGTGATGGGGCAAGGATATTGGGAAAGGTCAGAAGCTGACAACTTTCACCATCCAAGGACTAGGAAGGTAGGGGTGATGAGCTGGCTGGGTGGTAACCGAGACCATGTATCCCTGAAGGGGCAGCTGACACCCGTCCTCAGCCAGGCGTTGCCCTATAGGAATGTACGTCCTGGGTTGCCTTATCTTCCCGTTTTTAAAGAGAACCTGGAAATTTGGATTTGCATGTGAAACGATAGTTACCATTTTTAAATGTTTGCTTAAATTGGTATTTAATATTTGCATAAATTGTTGTAAAACACTTCATAGGCAGCAGTGAAAACAAAAACTATCTCAAGTAATTTCCCCTCCTGGGGAGGAGTGATTTTCAGGGTGTTTTTTTGGTTTGTTTTTTAAATTGTTTTTTGAGGAGAAAAATGTTTGTTTATTGGTCGTATGTAAAATATTACTAATATCATGTGAGTTATTAAACCTACATAGAGCCCAAAGAAAATTAGATGAAATTCACTATATCAGTTTCCTGTGGCAGCTGTAACAATTATAAGAGTGACTTAAAACAAATATATTGTCCCACAGTTACGGAGTTCAGAATTCCAAAATCAATTTCAATGGGCTGGAACTGAGGTGTCAGCCGTATTCCCTCCAGGGGCTCTTGGGGAGAATGCACTCCTTGTCTCTTCCAACTTTCGGTGGCTGCCGGCATTCTTTGGCTTGTGGCAACATCTCTCCAGTTTTCAAAGCTAACATCTTCAATCTCTCTCTGCTCCATCTTGCCTTCTCCTCTGTGTCTGACGTGTCTCCCTCTGCGTCCCTGTTACAAATATACACATGGTTAAATTCAAGGTCCACCCTGATAATGCAGGATAAGTTCCTCATCTTAAAATCCTTAATTTAGTCCCATTTGCAAAGAAGCTCCTTACATGTAAGGTAATGTTCATAGGCTCTCTGAACTAGGACCTGAATGTCTTTTTCTGGAGGGAGGATTTTTCACCCTCTCACATGGGCATTTTAACGTTTTGCTTAAGAATGCTGTACACCTTAATTATCTAATATCTCAAGTTACGACACGTACACTTAGGGTGACATTTGATGTTAGTTATTGGTTATGGTTATTGGTTACATATTTAGTTATGAGTATAAATCCTTATTTCAAAAAATCCTTATGATTTCAGTATATTTTACTGATTTCTTCACTACTTCTGCATCATCATGTGGCAGATAAAGCAGCTCAGTAGAAGTGGCTGTTCTGCCATTTTCTTGGTGTTTGCTCATACTTGCATCATTCTTACTATCTTCATCTGTGTTTTCTTAATGCCACTTGTTAATTCTTTAAAGTTTACTTTATCTAGCTATAGCTAAATTAGTCTGTAAATCTGTTTAACCTGGCACGGTTGAAGTATGATATTTTGCAATACACGGAGAGCAAAAAATGAGTCAGTTCATCCTTGTAAACTCCCGTCACAGAACCCCCGCCTTTGCTCAGGTTGCCCTGATGCCACGTGTGACTTGCAACTGCTGACATAAAGGACAGGATGACTGCGCTAGTGTCCATCCAAGTCCTGACTGTCAGAAAAACTCAATGTCTTAATTTAGATTAATGATGTATCTAGCTCTTATGTTGGGTTCCCTAGAAGCAGAGCCGAAGATGGGAATTCTTGGCAAGCAATTTACTGAAGGGGTGCTCTGAAATACACCCATAGGGGAGTGAAGGAAACAGGATTATGAACAGGGAAGGTTAGCAGAGACCTAATTTCAGGAGAAGTCTAGCCTCAGCCTGATCTCACTGGAGCTCTGGAGTATAAACTGTACCACAGTGGTTGTATAACGCAAAGGTAAGGGAGTCTGGAGTGTTAAACCCAACATCAGTGTTTGATTGTGACAGCCTCCTCCAGGAAGGGTAGAGCCTCCCAGGCATGCTCTTGGCAAGATGGTTCCTGTAAGTCAAGGGCAATCCTCTGGGCGGTAGTGCGGGTAAGGGCCAATAGCAGCCATCTGCAGCAGCTGGAGGACGGGCGCGCCAGCTAGATTAAGGGAAATCTGGGTGGGATACCATCAGCAGCGATTACAGAATATGAATAGAAATCAGGTGTGTCAATCCAGTAGCCCACTTTGAAGGCCACTGGGCTAGAGAAGGAATTCTCAACCTTGGCACTATTGGTATTTTTGGCCAGGTTATTCTCTGTTGTTGAGAGCTATGCATTGTATAATGTTTAGCAGAGTCCCTAGCTTTCACCCACTCGATGGCCACTAGTAACGATATCCCACCCTCACACTGCTGTGATAATAAAAATGGCTTCAGTGTGGGGGAAATTAATGTCCTCCACAGGCCTTTCCACATCAATATGGAAAGGAAGGAAGTTGACTATTGAATTAGTACAACTCTACATGTATATGGATAGCCCATAAGAGACAACAAAGTAAAAAAAAAAAAAAAAAGTCACATTATTTCTATAGCAACACAAATAGAAAGTTCTCATGGGAAATAAAGTAGCTGCTTAGTTAATTGTCCTCCTCTGAAAGAATAATGAAATGTCTTATGTCTCCAAAAGGCATTTAGATTCTCCCTGAATGACAGTTACATCCTGACATGGGCTTCTATGTTAACTCTGTTTAATGAATTTTTACGTTTCAAGGGGTAATGGGCCTGTGGCTTTGGAGACATCTCTGCACTGTAGCTGGAGCTTTTCTACTCGCTGAAGAGATTTATCTACAATCCGAGTATTAAAGAAATGTCTCAGTCCCACTATGTCTTCTAGGAGACTCTTTAAAGAAGAGAAGAGGGGGCAGCTGATTCCTTTCCCTTTATAAGCAGAGAAAACTTAGTTAAAAAAAAAAAAAGTAAGATTGCCAAATGTCCCTTGGGGAACAAGATGAACCCAGTTGAGAACCATTAGCGTAGAGCAAAGGGTGACCAGATTAGCAGTCAGGTGGCAACGTGAAGTCAAACAAGAACTTGGAGAAAGCCATGGGAAAAAAACAATCTTTGCTCATAACAGTTTTGTCTTGTTAAATAAAACAGAGAGGCAGTCAGACTAAGGAGGCTCTACTGCCATGGAGGCCTATATAAGCAGTAAATAAGTCTGTAAATGGATCAAGGTTATGAGATAGAAACCTAAGGACCACGGATCACCAACAGCCCAGTAGGCTTTAGGCTACAGCACATAGACAGTTTCCTTATCTTGCTTCCTCCTTTTACTCTGTAAAAGTCTCTCCTTGAGCTCCTGTTGGTGGAGCACTTGTAACCCCTTCTGGTTTGGTGTTGCCTGATTTGAGTCGATTTTTGCTAAAATAAACTCTTAAGTTTTTGTTTCGTTTTTTCAATGTATACTTCAGTTGATCTTTTAACTGTTCAAAACTGTTCTTTTGACTTGGGGCTCATTTGGTTACTATTAAATCCTCGTATTATTATATTACTACTACAGAGGCCCAGTATTAGAATAGGAGTGAATGTCAATCAAGGAGAGTTCTGTACATCTTCTCCCTCATCCTCTGTTTTCTGGCTTGGAACCAGGCAATGGAGCTTATTTCCTCTGGTCAGGAATAGACTGAATGGCTTATCTTTTACTAATTGTCTTTCATTGTTCTCTTTGTTTCCTTAGGAAATTGCTTTTGAATACTTGGCTAACCTTTTTTTTTCCCCTTTATTCGTGCCTTCTTACGGCTGTCTGATAGAAATCTCATTTCCTTCATCAGTTATATTTTTAAGACCTAGCTTCCTTTATCTGCTGTATAATATATTCATAACTTGGGTTCTTTAAAACACAGTGCTAGATTTAAATATGGCAAGAAACTGGGACGTCTAGAGTGGCTGGCAGTGTCCCCCACCCTCAAGTCTGAATTAAAGATGGTATAAGTTATGGGATATCACAAATAGCCCAGAAAGCAAAAACGATACCTATTATTCTGATCATTATAGGTCATTGGTTGTGATGATGGTGGGAGCAAACTGAAGTTGGGAGGAAATTTAAAAAGACTTAGTCATGTTGGGCAGTGAATGGTGCATGTATTCCTCATGGATGCCCCTTGCTTTGAAGAAGGCTTGGGGACTGGATATTTTCTTCTCTTTGTGCCAATAAAGTCTGCTGAGATATAGAGTATGGTCTCTGCCTTCACTGGTATCTTATAACATGAAGATGTCATAACCTTAGAAGAGAGGCTCTTGGTACAGGCACTTCATACAGACTCATGAAATAGTTGAGTATTTAAATGGCATCTATATATGCACAGCTGTTAGAATCCTGGGTTAGAGAGGAAGAAAACTTTACCCTTCTAGGTTCTTCTGGCTGGTCGAAGAATTAAATTGACATTTAGACAGACGAACAAGAGAAAATCAAATCTAACTTCATATGTACAGGAACCCTACTTACATGAGAGGTTCAAGGACCCCGCAGACTTGAAAAGTTCAATCCGAGTATTAAAGAAATGTCTCAGTCCCACTATGTCTTCTAGGAGACTCTTTAAAGAGGAGAAGAGGGGGCAGCTGATTCCTTTCCCTTTATAAGCAGAGAAAACTTAGTTTGCTAAGTTTTCTGAGAAAGGTACCTTGTCTTTTCTAAGAAAGGTAAGGTGAAGTATATACAGTTGACCCTTGTAAAATGTGGGAGCTGGGGCACCAACCCCCAAACAGTTGAGAATTGGTGGGTCACTTTACAGTTGGCTCTCTGTATTCATGGTTCCACATTCATGGATTCAAACAACTGTGGGTCAGGCCATACTGTAGTATGTGTTTACTGAAAAAATGCCTTTATAAGTGGACCCACACAGTTCAAACCTTTGTTCCTCAAGAGTCAACCATATACCATGCTAAGCTAAGGAATGAGATTGGGGCCTGGGGCTTCCAAGGACAAGAGGGTTATTCACAGCAGAAGGAGAGCAGATTTTTGGTAATGAGAGGTTTGCCCTGCCATATAGATGGGGCCACTTAGATAAATTTTACTTCTATTTGTGGGGAAGATCCCCAATTTAAATTCTTCTAGGTAGTTAAGGGAGGGGCCATTGTTTGTCTTGAGCCCACAGTGTGTCCCTTGACTTTAGCTCAGAATACTCCACGTGCCAAAGTAGTACAACTTGGGGAGATCTGTTCTGAGCACCTACACTGGGGTTTGTGTCTGGAGAGTCTGTTCCACGTCTCTCTCTATTTCAGAACAAGTAGAAAAATGTCAGGCTCTAGCTTGAACAGTAATAACTGAGCTGCGTGTGGAACAGAGGTAACAACTAGTCAGGATACAAGTGACTAAGTATGAGCTGGGTAGGCTTCCTGTTTTACCCAGAGGGGATGTTTGCAGCTTTATTGTATGCTTATTCCCTCTTCCTAGTTAATACTTTGTGTCAGTGGAAAAGTAGGCATTACCTGTAGTGCACCCTTATGCCTTATATTCTGATTCTATGGGAACTATTTAAAAATTATGTGAACCGCAGATACCTTGTTAGGCATGTGAATTCTGTCTGGTCTGGAAGAGGTTCACTTGGCTTCCTTTCCTGTTGCTTCTTGTGAGGGACAGACAAAAATTAGTTGTATCAGGACTTCCCTGGTGGCGCAGTGGTTAGGAATCTGACTGCCAGTGCAGGGGACATGGGTTCCATCCCTGGTCCGGGAAGATTCCACATGCCACGGAGCAACTAAGCCTGCACGCCACAACTACTGAGCCTGTGCTCTAGGGCCTGTGAACCACAGCTACTGAAGCCTGCATGCCTAGAGCCTGAGCTCTGCAACAAGAGAAACCACTGCAATGAGAAGCCCACGCACCACAACAAAGAGTAGCCCCCACTCACTGCAACTAGAGAAAGCCCACGCACAGCAAGGAAGACCCAACAGAACCAAAAATAAAATAAATAAAAATAAATAAATTTATTTATTAATAAAGCCTCAGCAAATTTAATAAAATTGATATCATATCAAGCATCTTTCCTGACTGCAATGCTATGAGATTAGAAATCAGTTACAGGGAAAAAAACGTAAAAAACACAAACACATGGAGGCTAAACAATATGTTACTAAATAACCAAGAGATCACTGAAGAAATCAAAGAGGAAATCAGAAAATACCTAGAGACAAATGACAATGAAAACAGGACGATCCAAAACCTATGGGATGCAGCAAAAGCAGTTCTAAGAGGGAAGTTTATAGCTATACAAGCCTACCTCAAGAAACTGGAAAAATCTCAAGTAAACAATCTAACCTTAAGCCTAAAGCAATTAGAGAAAGAAGAACAAAAAAAAACCCCCAAAGTTAACAGAAGGAAAGAAATCATAAAGAAATAAATGAAAAAGAAATGAAGGAAACAATAGCAAAGATTAATAAAACTAAAAGCTGGTTCTTTGAGAAGATAAACAAAATTGATAAACCATTAGCCAGACTCATCAAGAAAAAGAGGGAGAGGACTCAAATCAATAAAATTAGAAATGAAAAAGGAGAAGTTACAACAGACACCGCAGAACTACAAAGCACCCTAAGAGACTACTACAAGCAACTCTATGCCAATGAAATGGACAACCCGGAAGAAATGGACAAATTTTTAGAAAGGTATAACCTTCCAAGACTGAACCAGGAAGAAATAGAAAATATGAACAGACCAAGCACAAGTAATGAAATTGAAACTGTGATTAAAAATCTTGCAACAAACAAAAAGCTAGGACCATATGGCTTCACAGGTGAATTCTATCAAACATTTAGAGAAGAGCTAACACCCATCCTTCTCAAACTACTACAAAAAATTACAGAGGAAGGGACACTCCCAAACTCATTCTGTGAGTCCACCCTCAACCTGACACTAAAACCAGACAGAGATACCACAAAAAAAGAAAATTACAGACTGATGAATCACTGATGAATATCACTGATGAATATAGATGCAAAAATCCTCAACAAAATACTACCAAACAGAATCCAACAACACATTAATCCAACAACCATGATCAAGTGGGATTTATCCCAGGGATGCAAGGATTCTTCAATATACACAAATCAATCAATGGGATACACCATATTAACAAACTGAAGAAGAAAAACCATATGATCATCTCAATAGATGCAGAAAAAGCTTTTGACAAAATTCAACACCCATCTATGATAAAAACTCTCCAGAAAGTGGGCATAGAGGGAACCTACCTCAACATAATAAAGGCCATTAGAGTAAACCCACAGCAAACATCATTCTCAATGGTAAAAAACTGAAAGCATTTCCTCTAAGATCAGAACGAGACAAGGATGTCCACTCTTACCACTACTATTCAACATAGTTTTGGAAGTCCTAGCCATGGCAATCAGAGAAGAAAAAGAAATAAAAGGAATACAGATTGGAAAAGAAGAAGTAAAACTGTCACTGTTTGCAGATGACATGATACTATACATAGAGAATCCTAAAGATGCCACCAGAAAACTATTAGAACTAATCAATGAATTTGGTAAAGTAGCAGGATACAAAATTCACAGAAATCTCTTGCATTCCTAAACACTAATGATGAAAAATCTGAAAAAGAAATTAAGGAAACACTCCCATTTACCACTGCACCAAACAGAATAAAATACCTAAGAATAAACCACCTAGGGAGAGGAAAGACCTTTATGCAGAAAACTATGACACTGATGAAAGAAATCAAAGATGACAAAAGCAGATGGAGATATATACCATGTTCTTAGATTGGAAGAGTCAATATTGTGAAAATGACTATAGTACCGAAAGCAATCTACAGATTCAGTGCAATCCCTATCAAATTACGTATGGCATTTTTTACAGAACTAGAGCAAAAAAATTTAAAATTTGTATGCAGACACAAAAGAGACCCCTAATAGCCAATGCAGTCTTGAGGGAAAAAAACAGAGCTGGAGGAATCAGACTCCCTGACCTCAGACTATACTACAAAGTTACAGTAATCAAGACAATATGGTACTGGCACAAAAACAGAAACATAGATCAATGGAACAAGAAAAAAAAGCCCAGCGATAAACCCATGCACCTATGGTCAACCAGTCTATGACAAAGGAGGCAAGGATATACAATGGAGAAAAGACAGTCTCTTCAATAAGTGGTGCTGGGAAAACTGGACAGCTACATGTAAAAAAAAAAAAATTAGAATACTTCTAACACCATACACAAAAATAAACTCAAAATGGATTAGAGACCTAAATATAAGACTGGACACTATAAAACTCTTAGAGGAAAACATAGGCAGAACACTCTTTGACATAAATCACAGCAAGAGATGTTTTGTTCCACCTCGTAGAGTAATGGAAATAAAAACAAAAATAAACAGACCTAATGAAACTTCAAAGCTTTTGCACAGCAAAGGAAGCCATAAACAAGATGAAAAGACAACCCTCAGAATGGGAGAAAATATTTGCAAATGAATCAATGGACAAAGGATTAATCTCCAAAATATATAAACATCTCATTCAGCTCAATATTAAAGAAAGAAACAACCCAATCAAAAAATGGGCAGAAGACCTAAATAGACATTTCTCCAAAGAAGACATACAGGTGGCCAAGAAGCACCTGAAAAGCTGCTCAACATCACTAATTATTAGAGAAATGCAAATCAAAACTACTATGAGGTATCACCTCACACCAGTTAGAATGGGCATCCTCAGAAAATCTACAAACAACAAATGCTGGAGTGGGTGTGGAGAAAAGGGAACCCTCTTTCACTGTTGGTGGGAATGTAACTTGATACAGCCACTATGGAGAACAGTATGGAGATTCCTTAAAAAACTAAAAATAGAACTACCATATGACCCAGCAAGCCCACTACTGGGCATATACCTAGAGAATACCCTAATTCAAAAAGATACATGCACCCTAATGTTCATTGCAGCACTATTTACAATAGTGAGGTCATGGAAGCAACCTAAATGCCCATCGACAGACAAATGGGTAAGGAAGATTTGGTACATATATATAATGGAATATTACTCCGCCATAAAAGGAACGAAATTGGGTCATTTGTAGAGACGTGGATGGATCTAGAGACTGTCATACAGAGTGAAGTAAGCCAAAAAGAGAAAGACAAATATCGTATATTAACGCATATAGGTGGAACCTGGAAAAATGGTACAGATGAACCAGTTTGCAGGGCAGAAATAGAGACACTGATGTAGAGAACAAAAGTATGGACACCAGGGGGGGAATGTGGTGGGGCGGGGGGTGGTGGTGTGATGAATTGGGAGATTGGGATTGACATGTATACACTGATGTGTATAGAATGGATGACTAATAAGAACCTGCTGTATAAAAAAATAAAATTCAAAAAAAAGTTGTACCTCCATTTTGTACTTTATTTCAAGATTTCTTTATAGAAAGGTATGCATCTGTGACTTTTGCTTTGCACAGTTTACAACATCTGCTGGTTCCCGCATGAGTTGAATAAAATCTTTAACCTATGCTAATTTTTATACCTCTATGAGAATCATGATTTTTACCTTCCCCAATTTTTTTTTTTTTTTAACAGTAGATTTACTTTGTCTCTGGAGTGCTGGGAACTTATGTTGTAAAGTTCATCAAAACCAGGTTGATGCTTGAACCTGGACATCAGTCATATTGATGGGATCAGAATTTAGTTTTTGTTATCCCAACACCCCACACTATATTTAGATATGGTCAGTTGCCTCTGTCTTACTGAAAATGTTCCTTTTTGCTCAGTCTACTTGGATAGGCACCGTTTCTTTCTTATACTTAGAAATAATGAAATGACCAGTTTTCTATAAATAGAAATATCATGAATATTGTCCCTTTGTTTTGATAGTCCAAAGGACTTAAGTGTTTAAAATAGTTGTTGGGAGATGGAAGTTTCATGATGTAATAGTTTGTTCCCTGGGATTACTTACTTGAATTGTTCTCATTTTGTAGTATGGGTGAAACCACCAGCTATAGTATAATAAATTCATCAGCCTAGATGTTTGGCATAAAGGGAAGCCATAGGTAGCAATGTCAAAATAAGCAATTTAAAGCTAACGTTCTCCTGATTGACAGAGCTCTTGTTCCTGAGAATATGGCAGGATCAGTTAAATCTATGAAAATCAAACATCGTTCTAGCCTCTTGCTCTGCATCTGCAGAGATCTCCTTCACTGGAGAAGCACACCTAAAGGAACAGATCTTCTTGGCAGGACCATTCATCTTTCTTTATGAGATATGAACATATTAGAGTTGATTCTCATGTGAAATTACTGATGGTGTTAGACTGAAAGATAAAATAAATGAATTCAGTTCAAACTAACAAGATGTGAAATCAGATGCGGGAGATCGATGGATATATACCTTAAAGTTTTTTTGTTTTGTTTTGTTTTTTGCGGTACGCGGGCCTCTCACTGTTGTGGCCTCTCCCGTTGCGGAGCATGGGCTCCGGACGCGCAGGCTCAGCGGCCATGGCTCATGGGCCTATCCACTCCACGGCACGCGGGATCTTCCCGGACCAGGGCATGAACCCGTGTCCCCTGCATCGGCAGGCGGACTCTCAACCACTGCACCACCAGGGAAGCCCTAAACCTTATTTTTAACACATAAAGATCACAAACACCTGGGAGATGTCTTGTGTTCAGGTAGAAAGTAAAAGTGCAATATGTTTAGAAGTATCTGGAGGCTTGATTGCATTTATTTTTGGAAGGGTGAGGTGCTAGTGATACAAACACTGGTATATTCCCAGAGTTTCAAAGCAAGCTCAAGGTGGTTTCACTTAGGAAACTTGTCCCGTTTCTTGAGATATTCTTGCCTTGATAATAAATAGTAATCTGGAGAGAATCTCGTACTGAAATGTGAGCGCCTTTGTAAATATATATATTTTTTTTAGTATTTGGTTTGGATTCCATACCTGGGCTGAAAGTAAAATTTTTATCCTGTTGGGTCAGGACATAAGTAGTGACTTGAATAGTGCTGTTATTTTTAGCACTGTCTTCCCTTCCAGCTCTTAAATTCTAAAATTACTTTTTAAAAACTGTTTATTATCATGAATATTTTATTGTCAGTTTGCGTAATGGGTGGATCCTTGCATCAAGGTCCAAGGATGCACTTGAGAGGCTATCTATCCATCCTGTGAGCCTGGGAAGGTCTGAATAACGACAAATACGACCATAGTTCCCGTTAATTTCACTTCCCTAACAAGGAGGGTTGACAGTGAACAGGCAAGAATAGTCCTGGTAAACTAAGCCTCCATCTTATTCATTACTTTGTTGGATTTATCAAGCACCTTATGTGACAAATACTAACGAACAAAAAACTGGGGATTCATTGGTGAATGTTCAGAGTCAGATTTTAATTTCATAGTTTAAGGTTAACAGGCAAGTCTGAGATTAAAGGAATAGCTTACAAATAAATCACTAAGTATTAAATCACTAAATTTTTACCTCTCTTCACATCAATACCAGTGCAGGCATTGAAAAATCTCTTCCTACGAATGTTTCACAGTCCTTCGTAGAAAGTTATTTTCCCCATATTTTCAATTGAGTAAAGCCTGATATTAGTGGGCATGATTTTTGTAATGTTCCCCTCCATTGTTCTTAGCTGATAGAACCACCAGCAATTAACAATGAGGATAAAGGGACAATCGTTAGGCAAGGGGAGGTAGAATAACAAACAGGACTTGGGGAGGAGCTAATATTGAGGAGAAAATTGCTTAAAGAGAAAAATAATCTGCTAAAGCTGTTCTTCTTGACTTTACTACTTATTGTAAAGAAATGGGGAACTGAGCTCTCTTAATGCTGTCATTATGCATGATAGCAAAATCAATAACCATTATATCAGTACCTTAAAGTATTACCAGTAAAAGAAAGAGGAGCATTTCTATTAAAAGGAATTACAGCCACCTTTAGGATAGTCTTAGAAATTCAAGTGAGTAAGTATTATTTTGTTCTCTGCTATACTTTGAGTTCTCTGGCAGTAACATGAGTTTTGTTTCCAAAAAGAAACACGAGATGAACCTGATTCCTGGTGTGCTACTGCTCCCTTTTTTTTTCTTTTTTTTTTTGGCTGACCAATCAACTTGATGGCTCAGTGAAATGGAAGTTTCCTGGATTGGGGACACTGGTCTTCATCCTTTTGAAAAGCCCATTGGCAAGATAATGTTAAGTGCTCTTATACAGGTGTAATTCTGGAATAATTTTTTGCCTTGGAAGCCATCACATAAATCAGTCTTCATACCCCCATTAAAATAAATGAATATGGGCTAATGATACCAACTCATGCCTCTTTCCTGAACGGCAGCTGGGTCTGGGGATACAGAGCTATTCTGTGTCCAGTGGAATGTGTCCATGGAGACTGGATTGCTCACTTTCATGGACAAGCTAATCAAACACAGCTCAAACAGAAATCCAAATCAATCTCTTAATCAGTGACTCATTCCAGCAGTTTCCAGCCCCTGCAATCAACCTGGTAATTGCTTCACCTGGCATTGCCTTGTTGGCGCTGGAAAGTCAAGGTCTGCTGTGCTTTACAAAGCTTGAATTTCAGAGAAAACTGTTTTGCATTTTGACAAGAAATTTAACCCTCAGCATAGGTTTCTATGATCTTTTTTTTTTCCTGTTTGGGTTCAGCCTTAGGAAATAGACATTACCTCAGTTTTCCAGAGGGGGAAGTGATGGTTAGCAGAAGTTATTTTATGCAAGTCACACGGCCGTTATACATCACAACCAGAATTCAAGCCAATTCTGTATAACTCTAACGTCTGTGTTCATCGCTCAGAGAATGAAGCTGAGATGGATGGGCTTGTTGAGTGACTTCATAATCTTTGGAAGAAAATTTCAACACGTGAAATCTATGCCTCAGCAGCTATTTATAATTGCTTGTTTCTAAACCTTGTTTATATAGATGGGTAATGAAAACTACTTGTTAGGAAACCGTCCTAGCACATTAACCCGGACAGGATTTCCACTTTCTTCGGGTTATTTTTCTGTGCTTCCTTCCCTCTTCTCTGATGCCTCTGTATTTTTTCCCACCCTCCCAGCATCTACCCTGTGGTCAGTGTTCATTTTTTTGGTTAAGTTTTAAAAGCTTTGCTTTTCTCCTCCTGGCCTGGCAGGATAGTGGGCTTCCTTCTAAATAAGAGCAAGTTAAATGACGTTTGCATTTGTTTGCACATTTTCCTCTTCCCTTTTTCTGAGGGAATTTAATCATCTAGTGAACATCGAGCTCTGTCAAGGTTGTGAAATCTGATGGGTATTTGGAGACCTGATGTGTGAAGGGAAAAACCTTAAACAGAAGAGCGTACAGTAGACACTTCTTACAAAGAAACTAGCAGATACCCGTTTAATACCTGCCACGTGTGGGGCTTTGTGGCGAGTGGGCTTAAGCTGCAGAAGGTGATGAATCTTTGTCCCTCTAGATAAAGTTTAATCCTCTTGTGTACGTCCCCGTAGCTGCCTGTGCTTTCCCCTTCATTACATTTCTCACAGTTGCAAATACTCACTGGATTATCTTCTCATAATAGACTATAATTCTGTTAAGGTGAGCACCAATCTGTTAGCTGTTGTGCCCTGAGCACAGTGCCAGGTACAGAATTGCACTGAATACTATGTTTTAATAAGTTGAATTCATCGCCATCATAGTAGATTCAGTTATCACTTGAACGCTTATTTTGTGCAAGCTACGGTGCTCAGCACTATGGTTTAGGAAGAAGCAGAACAAATCCCTCTCTTTATTGAACTCACAGTTGAGGGGGAAGGAAATCAAGAAGATGCATGACATTTATTACACTCTTAAAGTGATAGTAGCAGATACAGGATGTTACGTGTTGTTAGGTAGTAACATCAGCGTGGTTACCATTGATGGTGCTACACGTGTTATGTGATATCAGTCATATGTTCTTCCCCGGGCTGCTGTCATCTCAGGTTTTATAAATGAGGACTGGAACTATTCTAAGGCCACACAATCACTCAGTGGTGGATCTGGGATTTGAACCTAAACTGTCTGACTCCCAAGCCAGAACATTTGCTCCCAAAGCACAATGCTTTATGTAACCGTCTCCATACCTCTGTAAGAAGGGACATCTAACACTGATTTGAGCGTTGGACTACAACAAGTCTTCTGGAAGAGGTGATGCCTTGGGGAAATTTTCAAGGAGTTAGGGTCCAGCTATGTGAATTTTAATTACACATTCAAAGTAGAGAGAATAAAGATATATTTCGGGGAGTGCGGGTAGTGGAGGCTAGATAAAAGGCCAGATCCCAAAAGGAGGTATTTACTAGATGATGGAATTGATTTTATAAGTACAGGAGGAGTTTAAGATGAGGGTTTTATGCAGTCAGGTTTACATGTGGCCAGAGCAGTGGGGCTGGGGGGTAAGTGTTTTAGACAGGAGTGGTGGAAACTTCATTCCCTTAGAATCCTGACAAGTCTGTCAACTCAATGCTATGTGCTTCCATAATAAACAAGGCCTCTCTTCTATGGAGACAGACAACGTAATGATTAAAGGAGACAACTAAGGACTGGGACAGGTGCTATGTTGGGCAGGAGCAAGATGAAAGCTACATTGAGAAGCTGCTTTTAGCTGGAGAAAGCTGAGAGCGGTCCTCTGAGGAAGAGCTATTTGAGGCGATATCTGAACAATGGGGAAGGAGCCAACCACACTGTCAAGGCACTGAGGCCAGCGAGTGTAAAGGGAAAAGTTATAAAAAAAAGCAAAAATCGAAAAACTGAAAGGCCCCCAAAGGTGTGGTGTGAAGGAGTTTGGCTAGAGATTGGTGTGAAATCATATAGAGCCATGTAAGCCGCGGCAAGAAGGTGAGAATCTGAACAATTTACAAAGCTTAGTAACTGGGTCTGATTTATTGTTTAAAATGATCACTTTGTATGCTTGAAGAAAGAAGATTTTTTTCAATTGTAGTAACAGTGGTTCAAACATATCAGGGTTAATTACATAGAAAAAAAATGTAGAGAACACAGTCTGAGGCTGACACGGGAACTTGATGAAATCATCAGGGACCTAGGCCCCTGTCTTTTTGCTCTGCTATCTTTAGCCCTGGCTTGCGTCCTCACATATACAAAATGGCTGCTGGAGCTCCACCATCCCTTCCATCATCCACACAGTGGGGAGGCAGGGTGGGGGAAGGGCACTGAGCTCATATGATAGCTGTCTGCTGGCTCACTGACTTCCAAATAATTAACTACTTCTAACTGCAAGAGATATCAGGAAATAGAGCCTTTTAAGCTAACTACACTGCTACCCAGAAGAAAACCAAGTTTCTTTTACTATGAAGAATGCTTACTGGGAAGGCAACCAGCAGTTTCTGCCACAAATGTGTTATGGCCGATGGATTGGAGGTGACATAATATAAAGGAGAAGGACCATTGAGATGTAGAAGATTGAAATTTTTGGCTCAACCTAAAATGAAGAGTGGGGTGGTCATGTAGTAAAAAGTTAGAGATGGAGAAAAGGGTGAACTTGAGAGCTATTCTGAAGTTGGAACAGACAGGATTGACTGAGATTTCCCTCTCCCTTATTCATGCAATCGAGGATTTGAGGACGACTTTTTGACTTATAACATGTTTCTTTCTGTTATAAAGTAAGAAAGGAGAGACACAGAAAGTTACTGGACAGAATGGGGAGAAATGTGAAATTTATTTTGTTTTTGATTTGCAGATACACACACACACACACACACAAACACATACATAAGGCCACTAGAAAGCCAAGGTACCTACAGATCTAAGAGCTTCTTCTGTGAGAGAGTTCTCAGGAGAATAAAGGGAACTCTTTTTAATCTTTTCTTTAAAACCTGAGATTCACGCCATGCTACGTTTTATGCATTTGACAGCTTCCCAATGTAGTTAAACTCAGTAATTGTTTTGATAGCAGACTCACCAGAGTCAAAAGGAAAAAGGGGAAAAAATGCAATGCTATACAAGTTTGGGGAAAGGGGGGCATTTTAGCAGCTTTCAATCTATTTGACTAACTGTAATGTGAGATTTCCTTATGTCAAATACAGCCTAGTGAATACTAAACAATGTTGTCATGAAGCAGAGAAAATCAGGTTAAGCCAACTTACGGGTCTGGGTAGATTGACAGGCTTCGGTATTGGAATTCAAATATTAAGAAGCAATAAAGCATGCACTTCCAGATCACGGTGACTCTGAAGGGATTTACAACGCAATGAACTGAAATATTAGCCAAGAAATTAATGCGCACACAATACAGCATAATTTGTTTTCAGCACACATTTCCACTTGGGGACCTGCAGGGTAAAATAGTCTTTTTCAAGAATAAAGACTGCACACAGAGCCCTCATAGAATTATGTTAATTTAAGGCAGGTAATTTCCGCAGTGTCCTAGACAAAAATTACGTAGTAGCCAAAGGGCACTGGGCAGGCGTTCAGGAGACTTGAGTTGATCCTTGGCTTCTCTGTTTCTAGGCTTTGTGACCTGATCCTCAGTTTTCTCTTGTGAACGTGCAAGTTTTTATTACTGGTCGGGATAACAGTAAACTTACCATGGATACTTCGACAATGTGGGGCAATACTGAGTTATTGATGTTATTGAGAAACTACTTAGGACTGAGTAGGGAGAGAGAAATGCTCTGAAATAACTAGTCTTCCCACCTCCCTTGTTATTAGTAATTTTTTTTGCCTTTTGGTTGATTGATTAGAATAAAAATGATCATCTAGCCTCCTGATGGGTGAATGCACCCTAGAGACAAACTCAAAACCTGTATATACACACATGTACACAGATGTATATACAAATGAATACACACCATCTCTACCAACTGAGCCCTGCTTTTAGCCACAGGTATGTAGTTAAACACACACACACACACTTATTCCTATGTAGTGTTGCCTTGTAATGATTTTCAACAATTGAATTGGTTGACAACTTATTTCATGTACATATATGGACTCCTGGCTTCATAACAAAAAATTGCACCTTCCTAAGTGGCATCTGTATCCAGAAGTTCTATACCTTTTTAGGTGGGGCATAGACTTACCAGTTCACCATAGTTCCTAAGAATTAGTGTGCAATTAACCTTGCCTACTTGACCCCTGCAGATACTCAAGTTTTCTGTCCTTGAGTTAGAGTATGATTTGACAAAGGATAAGATGCAACCAGTTGAATCTTCTCTCTTCATAATATTAACTTGTCCAGCAAGTCATTTTTTTAAAAAGATCTTTATTGGAGTATAACTGCTTCACAATACTGTGTTAGTTTCTGTTGTACAACAAAGTAAATCAGCTATATGCATACGTATAGTCCCATATCCTCTCCCTCTTGAGCCTCCCTCCCACCCTCCCTATCCCACCCCTCTAGGTGGTCGCAAACACCGAGCTGATCTCCCTGTGCTATGCGGCTGCTTCCCACTAGCTAACAGTTTTACATTTGGTAGTGAATATATGTCCATGCCACTCTCTCATTTCGTCCCAGCTTATCCTTCCCCCTCCCTGTGTCCTCGCCCATTCTCTATGTCTACATCTTTTTTCCTGTCCTGCCCCTAGGTTCTTCAGAACTTTTTTTTTAGATTCCATATATATGTGTTAGTATAAGGTATTTGTTTTTCTCTTTCTGACTTATTTCACTCTGTATGACAGACTCTAGGTCCATCTACCTCACTACAAATAACTCAATTTTGTTTCTTTTTATGGCTGAGTAATATTCCATTGTATATATGTGCCACATCTTCTTTATCCATTCATCTGTCGATGGACACTTAGGTTGGGTCCATGTCCTGGCTATTGTAAATAGTGCTGCAGTGAACATTGTGGTGCATGACTCTTTTTGAATTATGGTTTTCTCAGGGTATATGCCCAGTAGTGGGATTGCTGGGTCGTATGGTAGTTCTATTTTTAGTTTTTTAAGGAACCTCCATACTGTTCTCCATAGTGGTTGTATCAATTTACATTCCCACCAACAGTGCAGGAGAGTTCCTTTTTCACCACACCCTTTCCACTATTTATTGTTTCTAGATTTTTTGATGATGGCCATTCTGGCCAGTGTGAGGTGATACCTCATTGTAGTTTTGATTTGCATTTCTCTAGTAATTAGTGATGTTGAGCATCTTTTCGTGAGCCTCTTGGCCGTTGTCTTTGGTGAAATGTCTGTTTAGGTCTTCCACTCATTTTCTGACGGAATTGTTTGTCTTTTTGACATTGTGCTCCATGAACTGTTTATATATCTTGGAGATTAATCCTGTGTCCGTTGTTTCATCTGCAAATATTTTCTCCCATTCTGAGGGTTGTCTTTTTGTCTCGTTTATGGTTTCCTTTGCTGTGTAAAAGATTTGAAGTTTCATTGGGTCCCATTTGTTTATTTTTGTTTTTATTTCCATTACTCGAAGAGGTGGGTCAAAAAAGATCTTGCTGTGGTTTATGTCAAAGAGTGTTTTTCCTCAGAAAGTCATTTTTGAAATATGTGAAACTTTTGCAGGATATGTCATTCATTAGTATAAGATTGAGGCCAACCATTTCACTCTAAAAAAGCATAATTTGTTTGTAACAACAAATGAGAATTTGAAATGGTCAAGAGAGACGATTCACCATTGAAAGAGTATCATCTCTGTAGCCTTTTATACCAAGGGAACTAGTTTGTTAAACTTCCTTGAAATAGGCATAGATTTGCCTAGGGCTGTCCATGATCTGCTGTATCCTTCCCCTTGTTGAGATAAAAGATGGGTTCTTCTAAAGCTAATACATCCATTGCTTTTAATTAGTGACCTTGACCAAATGAGCCTTGCTATTAAGCTTTAACTCAAAGTCAAACAGAGACAGTCTCTTCCAATGTAGTGAATTAATATTTATGTAAAGCAGAATTTTATATAATTAAAAAACATCATCTAGGGAATTAAATGTATAAGCAGCATAACATATAATCTATTTTCAGCTAGACATGAGTTTATTCCAAAACAAAGATGCTGCATATTTAGTATCGTTCAAAGCAGTGGTTCTCCATTGGAGGCAATTTTGTGCCCCCAGAAAATACTTGGCACTGTCTGAAGATATTTTTGATTGTGAAGACTGGGAGGTGCTACTCCATCTAGTTTGTAGATATCAAGGGTGCTGCTAAACACCCTATAATGCGCAGAAAACACCCTGTTACAAAGATTTACGCAATACAAAATGTCCATAGTGCTGAGGTTGAGAAATCTTTTTTAAAAAGCATACCCTTTGCAGAAGCTTTCTTAAATTTAAGAGAAATTTAGACCAGGGAATTGAGTACAAGTTTCCATTTCTGGGTAAGGCTGAAATGTAATTTGTGTACTGAACACCATTCCCTACCTCACTTACAAATTCTTTAATAATAATTGAGGTTAGTTTGTGTTGTATTAATCTAGCTAAACTGAAACTACACTTCCCAGAGTTCCCTTTCTTACCTAGTTATGGATTAGCATGGAGACATTTTGCATGAGATTTGGAAGTCAGAAATGGAACTATAACCATCTTGCCTTGTAGCTTGAGTTGTAGCAGGATATGAAGCACTGCTGCAGCTCATACCTGTAGCAGCTTGTCTCCTGCATCACCTGGTTGGCCTGGAACTAAAAGAAGCAACTAAAAGTGCTTCTGCTTTCAGCTTCTTTGAATTCTGGACAAGGTGGTTATTGCTCCATATGTTTTCATTTCTTTTGGGTACGCGTATATGTAGGGTCTATATATGTATATGAAATTGCTGAGTCTCTATGTTTAACTTTTTGAGGAGCTGCCAAACTGTTTTCCAGAGTGCCTGTTGTGAGCTTCTCCACATCCTTACCAACACTTATCTGTCTTATTGATTATTGCCATAGAAGTGGTTATGAATTGGTATCTCACTGTAGCTTTGATTTGCCTTTTCCTGATGACTAATCGTGTTAAGCATCTTTTCATGTGCTTACTGACTGTATATCTTCCTGGGAGGATTGTGTATTCAGACCCTTGGTCACTTTTTTGTCTTTATTTTTGAGTTGTAATATTTTTTTCTATATTCTGGATATGTCCCTTATCACGCAGATGATTCACAAAAATTTTCTCTCATTCAGTGGGTTGTCTTTTCACTTTCTTTATAGTGTCTGTTAAAGCACAAAAGTCTACAGTTTTGATAATGTCAGGTTTATCTACTTTTTTCTTTCATTGATTTGCTTTTGGTGTCATATCTTAGAAAACATGGCTTAATCCAAGATCATGAAGACTTAGACCTGTGTTTTCTTCTAAGGGTTTTATAGTTGGAGCTTTTGCATTCAGGTCCATTCTGAGTTATTTTTTGTATATGGTGTTATGTAGGGATTCAACTTCACTCTTTTGTATGTGGATATCCAGTTGCCTCAGAACCATTTGTTAGAAAGACCATTGTTTCCCTCATTGAGTTGTCTTGGTATCCTTGTTACAAATCAAATTACTGTAAATTTGAGGATTTATATGTAGACTCTCAATTCTATCCCATTGATCTATATGTCTGTTCTTTTGTCAGTACAAGACTGTCTTGATTACTCTAGGTTTGTAGTAAGTTTTGCAATTGGAAATTGTGAATCCTCCAACTTCTTTTTCAAGATTGTTTTGGCTATCTGTGTCCCTTGAATTTCCATATGAATTTTAAACTAAGTTTGTTAATTTCTGCCAAAAATGTGTGTTGTTTTAAGACACTAAGTTTTGGGATAATTTGTTACACAACAATAGATAACTACCATACAGCTAATCCAGGGCTTTTGAAGTACGATCCTCTGCATGTGTTGAAAAGAGACACTCAGCTGGATAAGAAGTGTGGTCTGCAATTTGTGAGGGCAGAAGATGCAGTGGGAATATGGAGAGCAGCAAGTCCTGATCTTCTGTCTCTTGTTTTACATTTCTGTCTCTTTTAAAAATTTTTGTAAAAAATTTCTGTACTGATTGAACACGTATCCCAGATGTAAATGAATTATGAACTTTGGTTGTTGTGCATTTAAATAGTGGGTCAGAAGACTTGGACACGGATGTTCCGGAGCATAGCTGGTGATATACGGAAATGTTTTACAGGTCAGTGAGGGCTCAGAAAGTGATCACTCTAATTTTACAGCCTTGTCTGTTTCCAGACATGTTCTAATGAAAAAGTTTGCTTAATCTTTCTGAGAAGATAGAATATTCATGTTAAAAATTCAGCCTCTAGAGCCAGAGCTGGAAATTGAGTTCAGTCCTGTTGACCGTTTATCAGATGTCTGATTTAGGCCAACTACATAGCCTCTCTAAATCCCAGCTTCCTTTCTGTAAAAAGGGAAAATCTAAGAGTACAAACCTCAGAGGTATTTATAGAGATTAAGCCAGAGAGTACTCATAGGCACATAGTAGCAGCCTGGTTGATAAACAGTAGTGGTTAGTCCTATTAATAATAACAGCTTATGCACCCAAACTGAGTTAAGCCCACTTTATAAAAACCAAGATGCAGTTAAATGATCTTGTGAAAGAAGAAAATTGGGATCTCCCAATTTGCATTCCCCAAAGAGGCGTCTAAACAGGGGGTTCCACTTAGAATACAGGTGCTGTATGATATCATATTTTAGGAGCACAAAAATTCTTGTCTAGGCTCTGTCTCCAGCTGTATTGTACATTGAGAAAGTCACTTCCCATTCTCTAGAAATCGTTTTACACTGCGACCATAAAGTCATGGCATAAAGCAGCAATGCCTTAAAGCCCTTTCTAGGTCTTGGATGCTACAATAAAACCTACCTGTTAGGATCTGGGGTGGGGGAGTGCAAGGGAGAGAACTAGAACTGTTGAAAGATACAGCCTACTGAAGATCCGTGAGAAGTGCCGATGAAGTGTGTTGTGAATCCTAATGCAAGTTGATTTGGTTTTGCACACACATTGATTTGATAAAAGGAGGCATGCTGTGCTATTACTTAATGACTTGCCATGCACCTCAGAGGAACTATAGAACAAGTATCATTTTAATATGAAAAGGCAAGTTGAGTAAAGGAAGTGTTGAGCATGGAGCTTTTCCAGGACATGGGTGAAAGATTGCTAGATATATTAAGAGAAAAGGACAGAGACTCAGAATCGGGGCTCAACTATTCCTGACTTCTACCATCTCAACGTGTCTGTCCTTCTGTGTGCATTTGGGATCTTAGTTCCGCGACCAGGGATCGAACCCTTGCCCTCTACATTGGAAGCGTGACGTCTTAACCACTGGACCGCCAGGGAAGTCCCTGTCCTTCCATGTTTATTGGCAAAACATTGCTGTTCATTTGTGAGGCCAGGTACATACATGACAAATCAGAAGTTCTGGAAACAAGGTCAAGGATCTGGAAGCATTTCAGCGTCTGAAAACAGAGCAGCAGGGCTCTTGGATGTAGACTCAAACTGATGTTAAGGGGAAAAAGAAATAGATGAATTCAGTTAAAAAAAGAAAAAGCCAGAAAATGCATCACTTGAAGCACAGCTGGAAGCAGGGTTTGCAATGATGTGAATTGCATTATCGGGTCTTGTCCCCCACCCCAAAGTATTAGAGTTGTGCTTCCTCTGTAGCAGCAGGTTCTCTCCATGTAAAGCGTTTGCCTCATTTGAGTACTCTGCTGGTCACTGAACCAATTTCTGTGATTTTGCCTCTCCAAGCCTGGCCTCAGCCTTCCCTGGAGCTGGAGGTACAGGGTGAATCTGCTCTTCCTCCTTCCAAGAACTGAAAAATGACGTCATTTGAAAGTGGATAAGATGGGTTCAATTAGCAGGAGATAGGAATGCTGGGCAGTTAAAAATAAAGATTCACTATTGAGATTGTACGTGGAGCAAGTTTTTTTCTTCTGGTTTGGTTTGCTTTTGCTTTTAAGTTCACTTGCATAAGCTTTTGTCTGTGAGGTGAAATTACTTATATAAGTTTGCACAGGGTGGACGAGATGAGAAATAATTTACCTCTAAGTTCTAATCTAAGTGTCATTTTACCATCATACACTGCTACCTCCAAACAGACAACCAGACAAGTTATGTTTTTCATTTTGAAGGAATGCTGATAATTGAGAAAATGTGTAGAGAAGGGTGATAGGGACCATCAGAGACCCAGAAAACATACTGTGCAAGGAATAATGAAACCAAACTGGAGGTATTTACTTGAAACAAGGGAAGGCTGGAAGACCTGGGGAAAATGGAAGGGGGTATAAAAAGAGAGCTGAAGGTTGCTATTGGAAGGACACCGCAGAGCATCATGATTCTCAATGGGTAAAATAGGCAGAAAGACAGAATTTATGGTTTAACAAAAAGAATTACTCCTAGTATGCAGCCATTTAGCCACAGAATGGACTTTCTCAAGGACCAGTGAATGTTTAGTCTGGACAGGTTTTCAAGAAAGCCTGGTTGAACATTTATCAGGAATTCTACAGGGCAGCATCGTCCAAAAGACATATGGTGCAAGCCACTTATGTAAATTTACATTTTCCAGTGGCCACATTAAACAAGCAAACAGACAAAATTAATTTGAGTAATGTCTTTAACCCAGTACAGTCAGTCCTCTGTAACTGTGAGCTCAACGTCCATATATTCAGCCAACCCCAGATCGTGCGCTGTGTTTAAGACCCACAGTTGGTGGAATCTGTGGATGTGGAATCTGTGGATACAGACCGCCAGCTGGGGATTTGAGCCCCAGCAGATTTTGTTATCCTGCGCGGATTTCGGTATGCCCCCCACAGATACAAGGGAACACTATATATCCAAAATACTATCATGTCTGTTGCTAATCATTATAACAAAGTTTCAATGAGATCTTACACTTTTTGTTTATACCAAGTCTTCAAAATCCAGTGTGCTTTTTACACTTAGAGCACATCTCAGTTGGGACTAGATGGATTTCGAATATGAAATAGCCATATGTGATTAGTGCACAGTGCAGCTGTGAACGTCCACAGGGAGGGTGCTTATAACCTCTGAGGTCCTTTTCAACTCAGAGTTTCTGAATCTGTGGGAGGAGCAGCTGTGGTCAAATGATTCCCTTCTTGAAAACCCTCAGTAGCTTTCTAGCACCTGAAAAAAGAAAGTATAAACTGAGTCCTCTGATTCGTGGTGTACTAGATTGTAAGGTCTTAGAGGTCAGGGGTTGTGTCTGTCATGTTGGTCTTTGCTCCCTAGGACTAAACATAGTACTGGGTCTTGCAGAAAGGAGTAAATGATTTTTTGAATGGACGGCTGATTTGGACGATTTGGACTTAATCTTGCTCTGCATTTTATCTTCTGACTCTCTCTTGAATTAACCCTGTATTCTACCCAAATGTACCTCCAGTTAATTATACTCTTACCAATGAGAATTGCTCTCTTCACATGTTTCTTTGAAAGGGCGAAAGATGTCAACCTCCTTAGATTGGCAAAACTTGACACGTCGGTGAGAATCGACTTTCATTTAGAAAAGAGATTCCAGTACCCATGAGGTGTTGGGTTGCCGTGAGCCTTCTGACTCCATAAATGTTCTACTTTCAGCTCTTGCTTACACTCAGAATGTTGGCACAGTCTAGGTCCAGTATGAGAGGACCTCTCAGTTCACTTTGAAGCAGAGGTTTAGAGCAGATGATCCCTCTAAACGGCTTCTCCTCTTTCACTTGTGCCAGGGTGAGAACCCTTGGCAGAGTGGAAAAATGAGTTGGATTTCACATCCTGGGGATTTACATACTGTTTTTTTTTTTTTTTTTTTTTATTTTTTAGATACTGTTTTAACTTCAACACTTTGAAATGTAGGACCTTGAATGTGTCTCTTAACCTCTGTGGACCTCAGTTACTCTATGTTCAAATTGATTGTTACGATAGTTGCTCCAATTAAAATGAGGTACATGTATACACTACCAAAAGTAAGGTAGTTAGCTAGTGGGAAGCAGCCGCATAGCACAGGGAGATCAGCTCGGTGCTTTGTGACCGCCTGGAGGGGTGGGATAGGGAGGCTGGGAGGGAGGGAGACGCAAGCGGGAAGAGATATGGGAATATATGTATATACATAACTGATTCATTTTGTTGTGAAGCTGAAACTAACATACAATTGTAAAGCAAGTATACTCCAATAAAGATGTTAAAAAAAAAAATGAGGTACATGACCGGCTTATACTGTATTTGCAGTAAATCACTGGTTGAATGCTAGCTATAGAGTCACATTGCATAGATTGGAATCTCTACTTCAATCGTTCTTTTGCTGAATGACTTAAAATAAGTTATTCAACCTCTGAGCCTCATTTTTGAAGTCAGGATCATAGTTCTGTTGCAAGAATTCACGATGGTATTGTGTGAAAAGGGTTAAGCATTTATAAATGCTTATTAAACATTTGTTCTTTTGTTGCTGTTGGTGTAATTGAAGGAACATGACTGATGTGACTTATGGCCAGTTCTTCTGGGCTCTGAGCCTTACTTTCACTTTAGAAAAGAAGGAAGTCTTAACATTCATGCTGTTCTTACAAGGTTGTTGGGAGGATGACAAAAAATGATAGATGTGAGAGGATTTTGTAAAACACAGAGCGCAATAATGCATGTATTACAACGGCAAGGCAAACATGTTTGTGATGTGTAAGCCGGACCCGTGTTTGTACCAGACTCTGCCAGCTCCAGGAAGACAGGCCCTTTCTATTCCTGCCCCATGCTTCATCCCCCAGCACCGAGCACTGTGCCTGATACACAATCAGTGCTGAAGAAGCAGCACGGGGCCTGATGGCCCATTTGTTACTTGGCAGCAGAAGTGGAAATTTCTCTCGGTACAAGAAAAACATTCAGGATCTCCTGTTATTCTTTTCTCTGAAAGCACAATCTCACCATGGCAAGAGCTACCAAAATAGAAAATGAAATCATTTGAGTAAAAACTTGCTATGTGATTAGAGACCTTTGTTTCAGATGAGCTGACATCCTATTAAAACTTTGGAGGGAGAACTATTTTAGAAGCCAGGTGGCATTATGCAGTCTGTGTTGGCTTATCTTTTCATTTCCTCTCTTTTTCAGCATCGAAAACTATTTGCGTAATAACAGATCTGTTGTTTTCCTGAAGTTCGGGTTTCTGAGTTGGACCCCACGTGAACTCAAAATCCTAGGACTGTGATAGCAAAGTCATTGGTGTGGCAATGCCTTGATGACTCTGAGCAGATCTGGGCCCAGTCTGGCTCAGAGACTGCCTTGATGCTAATACTGTTGGTACTTCATTTTGTTTTTCATTTTCCTAGTGGTAGTTGAGGACCTGGATCTCTATGGCACTGGCTTTCTGATGGGTGCTTGGAATAAAGAGGGAATGGATGTTAAAAAAAAAAAAAAGCATATGAGAACAAAGACATAACAAAACTCATAAAGTAGGGTAAAACAGTTTTATGGGTAGGTGGGGTGTACAGGCCAGTTTTCACTGTTTTCCAAAGGATGCCCACTATTTGAGTAGTTTAAGTTAATTCTTGTTGTGGGAAGTGATATTGCAAGCTATTAACATAGGTCATGGTTGTAACTGGAAGTTTCTTCAGTGGTCATCTAATTACTCCACTCCTTTTGTCATTTCCTCAATAACGTTCCTGAATGAAGTTCATTGCAGTCAGTAGTCCACAAAGAGTATTTGAGTTCTTATAATCCCACAACGTCTGAGACACTGTACTATGGGTTGGGGAGACTACAGTGAACTAGAGACATGGTCCCTGTATTTCTGGAGCTCACTGTCTAGTGATAGTAACCAAACCTTTATATGGCTACATATGCAGAGGTTTTCACAATCTTGTGATAGAAAGGCAAAGCGCAAGGTATAACAGCAACGAGGAAAATATGGGCCTGAATTACATCATGACATCTAGGGAGACTTTTCTGAAGGTCAGAGTCACCTGAAGTCAAGTGAAGAATGGAGGGTAGAAGCGTCTATGAAGGGCAGATGGGACTGTGTGAAATTCCTGGGATGGATGTGTGGCTTGACCAGGAAGAGGTGGACGTGCATGGCTCTGCACACCAGAGTTGGGATGAGGATGCAGACGCAGACGGGCGAGATCGTGCCGAGTCTTACAGGCCATGGTGAGAACTCAGAGTTGTATCCCAAGTACAGTGGGAAACCATGGCAGAGTATTAGGCCAGGGGGCAAGGTGATCAAATTTACTTCAAAAAGAACATCAGGTTGGATTCTACATGGTGAGGTTCCTTCCTCCCAGAGAAGCTCTGTCCCTTCTTGAGCAGCTTGTCCATTATTAGAAAGTTGAGTTGAGTGTCACATATTATGTTCACTCTGTAGGGCTCCCCCTCTGTTTTGTTGCAGAATGATGGACCTGTTTTTTTTTGTTTGTTTGTTTGTTTTAAGCCCCTTCTATGAGTCAGGCCAGGGTAGCACAATAGACAGAGCCCAGCTTTGAAGACAGACAGACAGACTTAGGCTCTGCCACATTTTATCTGGGTGCCTTGAAGCAAGTGCCTTCGAGTCTCAGTTTCCTCATGGGGTAAAACGGGCTCTTGTCAAGACTGAATACAGCAGTGTGTCGAAGGCACCCAGCATACATATCAGAGACTCAGTAAGTCTTGGCCGCCATGATTAGGTTTGACCTGCAGGCTTACAGAAATCATCTCACACATCAGCCTCATGGCAGGTATCTAGCCAAGTATCTGTCCATTGCCTTAGAACAGAATTGTAAATTACCAGGAGTTCTTCATCTCCTGAGATGCAGGTTGGCGCCTTTCCCTTCCCTGGGCTTCTCCTCCCCAGCTCATTTGCATTGCCCCTCCCTCGTCCCTCTCTAAGGTGGACTTGGAGTCTCCATGAGTCTCTCTTCTTCTCTTTCCTCCTTGGGTGTGGTCTCTTTTTCTTTTTCCTTTTCTTAAATATTCTGTCTGTCCCTCTACCTCCCTCATTGCCTTCTTTTGCTCTGTCTTCCCTTCCTCTCTATTTTCTCTCTTGTCTTTCCATGTGGAGGGAAAAATTCTGGCCCTCGCCGACGTTACTGCTCACTGTTGCTCAGCTGTACACAGTGGAGGTGAAGAGTTACATGATTCCCGCATCAAACCCTCTATACAAGTCTTAAATGCGGTTATCCTTTGCTTTGAGCTATACCATATCAAATGATGGCTTCGCTGAAACCAAAACAGATTTACTTTTCCCACTTGTTTCACAACAGGTGACATACATTCTTGTTTCCTTGGAGAAAATAAACTTCATCCCTCTAAGTGCACAAAACAGCATTTATTTAGTTAACTTGATTCTTCTTCTTTCTTGGGCTAAAATATAAGTACTCCCCTAATTTCTTTATTAATCCCAAAACACTGTGCTAAATACTATCGATACAGATATTTATAAGACACAGTTCCATAAGGAGTTTACATTTTAATGGAGAGGGACAGATATCAAACGTATAACCACCGAAATGATTTCATTATAATTATGGAAATTGGTAGGAAGAAAACATAGCAGATGAATCTAACCTTGTTCTGGCAGGTCAGGAAGTTTCTACTTTTAGAATGATGCCTATGGTTTAACATAAATTAAGAATGGGTATGACATAGGAAACTCAAAGAAATGCCACTTTTAATGGCCCAAAGTAGACAAGACCTAAGCTTGTAGGAATAAGAAAAAAAGCGCAGGTGTTTCTAGATTTGGAATATAGTCATCCAGGGAGGAAGTTGGGGAAGGAGACAGAGGATTGGACAATGGTTTAGTAAGACTTTTCTATTAAGCCAGTGATGCCAATGGTACATTGGTGCTAAAGAGCTAGCCACCTAAGGGATTCTGAGAAGGCAAGTGTATATTAATAGGAGAAATGGTTAGTTTGTCATCGAAGGTTCTAGTCTCCTTCCTGTCGGCCACAGGAGCACAATTAGGAAAGAGTGTTGAATGGAGAATAAGAGAACTCATGTTCCTCAAGATTTGATACTGTTTCTTTGGTACCCAAAGAATCAAGAGCCCAAAAGCTGATAAAAGAAAAATGATGTGTATTTAAAAATAAAGGGATACAATACATGAGCAGCTGGAGAGAAAGTTTGGGTTTCTATGGAAACCTCTCCTCAAATGTCTCCCTCTGGCAACGGAGCCAACTTCCCAAATGCCAGCAAGAAGCACAGTATGGGCTGAAGCAGTTCTCACTGGGCTGTCACACTGAGTGCAGCACCGGTGGCTGGAAGGAGAGGACTTTCAAATGGGTCAGGGGTCGCTCACCTGACCTGCCTCTCCTGCAGATGACAGGGTGGTGGGGGACAGCGACTCTGGGGGTGACGTCAGGTGTTTTCTTGCCAGGTGCGAAGGTAAGGATGGACCTAGATGAAATCACATGGCAAACAAAAATAAAAAAGGAATCAGAAAACTGATGTTACAGCTCAGCCACCGGGAAATGATGGTGAAATCAGAGGCACGTGCTCTGAGCCCTCCCCTGCTTACCGCCCTATGAGATATGGAGCCCACCCCGCCCCCTCCAACATCACTTGGTGTAATTCTCCCCCCTCGCTCAGCTTCTTTACTCTTCCTGCTGTTCTTCAAAGACCCAGAGCAAGTTCCTTCTTCTGTGTTTCTACTTGGTTCCCTTTGCCTGTGTTGCTTTCCCCCTCAGATCTGTGTGTAGCTGGCTTCTCATGTGTCAGGCCTTGTGGCTTCAAAAAGCCCTCCTTTCACTCTCTATAAAATGCAGGTCAGTATCTTTGCTACCCCCGTGTGTACTTATCACATGTCTTGGTTATTTCATTTATACCATTTGCTAGGAGCAGCTTTTTAATTTTGGGTTACGTTGTTTAATTTTTTTGTTATAATTAATTGCTCAGCTGCCTCTCCTCAGGATGTGAGCTCTGTGAGAACAGAGGTGGCCAGCCTCTCTGAGAGCCCCAGGCTGAGAAAAGTGCCTACGAGAGAGAAGGTACTCAAAATATAATGAACAGTTCTTGTCCTCAAAAGCTTGTGACGTAGTAATTGTGATGAGGATGACAGGGCACACACATGATACTAGATACAGTTACACAGGTCTGGGTGATCAAGGGTTAACTATTCTCCGTGTCATGAGGGGAAAAAAAATCTCTGTGTAAACCAGCCTCTGAAAATAGGCCTTAGGATCACAATCTTTTGGTTAAAGAAACAGGATCATAGAGGCTAAGCTTGTGAACTTGAATTTTGAACTGCATTTTGTTGGTCTAATTCTTAATTCCAGGAAAACAATTTTTATAGACTGAGAATTTTTGGAGTTAAGACTTGAGTCTTTCTGAGACAGGAAGGATTTGGGTAGAGAATAGTGAACATGCTAGAACAGAGTGGTAATGGAGTGGGGAGCATAGTCCATGGGGAATTTCTGTAGGGTTGGAGGCAAGAAGATGTGTGGGATTGGGTGAGAGAAGCAGCTAAGCGCTTAGCATGTGGGTTGACTTGCCATGTTTCCATGGGTCTCCTGCCTCAGGAACTGGAGGCTCCTAGGGTTCCAGAGTGTAGTTGGGATCAGACACGGGGGAGATGAGGTTGGGTGGGTAGGGTTGGACTAGAGGACATACGATCCTTGAACTCCAAAATAAGGAGTTTAAATTTAATACAAAATATTTTAAAGACGTGTAGATTTTTCCATCATATTAGCCTACGTTACATTATATATATGTCTGTGGAACGCTTGTCAATTTGCAGAGAGAGTTCATATACACATATCCCTTTTCATACCCGGGTATTATTATACCCATTTGAAATAAGAGGCCACTGAAGCTCGGAAGATTGCTGCCTGGCTAAAGCCGCATGCACTGTT
Organism: Lagenorhynchus albirostris; assembly: GCF_949774975.1. Taxonomy (NCBI): domain Eukaryota; kingdom Metazoa; phylum Chordata; class Mammalia; order Artiodactyla; family Delphinidae; genus Lagenorhynchus; species Lagenorhynchus albirostris. Next base: position 128,693,721 of record NC_083097.1, on the reverse strand, counting down.
GGTTGTAGAACCCAGTATCCAGGCTCTTGGTGCTATATTATTTTCTATAGGTAAATAGCTCTTGATATTGGAAGGTTCTTCTTTACAGTAACCTAAAGTAGTGCCCTGTACCTTCTTCTTTCTTACAGATAAAGGTTAAGTATAACAATACTGAACTCTTTACATGAAACAGATTTATTAGACATCAGCATTAATTCTTCAAAGCATGAGTGAAACAAAAAACGTTAACCATTTTCTTCCCCACAACCATTTCTACTCAACTGACTTCAATGCTTTTGTGAAAGTATTTTTACAAAGAGGAAAACTAATTTATGGTGTTTTCTATAAATGATACTCAGAGTCAGTTTTCCTTTTTTCATAAATTAATGCGTCATTCTTCCCAGTGCTTATTGTTCTGATATTGGCAAGTCACATAACCTCTGAGCCACCATTCCTGTGCATTCTCTTTCCTTTGGTACTTCGCTCTCATCAGTGGTGTTAATAATACCTTTCAGCCTACCTTTGGAATTTATTGTGGGTTCCAATGACATAGGGGATGTGAAAATACCATGTAAACTAGAAAGCATTCTATAGCATTCTATATAATCTTTTATCACTAGAGCCTACTCTATTATTTGTCTTTTCCTAGAAGTATTGCCCAGCGTGTTCAGTTTCATGTTCCTTTCCTGTCCTTTGGTCATAATTGAATTTGTCACTGTCCCCCTGAAGTGCTAGTTTTAGGAATCATAGTTCATGGCTTTACAGTGTATAGGAGAAGGAAAGCCACAGATGTCCATCCCGTTGGGTTTAGTGGCTGTGTCACTACAGCAGGAAATCTAAAAAGGCATGAGGTGGTAGTCACAAATGGGCAGTTCATTGTACCTGTGGGAGCACAGGAATGTGTTCAATTTGGTTAATCTACTTAATTTAAAAATAAGCCTTGATCCCGCTTTAAAAGCCAGAAAAATACACATAAGCGTTTGTATTTCTGGCTTCTCTTGGAAGTTGGAAACATCTAACAATGTTTATTTCTAACTTTCTTATTCTTATCAGCTGGGGCACAGCGCTTTAGAGGGGATATGAGTTCTCCAGTCTGGTTAGATGCACCACCACTTGAAATTGTCTCCCTGAAACCAAGATCTGTTGTCAATTTTCCATTTATTATCCAAAGACCTGCTCTCTTTCCTACTGTGAAGAAATCTCTCTCAAAAGTGCGAAAATAAAAAGCAAATGAAGAAGGCTGCCATGTTTCCAAAAAGTGAGACAGAATACTTGTTTGTGGAAATGAAAACTATGCCTGTGTGTTTAATATTCCAGCGAAGCATCTGGTTTTCCTCACACCCGGCCTACTGCATTCATTTACATTGCTTGCCTGCCTCCTGGAGGTATTTGAGTTTACCTTCCCTCCCCCGTAAAGTTTCAGCTTTGCTCATCCTTTCCTCGGTGGTAGGGGGTGTATCTCATCTGCTGTATTCGTTCTCCCAGCCCTAGAAGGTTACCCTTTTACGTGAATCATGCCTCACTGCCTCCATATTTCCTTCCAGGGAGCGGGGAGTGTCTGTTTTGATCCCAAGCTTTGGGACACTTATTCCACATCATTGAATCCCTACCTCTGCCAACTCGGATGCAAGACTCTGTCCTTCTTGGAGACTGATGGAGGAACTCTCCCCCTCCCTTCCTTCACCTCTGACTGTCCCAGAATTCTTCTGTGACCAAGGTACCGAGTCTGCCTAGACTCCAGGTCTGTGAATGCCTGCTTTTGACTTCCAGTACTCCACATTTTCCGTTTCTATGTTTTGTGGGAGTTGAGCAGTGGGCGAAGTGTATTAAAACAAAAACGTACCTTTGTAGAGAACTTTATAATTTAAAACACTTCACGAGAGAATTCAAGATGGTAGATATACCCCAGCAATGACTGAGAAATTGAGTGGTGTGTATGTATGTTGTTTCTTCTTTTCTTGCCTTTTCATTTTCTAAGTTAACCACACAACACACACTACTTTTGTAATCTGAAAATGAAACTGTGCTGAAAAATGAAAAGCACTCTGCATGATCTCATTTGAACTTGAGTTTAAAAAAATTAGGCTAGCACCTAAGGAGTAAAGCGTGAAGCACAGTCAGGCATTTTGATACCCTTCTTCCCCCGGTCCCTCATCAGACCCTGACCCACTGGCCAGAATCCTGGCTTCTTAGGTTGCTGTTTTTTGTTTTGAGCTTTTGGACTTCAGATCCAGAATATTGTTCTAATGCTGAAGCAGTAAGATGTGGATTCTTTTTTCTTGCTTTCTACAAGGTAGAAGGGTACAGTTCCTCAACCAGACAGATAAGGTGAGTGAAGAGGGTGGGGTGTGAGATAAAAGGGGTGCCGGGGACCCCTAGGAGCTGGACAGTATGCTGTCTGTCCCTAGACAGTAGGGCCAGCCTGGCTCTGGTAGGTCATTACCAGCAGGAGTGCAGGGCTAGTCTACCCTTATTTCGTGACTTCTCAAAGCGAAGCTGAATATCCAGGTTAGAAATAATAGATGTCTTCATTATTATGTGTTGCATTGACAGGCAGCATTCTGTGTCCTCTGGTACAGCGTGCAAAGGGATGGCTCACTGCCAGCCCTGCGACATTGTAAGTCGTTGAACTTCTCTGGACCTCATTTCCCACCTGTTGGGGGAGGGGGAAGATAATACCTGCTTGGCAGAACTAACGTGGGGGTTGTCAACAAGGATACTATATTTAAATAACTACTCGTTGGACACCTCTTCTGTTGGGGCTAGCTAGAGGGTTAAAGCAAAGAAACAGTGTCAGCGTTCTTAGTCACAAACAGCAGAAGCCAACTCTCATTAAACGGAAAAGGAATTCAGTAAGTAGATAGGAATCTCCAGGAAGATGGGAGAAGCAGGTTCAGAGGCCATGGAGCCAGCAACACCTAAAATCATCTAGCAGGACTGGCCAAGATGTTACTGTCACTGGGCACCAGATGCTTCACCTTGTCCTGTGGAAAGCAGCAATCCTGCACACTGCCCACAAGCACGGGGACCGCTCATCACAGTTTGTTACCCCCACTTCTCCCATCACTGATGTGTAGTTCAACACTTGGTGCTGATATGTCCAGTTGGCAGAGCCCAGATGCCATACCCATACCCTAGACCCAAAAGAGCCTGGTATTTTAGCTTCTATGGAGGCGTGTAGATTGGGTTTCATGAAATACAAGATTCCATTATATAAGAAGGAGGGTTAGGGCTTCCCTGGTGGCACAGTGGTTGAGAGTCCGCCTGCCAACGCAGGGGACGCGGGTTCGTGCCCCGGTCCGGGAAGATCCCACATGCCACGGAGCGGCTGGGCTCGTGAGCCATGGCCGCTGAGCCTGTGCGTCCGGAGCCTGTGCCCCGCAACAGGAGAGGCCACAACAGTGAGGGGCCCGCGTACCGCCAAAAAACAAAAGAAGAAGGAGGTTTAGACACTGAGGGCCAAACCAAGGAACCATATCCCCTAGAGTTCCTATCCTCTAGGAATTTACAGTCGAACTGGAAAGAGGTGATGCTGTTTTAAATATGTCACACAGTTGTAACCTATAACTGGTTTCTCTTAGCAGACATTTAGCCAGCTTACTACTCAGTGAGTTTATCTAGAAAGATTACCCAGTGGAGGGGCTGTTGCTAGCTTTTCTTTAGGGACACCCGAGTGCTTCCTGGTGCCCTTGTCTCCAGAAGCCTGTATTTTCCTATTATTGCTGGTCTTTCCTCATCTGGAATTACCGAGCAGATCGGGTTGCTGCGATCATCTCTAAGGCTAGAAAGCTTGGGGAGAGGGCAGGCTCCTTCTGGGCTGAACAGGGCCAGCCAATCTGCAATCCATCTTCTCTGTCTACCCTCATTTCCACACCTTTTTCTTTCCCCGGAGCTTTGGGATTGATGACAGTGTTTTGCAAATTCGCCCTCAGACTCTCCTGGCTTATGGATCTTACTCTTATATCCTGTGCCTCTGTGAAAAGGTGGGATTGAACGCTAGATGATCTCGAAGCCTTCCTCCTACCCATTGCAGAAATCCCATTAGAACATCTCAGCAATCCCTATGAGACTTTAAACTCTGGAAGTCAGGGACTCCATCTTTGATTATCATCACTTTATCCTAGTGATAGTACCATGCATGGTTATTGATGGACACTCAAATATTAGTGGAATGAATGATAATGCATTATTCAGTTTAAAAAAAAAAAATCACTTGGAAATGAAGGAAACTCAACACCCAAGTAGGTGAAGTCAGGGCGGTGGGTCTTAAGTAGAACGTGTAACTGTGAAATCTCAGGGTGCCTTCAGGTACAGGTGGATCCAGGAACTCTCTGCTCTTTCCCCATTCTGAGTCTACTCTACAGGGATATATTCTTTCAGACAGACCTTTCCTCTAACTTTCCCAGCAGCTCTGGGAGAAAAAGGTTTTACCCGTTAACTTCCTGAAAATCACCGAAGACTGAATCTAAATGGACAGCTAGGTTACAGGCTGATCCAGGCAGAGAGGCTGTAGGGATGGGCTATTGATTGGCTTCGTCTGTGCCACGGATTCACCCTTGGAGTCCAGGAGAGCCCAGCCATGTTTTGTGGGCTGAGCATGAAGTAATTGGGGTATCCTAATGAAAAACTGAGGTATTATTACTAGTAGACTAGAGAACAGATACTAGATGTAGTGACTTGAGTAGTGTCCCCCCAAAAGGTGTGTCTCCCTGGAACTTGTGAATGTGACTTTATTTGGAAAAAGGGTCTTTGCATATGTAATTAAGGATCTCAAAATGAGATTATCTGGGATTTGGGTGGGCCCTAAACCCAATGACTGGTATCCTCAGAAGAGAAAGAAAGAAGACGCACAGAGAAAGCGATGTAAATTTGGAAGTACGTATTGGAGTGATGCCTGGATAAGCCGAGAAATCCCAAAGGTGGCCAACATTCCCTGGAAGCTAGGAGACAGGCATGGGAGAATCTCTCCAGAAGGAATCAACCCTGCCGACACCGGGATTTTTACACTTCTGGCCTCCAGAATTGTGTGAATACATTTCTGCTCTTTGAAGCTACCAGTTTGTGATAATTTGTTAAAGCACGTACGTGGGGTAAGTAAAGACTAGTGAGGTTTACTACAGTCAGCAAGTATGGGTTGTTCTGGTGTGGAGTGTTCCCCGAAAGTCAGGTGACTACCAAGAGATCAGACGGGGATTTGTACTGACCTCAGCTAGTGTTAACTTCACTCTCACTCCAGTCCGTTAGGAATGCAGCTGTGCTATCAGCCTCTGGGATACACCTCGTTTAATAGACAATATGGAATTTCAGCTACCCGGTTCATCAATGGAAAAATAGCAGAAAGGCCCACAGGACTGTGATGTGTACGTGGCAGACGGCACAGGGCTAGTGTCTGATGGAACGAGGCTGCACTGTCCTCTTTGCAGTATGGTATTTCTTACCCATCCACTCCTGGCGCTTAAGATGTAGAATCTTCTCCTCTGGACAGGCTGGACAGCAGGTTTTACTCTGTTGTCAAAGTTGCTGTACAGCAATTCTGTAACATAGCATCTTCTGGTGCTATGATCCTGGGAGGGAGGGAGAAACAGACACTCGTACAGACACACTGACACATACATCACATACACACACACGGTAAGACAGGAAGGAGAGAGATCAGGCACCAGGATCGCTACTCCCTGTAACTTGGTGGGAATGTTTGGTGGTGGGGAGATGTTTTCTTTTCTTTCTTTTTTTTTTTTTTTGAGTTCATTTTCCTTTTTCTGAGAATAGGAAATGTGTAATCTCTAATGCTGATTCTTACAAGTGTGTTATTTTTCCAGTTCATTAGCGACATTTGTTTCCCCCCCTTTTTTTTTTCTGGGCCACAAGCAGCCCTGACAGAAGTGAGGATGTTTGTCAGAGGCTGGCAGCCAATGTGCAGACCAGAGCCCCACTGAAAGCGGGGCCTGAATGTGCGACGTGGGGCTGTCAGGACTAGGGAAAAAGTCAGCCATGGGATGCTGGGTTTCGGTTTGTGTTTTTTAGGGGGGTCAGTTAGGAGGATACACTAATAGATGGATTTTAAAAATCAAAGTATCTATCAGTCATACTCCCATGACTGTCAGCCGTACTTGGCTTTTTCCAGTGGCCAACACAAGTGGCTTTTTATTAGTCAGGTTAAACATATTCAATTTGTTTTAAAGGGAGGGAAAGAGAGAGGGAGGGAGGCAAGGAGAAGGAGGCTGAAGGAAGGAAGGGAACAAAGAATATCTTTTTGTGTTTTTCTGGTTAAAATAGAAACAACCACAAGTTGACTAACATGCTTTTCAATGAAATTTAAATCTCAACGCCATCTGCATGTTACGTGCACGTGCACTAAACACACGCATCGAGAACTGAATTATTGAAAAAAAAATAGAATGTCCTTGATGGGTCCAGTTCCGTGAAATACAGAGTCGAGAATTCAAAACAGATACCTTTAGTCATTCAAGCAAAGGACATTTCAGTTGAAAAGCAAACTTAATCTATTCTTTAAGGTTATATTTTTCGATATAACTGCTTTGCCCTGATTAGGAGTAGGGTGTTAAGTAGGCGCCTCAGGCACAAGCCAAAAGAAAAGTCTCATCGCTCCAGGCCATCAGCTTCCAGTGGCCGTTGTAATGCTGAATTCTTTACAAAGTCCTCTTTCTGTGGATTTCTACCCTTTTTCCTTGTCCTCATTCTCAATTTGCTTTTCTTCTCTTACCATCTGCAAAAGGGGCTTCCTTTTATTTATTTATATTTTTTTAAAAATTGAGTTACTTTTAACAAATAAAAACCAAATACCTTGTGGGACTTTGAGAAGAAAAGATGGTTCCCTTTACCAGCAAGTCTGAATCTGGAGTTTTTCGTTTTTGTTTTGTTTTGTTTTGGTCTTTCCTGTTCCATTTTAAAACAGCTGTGTTCTTTTTAGTACCATCCTCCCTTGAACTAGCTGCTTATCTAGCACTTCTACGTAGAATTCTCTGTGGCTTTGGTTTAATGAAGACATAAAGTTCTTTCTAATGACAGCTCCCTTTCAGCCATAAGGTGCTAAGCCCGGTGTCTCATGGGTGGCAGAGGTTCCTGGAAGTGTTTTCCTACACAGGAGGCAGCGAATGGCTGAGTGACCTCACACAAGTCTCTGAGCCTGTCTGGGCCCCTTTTATTTTCTGGAAGAGCGCTACACGAGATGATGGCTAAGATCACTTAGGGCTCAGAAATTCTATCATTCTTTGACTTGACCAATGATTATTATGATTAAAAATATTAGCTCCAATTGATTGAGAACTAGCTCCATTCTGGTCATTGTGCTAAGCATCTGACAGCCCCCATTCCGTGATCACCACACCATCCTAGTAATAAAGAAGCTACTATTAATATCCCCATTTAACGTGTGAGAAGACTGAGGCTTAGGGAAGTTAATGAACAGGTCCTCCTTCCTTGGGACCGTGTTCTTCATAGCTGCACTCTATTGTAAATTTCATTCGAGCTTACGTGCAATTTACCAAATGGGATTTGAATTAATGAGATTTTACTGAGCCAGGAAACAGTTCTCGTTTGATGTCTTCCCATCCATCCTGCTAATCCGTCTGATAATTTTAGGCTCAGAGGCTTTCATCCTGCTCGACTTGGAAGGATGAGGGATGGAATAAAGGGTGCGGTACCTCAGTGCTTACTTTGACCTTTCCCATCAGGGCCTTTACTCAATTAAATTCCTCCATATTAGACAGGAAGGAACACCAACCCCGCTAGACTCTGTGGCTCACAGGATCGTACTCTTGCTCCAAATCCTAACATTCCTGGATTCAGTCTTGCCAGTGCATTTGTTAATGACTGAACAAACATCCCATTTTTGTCTCCTCCTCAGGACTCCTAAGAAGCCACACTTCTTCTGAGCATCTACTTACTGTGCTTTTCTTTCTTGCAAAATAAAGGGGAGGATGCATTACTGGTGCAGACGATCCATTACTGACTTTGTCGGGGAAAAGAAATACCCTGCAGGGTGCCCTATTTAGACAGCAATATAGGTGTTGAGCATTCTTGTGCTCTCAGTCGCTACTTGCTTTAATTCTGTCACTCTCAGCATCTCTCTCTCTGTCTCTCTCCCTCTCCCTCTCCCTCTCTCCTTCTCCCCCTCTCCCCCTCTCCCCCTCTCTCCCTCTCTCCCTCTCTCCCTCCCTCCCTCCCTCCCTCCCTCATTCCCTCCCTCCCTCCCTCCCTCTCTCCCCCTCTCCCTCTCTCCCTCTCTCCCTCTCTCCCTCCCCCCCTTCCTGTGTTCCCTCCCATTTATGTTTTAGGTGTTGGCATCCTCTGCTAACATTCTAGAGAGACCACCTTTTTATTTATTTTTATTCCTGTGGCCTCTAGAGAAATGTGTTGCATTGGAGGTGTTGTGGGAGCTTGTGCCAGGTGTGTGCAGGACAATCAGTAGCCTCCCTGAGGCTGAATACAAAGCAGTAAGTGCGGCCTTTAGGTTTCTTTGCCACACAGGGTTCCTTGGAGTTTTTTTTAAAGAGCTCCTATGATGTATTCTTTGGATTTTTAAGAAAACAAAGGGAGGAAGGAAGAAAGAACCCTTACAGAGTCTTGGAGCATGAATTAATAAGCAGGACCTTTTGCTGTTACTTTCAATACCTCCCAACCACTTACACCCATGAGATTTTCCTTTACCCTTTTGTGAAACCTCAGTACATGGGAGAAACCTTGGCAATGTCTCTTTGTCACTAGCTTCTCATGATGTGTTCAGTTTTGCACTGCCTGGGTCACCCCAAAAGAACTTTGGGATCTATAGCATGGAGGTCAACAATTTTTAAAAAAGGACACACGTTCACTCATTGAGTTCCCCTTAGGTAGTCAGACACTGTACCCAGGTTCTCTAAATGGGTACCATTTCCTTGAACCCTAACAGTAACTCTAATAGGTAATAGTGGTCTTATTTCCATTACACATATGGGGGAAAGAAACTTAGAGAGACTGCTTTGTCTCAGGTCACTCCAGGAATAGTGGAAGAGACAGCAGACGAACAAACACCTCTCTAATTTTACCCCACCACATCTGCACCAATTTGAAGCTGACTGATCTCTTTATATGAGACTTCCTGTAGAAAATCCTTGGGTAAGGAGACAACATGGGTTGGACCTTACCTCCTCCGTGGACGAGTGAACACTTTGGTGCAGCTCAGGGAAGTCAGAGTGTCATGCAGTTTGAACAATCTGTCAATATCTAGTGAAGATGTAAATGTGCACACCCTACCACCCAGCTCTTGTACGTATATATCCGGGAGTATATATATGTACAACCATATATATGTGTGTAAAACTCGCCTAGTGTGCATAAGAAGACACATCTGAGAATGTCTATTGCATCACTGTTGCTGTGGTAAAAACTGGAAACAAATGTCCACTGATCAGGGAATGGGTTCATAAATTGTGATAACTTCATATCATACAATAATACATTCACAGTAATAATAAATAGTATAATAAATTTACAATAAATATCTGCTAGTCATTTACAATAAATGAATATGCATCAATGTAGATAAAACTAAAACCTGTTGCATTGCAAAAGCAAATGGTAGGGCTTCCCTGGTGGCGCAGTGGATGAGAGTCCGCCTGCCGATGCAGGGGACACGGGTTCGTGCCCCGGGAAGATCCACATGCCGCAGAGCGGCTGGGCCCGTGAGCCATGGCCGCTGGGCCTGCGCGTCTGGAGCCTGTGCTCCGCAACGGGAGAGGCCACAACAGTGAGAGGCCCGCGAACCGCAAAAAAAAAAAAAAAAAAAAAAAGCAAATGGTAAAAAATGTGACCCATATGAAATTTTTTAAAATACATAAAATATTATTTTGAATATGTAATTTAAAGTATGAAAGTTATGTTGTACATATGTAATAAACATAAGAAAATGAGTGGGAGAGATACACACCTACTTCAGGATATTGGTTGACTGCAGGGTGAGAGAGACTGGGATGGGGAGTAGTAGACGGGGGAGAGGTTCCAGCGAATTTATGACACATTTTTTTCTTCAAGTAGAAATTCTGAAAAAAAGGTCTGGGAAAAATGTATGATTATTAAATTCCAGGCAATAAGTGCATGATTATCTCTGATTAGTTTCTGATTCCCTATACTTGCCTGTGTGTTAATTTAGTCCATGACTAATTATTTTCCAAGTAAGGGAGAAGCGAGGAAAAGCATCTGCAGGGCGTTGCAGAGGTTGGTTGTTTGTAACCTCTCCGGGCTTCGTGGTTTCTGGGCTGTTTCCAGTACACCCCCCAGGACTGAGCAGATGGCAGACATGAGAGATGAGCTTCTAGGCGTCCAGATGATCCATTCAGTCATATCTTCTGCTCATTGCCGGCGAGGACGGCTCCCCACACGGACCTGATGAGATTTTTCTCATCTAGCTTTCAAGGGAAAGGCTGTTATCATTCCTGCCTGGTAGGAAAGTCAGCCATGAGTTCATTTCTCTTGAGGTCTAGACTAAGTGTTGTCTCTTCTTTTCTGCCTACTCTAACTCTGTCTGGAGTGCGTAGGCAAGCCCCGGCTCTCTGGAGAAGGGCCCGTTTCCCAACCAGAGTCAGTGAGGGACCTTTCTGTCCACTAACCCCAGAAGTTCTCCTTGACCCTTCCGTTGGCAAACCTGCCAGGCAGTGTGGCCACCTCCTTCCTGTTCCACTTACTGGGCACCTTACTCCCAACAAATGCATCTTCTCATTTTTCTGAAATGTCTTAGGCCCAGGATCGCTCAGTTGTTCTCAGCAAAAGCTTGCTCTCTCCCTCCTCCCTCCTCCCTCCGCCCCCCTTCCCCTCTGTATCCGCACCGCCCCCCTCCTGCTTTGCTGTCTTCTCTCCCCCGCTTTTCTTCCTCCAGAAGCCTGACTGAAGGGCTCCAGTGGCAGCCTGCCCCACCTCTAGCTTTGCAGTTATATGAACGCATAACATTCACAGCAATTAAACCCTGTCACGTTTCTCTTCCTTCCAGTTGGAAAAGTTCTAAATGTCATAGAGGTTTTCAGGCCTGTGTACTGTAAAGCATGCATTCTCGACCCTCTTTGGCCTTGAGTTAATTGTGTGACCTTGGGCAAATCGAATGAGTTCATTAAGCAGGACTGATACTCCTTGTCTCCCGCACCAGGCATTCTGAGGATCTGAAATAATGTCTGTGAAACAACCAAGATAAACAGGGAGGGAGATAAAAATGTCAGGTGCTGCCGCCGTAACTTCATGGTCAGGGTGACACAGGCCAGTGACTGGGGGCTGAGGCGCTCACCGCCAAACACGGCTGAGGGCGATTCACAGCAGCGTCACCTGCTCTTTCACATTGTATCCTCTTCCTGAGGAAGTATGCCGTAGAGAATTCCTAAGAGGGGAATTTCTATTGCATACATACATATATTTGTATATATATGTGTGTGTATGTGTGCGTGTGTGTGTATGCATATACATGCAGCCTTTCTCATTTCTTTGACATAAATTGGGATGAATTGGGTTTATTCAAGGTATATAAAGTTCTGAGATCAGTGCAAGGAAAACATGTTTTCCTGACAAGTCTGTAAGTGATTCTTTTCTGCTCATTTCCAATTCACAAAGACTTATTCAAGTAATAATCTCTACAACAGGGTGAAAAACGAGGCAATAAATGCATAATGCGATTGATTAAATGGAAAAAGCAGGGCCATTTGTGGAGCGTGAAGTGCAGAGCTGGAGGGGGCAAGATGATGACTTAAGGAGCTGAGGCATTTTTCTTGGCTACGGTTCAGGTGGGGCAGGCCAGTGTTTGCAGCCCTGAGAGGCCTGCCCGGCAGCAGACGGTCTCCCAGGAAACCCTGCTATGGAGACCTCCCAGGCTTTTGGTTCAGCATGTACCATTTCTCTCACTGGCTTTATTTGTCGCCATGTCGTCTTCTGGGAAGTCCTGTGGACTGCAAATGAGTTGTTAGGGGTTCTATTCACAGGTTTGGAACTATTTCATGGTGTGATGCGGTCTTTGCCTCTTTAGGTCTCAGATTCTCAATTTTGAGAGAAGTCTTTTAAAAAAAAATTATCATTAAACTTGAGGAAAGCTGTGGCAGTGTACTTCAGTGTCCGTGTTGTCTATTTTTCTGTGTACATAGGATCTTGGTTATTAATGCACTGCTGTTGATATTTCCATGGGTCCCCCCTCCCCAAACTTTAAGGGGGATTTGGGGCTATTTCATGGGAAGGGAGTACTGGAGGAACCAGAATAGGGGGTGTGTACCAGACAAGATGGAGACTGATTTTAGAAAGAAGGTAAACACAGGCTGACAGTAACATCGAGTGGTTTGGGACATCAGCTTCTGAAGTGTGGAAGTTAGGGATTGAGTAGAGTATGACACTTTTCAGAAGCTTTCTGTAGGTTACAATGTAGAACTCATTTAATAGTCCTTATGAGACTTGGGTTAATATTGGATAACTTACATCTTTGGCTGTAAGAATATGCATCTTTAAAGGCAGTTCTGACTAGAGGGCCACTGAGGCCCTGGGATTTATGCAGGTTACACATGCTAAGGTTTCCCCAAGGGAAGCCTACTGTTATTGTGGATCCTTCTAGATCTAAAGGGATTTAAATGTAAAGTATCTTTTCCTTCTTTACCTTTTTGTTTTGTTTTGTTTTGTTGTGCGGTGTGTGGGCCTCTCACTGCTGTGGCCTCTCCCGTTGCGGAGCACAGGCTCCGGACGCGCAGGCTCAGCGGCCATGGCTCACGGGCCCAGCCGCTCCGCGGCATGTGGGATCTTCCCGGACCGGGGCACAAACCTGTGTCCCCTGCATCGGCAGGTGGACTCTCAACCACTGCACCACCAGGGAAGCCCCCTTCTTTACCTTTTATGCAATTAGGTAGCAAGAAATTTCACTTCAGCATCTAGAGGGAAATGGAATTAAGCAAAGGAATATCGAGGATGAGGCTGATCCCTGACTTAAAAATTGAAAAAGAGAATTATTGGGTCAATTTATTCAGACGAGTCAGAGCCAAAACAAAAGCAAGATTATTTGACAAAAGTTTTTCTGGCGGGTTTTGGGGAACTTTAGTATACAGAATTTGTGTTTTATGAACACATTCACTCCTAGGATTGTTTTGGCTTTTTGCCTAGAAAGATAAGCGTGATATAATATTTAAAAGCTCAGGCTTTTGATCTGACAGGCCTGGACTAGCTTCTTAACTTTGCCATTTTACTTATTAGCTCTTTGTCTAGAGGAAATTTCTTAAATAATTCTCTGAGCCTTAATCTTCTCGCCTCTAAAATGTGAATCATAATTTAATGCCTACCTCAAAGGAAATTATGAGAATATATGTGATACGAAAACAATCTGCTTAACAGAGAATATATAAGCATTCCATACATTTTCTACTTTTATTATTTTCTGTTTAAAGTGTGTGTGTGAGTGTGTGTGTGTGTGCGTGTGTGTGTGTGTGAGAGAGAGAGAGGGAGACAGGGAAAGTTCAAAAATTTTTTGAAAAATCTGATTCCTTTCTCTGCCCAACTAAGGAGAAGTGGTCTTTTCCAACACAATTCAGGCAATGAATTGAGGCTCAGGTGGCTCAGATGTGTATAGTTATGGCAGTGACTGGATAATAGTTATTTGGCAAACATGTATTTTGAGCCTATGTTCTGGGCACTATATTTGGGAGTAAGAATTAGCACAGCACAATGTATAGTTCTTTTCTGAAGGGCTTTAAGTTCCAGGGATGGAGGCCACATCTGTGGTAGGAAATTCAGGTGCAATGTGCTGAGTTAGAAGCAAAGTAATTTGCAAGATTATTTAATAACTAAATGAGGTAATACACGTGGGATGCTTTAGAGTACTAAAGAGACCACTTTTTTCTGTATCCCTGTATACCCAGTACCTAGCACATGACCTGACACATAGTAGGTACACAATTAATACGTGCCAATTGAATAAATGAGTACTGACATAGAACGTGTACAAGTGTTGCCATCGTATGTATGATTGCATGGGGGACTGTAAGTATGAGATTATTTAGTTTAGGGGAATCAGCAAAGAAGGAGATCATACTTAATCTAAGACCCAAAGAGGACAAGTAGGGATTAATTTAGCAAAAGACAGAGGATTTTTTTCAGCAGTGAGAATGGCAGGTGTAAATGCCCCAGGATGAGAGAGAGCTGGGCATGTTGACGGACCTGCAGACGCTTTATTCCGTGTGGACGGAGAGTAGTGGAAGGTGGGGATGAGTGAGTGGTGGTGCCGAGAAGGGAGCGAGGGATTCCCAAGTGTTTCGTCTGCCCAGTCAAGGAATGTAGACTTGAATCCGAGGACCCAGGGGCCCACTGAGGGTTATAAGGCTGAATTTATTTGCCTTTTAGGTGGCCAAGTAATGCTGCCTTCAGTGCTGTGAAAAAACCGGATTTGGGCAAACTTGAAGAGAAAGAGCAGTTTAGGAATACAGAAGAGAGACAGTTATATTCCTCACTAATCGGTAGGAGAACAGAGGGAGGAGATTGATTTAAGAGAGAGTAAGACGCCATCACTGACAGAAGAGGAAAATGACAACTCTCTTCTCTTTATTAGAAACCAGGTGCTAGTCGAAGACCTTTAGATGAATTTACTTATCTCAGTTATTCAATACTATGAAGGACAGATACGTACTGTTGTTATCCCAAGTTTTCAGATGGGAAAACTGAGGTGCAAGAGGGGCTGAGTAACTTCCCCGAAGTTATACTACCACTGAGTGGCAAAGCCTAGATTCATTTGTGGTAGGGGGACTTCCAAGTCCATGGTCTTCACACGAACCAAAACGTCTCTTGGTAAAAACCCAGAAGACAGCGTCCCAGCTCCACCCTGGATTCCTTTGCAGTCTGGTGTTGTCTCAAGTAGGGGTTTCAGCTATGACTTCAAATAGTCATGAGAGCCTCTTACGAGGCTTGGCAATTAATGAAGCCTTATACAGTGGATTGTCTCAGGTAGTCTTTACCTGAATTCTGATAATGTAGGTACTGCTGTCCTTAATCTGTGGATGCAGAGTTTTGAGACTCACATAAGTTCTCTGTCTCCTAGAAAATGCAGATACAGCCTTATCACTTTGATCTCAGGACTCCTGTCTCCTAGGAAATGTTGTTTCTGCAGTGATATCTCACAATATGCATTCACTTACCCCACAACCCTTGAAAATGGCCTCCTCTATGCTGGCGATTCTGCTTGGAAAAGAAACTTGGACGGCAGTTAATATGGTCACTAAATGCTCATTGGGGGGTGATAGCCATGTAAAGAAAGCATTTGTACCCAAGGTGGCATATGTTAGAAAGGAGTTCGGACCAAGGTCTGGTAAGATCTAGAAGTTAAAGGAGAGGATCAGAAAAGGAGAGACGTTTGAGAAGGGCTTTGAGGGATCGGTAGAAGTTGTGTCTGGTAAAAAGAATTTTCATGGAAGAAAAAAATTCAATGTCGTGTTAATACCTACAAAATAGCTTTTTGCTCAGGCGTTCTCATGGCCACTATTAGTTCTTTTTGTCAGTACAGACATCATTAACTGGAGGATACAGCACATATGAGAGCTGCGACTTTATCAAGCTCTTTCATCAGTATCAGTGACTTTTTGTTTCTAACCACTGGGTTGATTTGCTCTATCAGCATCAAAAACAAACCAGTCTTAGTCACTCCTGTGTCCTTGAGTAATTTAATTGCAGCCTACAGACTTGCATCAAAATAGCAGTGGACTCAGACTGCGTCTGGCCTGTGCTATCTCCAGAATCCAAGGCAGGTAACACACATCAACTTCTTTATATCTTTTTGCATTTATGTTTAAGGCGATTATGATAGTTACTTTCAAAAGATATATGGAAGAGAAGTAAACTTTAATATGATAATACAGAGTTTAGTTTCATTTTTTTCTAACATTAGCCATTTCTTGGAAATGAGAAGGAAACGGGGATGATTAGAAATGAGAGAGGATTGAACATCCCTTTCTTGATATGGTCATTCAGTGAATTCTATGTTCCTGACTAGAAAAATATTGTCACAGCCTCTTGGAGTAAAAAAGAGAAGTGTTTGATGGAGAAAATTGGCGTTAATGCCTTAGGAGGCTAACCACTTCCTTGCTCCAAATCCTAGCCTAGGTAAGATGATACCATGATTCCTGCTTGCCCAGGTCTTTTGCCTCAGTTTCTCTACCCTGAAAGGAATAAGTCAAATATCACAGGAACGCTAGGTTTGTCACACCCTCTGAGGTCTTGGGAAATGAGGTACCCTGTGAGCTCAAGGTATTACTAGAAGGAAGAGTTCTCACAAACAAAGTACATTCTCACTTGCTTCATAAACCCTGTGAGGTGAAGAAGGCCGAAAAACTCTTCCTAACCCAACATAACCCAAAGCAGGACTTTTCCCCAGCCCCGCCTTTTTTCCTTGTCCCCCTTTTCCTCCTCTGCTTCAACCCTAGTTAAGACTATCATATATGTTGGTTGATAGTCTTAACATGCTCCTACGGTGGATTTTCCAGATGCATCCTCTTAATGCTATTTTGCTCAAGTTACATAAAACCTTGACAGCATAAAGGGCTTCCAGCCAGCATGGCCTGAGGATGGCTTTCTTGAGAAGGACAAAAGCTATGGCTGGTAATTTGTGCTGTCAAAGTGGGCTTTGTAGTTTTTGCCTTCTCAGAACCTCTTTCTTTGATAAATAGAACATTCCTCTCCCCACGTATCCTTGCTCAGGATACGGCTGCCTTCTATCCTCAGCTCCAAGGATGGATGGATGGGTAGATACATAGATGGATGGATAGAAGTCCTGGCCAGTGGGCCTGTTCCAATCCTGGTCACAGTGATGAGTTTGGAGATGGGTATGTGGCCTGAGCCAGACCAATAAGGTAGGCTATTGGGACTTTGGTTTGAAATATTCAGAAAGAAAAGCCAACTTTCTGCTACGGTTGCTAAGTTGTGAAGACGTGAGCCTG
Source organism: Lagenorhynchus albirostris (assembly GCF_949774975.1). Taxonomy (NCBI): domain Eukaryota; kingdom Metazoa; phylum Chordata; class Mammalia; order Artiodactyla; family Delphinidae; genus Lagenorhynchus; species Lagenorhynchus albirostris. Next base: position 128,676,817 of record NC_083097.1, on the reverse strand, counting down.
GCTCTGCTGGTGACCATCTTTGTCACCATTTGGTGGGAAGCCTACCTGAGAATAAAGCCTTCACAGTGGACAAAGTAGAGCTGAGACAGGGAGTATTAACAGTATTTGATACTCTTGCCCGAGGAAGGGCTGACATCTATTTTAACTCTTGAGCTCTTGCTTTTGGCTCAGCAGGGCCACCCCAGCCTCTCCCTGTATCTAGACCCGCCAAGTTCAACTTCCACTGCCAACTGTCTTACTTATTATATGTTTTAATCAGATCAATCGAGAGAGGAAATCCTATTGTTCTTGCTCATCTTTCTGAGCCGTAGATTGCCATCCAGACAATGGGTTGGCTGCCATTGGGCTTGGTGTTGAACTCTGCACATGGAACTCAGCAATGTGTGTTTTAACAAGCCCTCTAGGTGATTCTGATGCATGCTGTAGTTTGAAAATACCTACTCTAGAATAAAATTCTATCACTTGACCTCTTATTAAAGCCTTCCTGTCTCAAGTTACTTTTCAATTTTATTTCACACTGTTCTACGTAGTAGACTCTTTGTTCCAAGATTATCAGTTTTTTCATTGTCTTATTGGCATGTATTTTAAAATAATAGTTCAGTTTTAAGTCACAGAAACCTAATTACCGTTGGCTAGAGCAAAAGGAATTTCTTGGCTCAAGCAAAGTGATCGAGATGTTTAGGGAGTAACTGTGGATAGTTTCAGACTTGGCTGGATCCAGGTATTCTGATCACCAGAGATAGCTCTCTGGTTCTGATTCTTTCCATGTTGTTTTTATGCTCAGGCCACTTCTCACTAGGATTACAGTTCTTGGTATTTCCAGGTTTATGCCCTACAGAAGTCTAGCGATCTCTGAGGAAAAGGGTGCTTTTCTTTGCTAATAGTTCAGAATTGACTTTCTTTTTGAACTGAGCCAAGGAGCCACAGGGAGGATGTCCAGTTTTGATGAGCCAGGCCAAAGCCAGAGGCTATTCCTAAAGCCCAAAGCATAGTATCACCTGAGTGTGAGTTGAGGGGTGGCTCCCCAAAGGAAAGTCGGGGCTCTATACCAGAATAAAAATAATGAGTGCGTAGACAAAAGAATAGATCCCCACTGTCAAGGATGATCATTTTAGACTTGAAACATTTGCTTGTGCATTTCTTCCTGCCTGAAATGAAGGTTCCCGTATTCTCTACTTTTTCAAAGTACACTTATCCTTTAAAAGCCCTATTACTATCTACCTCCTTCCATGAGCTTTCTCTGATGCCTGCTGCCTATACAGTGTGGCACATGTCCTTGTGAGCCCTGTGACCCTGCATGTGTGTCCGCAAAGTCATCCCCTTCAATCTGTGAGCAATCCAACGGTAGGATGACTTCTACAAGTTATATCATTAACTCTTGAGTTCTCATCTGCATTGAATGAAGGAATACATGAGTGAGATACATGTGAATACATGTGAAAGAGCAGAGAAACCAAATTAATAATAAGCAGGTGCAACAGAGTCCGGTGTGATAGATGGATTTGGTGAGTAATATCTTTCCTGGCCTGAATTCCGCTGCTTACGTTTCTTCCGATGTTGAACCATGCTTGTGAGCATTATTCACTACTTCTCCTCTAACATAGATGCAGTAGTCATATTCCTTAAGCCTATAGGTAAGGGAGTCTTGAATCATGTGATAAAATAGCCAAGATAGACTTCATAACACCAGGATAAAATTAGAGGCATAAAATATTTGAGCTAGAAGGAATCTAAAGTTTATTAGAATTGGAGTCTAATTTCCTAACTTTACAGAAGAAGATATCTGGGTTCAGATATCAACATATTCCCTCAATTCCTTTACCCTTTCAGAATCTTCTCAGGCCAGCCAGTCAATAATTGAACCCCACCTCCCCTGTACCACCCACACAATCAAATGTACTATGTACTATGTGTATTTGTCTAGTTTATTGATTTTCCCACTAGGCTGTAAACCATTTTTGTTCCACCTTCCCTCCCCTATTGTGGAAGAAGCCAGTTTTGCACCTATTTACAAGCTTATTTAAATATTGATTATTAAAAGTGCCTGTTCTTTGTTTCCACCTTTGAACTTCCTGATTTAATATCTTCCTGGTTCTTCATTAGTAATGAGTTAAATAAAATCCTTAATCCATGTCATTTGTATCTGCGTGAAAGTCCTGATTTTACAGTTTTGTAAAAATTATCCTTTGCAGGTTTACTGTTGTATCTTAAGAGTCAGAACAGTACTTGTCACATAGTAGGCACTAAGTAAGTATATAAGAAGAGTTTTAGTTAGCACCATTGGCTTGAAATGCACATCAGTCCCAGGTGGTTTTCGGGCTGAATTGAGCTACACTGTCAAGTTCAGCAGGTTTTCCTCTGGCAGTAGTCTTTGAAACCTATTTTCCTACTTCCTATTGTTACCTCTCATCAGTGTCAAGGAAGAAAACTACCTTCTTGACCAATGATTCAAACCCCTATTTAATTACATGTAAACTTTGCACCAAGTTTTCAGTAACTGTTTAAAAACTAATGTGTTTCTTTTTATGGCTGAGTAGTATTCCATTGTATATATGTGCCACATCTTCTTTATCCATTCATCTGTCGATGGACATTTAGGTTGCTTCCGTGTCTTGGCTATTGTAAATAGTGCTGCAATGGATGCTGTGGTATATATGGAATCTAAAAAAAAAAAAAAAAATGGTACTGATGAACCTAGTTGCAGGGCAGGAATAAAGGCATAGACATAGTGAATGGACTTGAGGACACGGGGAGAGGGAAGCTGGGGCGAAGTGAGAGTAGCACCGACATATATATACTATATACACATACATATATATATATATATATATATATACACACACACATATACATAAATCCTAATGATGTTGAGATCGTAAACTGTCTTTTCCTGGTGTGGCTTCTTAAAACTCACCAGTATAGTTGGCTTCTTCAAATTGGAGGTTGTGAAGGAGCAGAGGAAAGCCTAGAGGCTTCATTCCAGAAACTGTGTGTGTTTCCACCTGATTCAACACCTTCTGTTTGGAAACTCACTACCTGCCCTGAAAAACAGTCCATGGCCTCTACTTTTAATCCTCTTCTGGTCTCAAGGCCAGTACCCAGCTCTGTTGATAGAATCGGAAGACTAAAAACTTAACATTTGCAAATAAAAAGTGTCAGCTAGTGGCCCACTTGAAAAAAATAAAAGAAACCTCACTTTGGGGTGCTACTGTAGGCTAAATATAGGATCATTCTGGGTCAGAGACAGGCCCGGAAAGGGCCATCCTTAGGGTTCCGTGGATCTGGGTTTCCTCATCTGATGAGGGATGCAGTAGTTGGCCTTGAGGAGGGTAGACTGCTTGGAGATGCAGAGGATGCTAAAGTGAGAGGGAGGAGTACCACATGACCTTCCCTGGTGTCCCTTGCAGCCAAAGACAAACACAAAGGAGGAGGTGCTGGGCGAAGACAGGGCTTATTCTACAATACTCTTTCAGCTTCTGCTTGCTGATTGCAAAAATCACAGCTGCCAGATAGTACTGGGCAAAATCAACAGGGGCTTTGCTGCTTCCAAACATAGATATAGGCAATGGGAAACCACCAGGTATTGTAGAAACTGAGTTCCAGAGAGAGAGAGGTGACTTGGCCAAGGTTGCCCCAGATCTTAATAGTGGGCTATGTAAACATCAAAAAATGTATATAATAACTAACACTCTTATTCGGTGCTAAGCACTGCTTTAAGCATTTGCTGTACATGTATGGTTTGATGGAATCCTCAGAAGGATTAGTACCCAGCTCATTACTATTAATATTCTACTTATTGTAAGGAAATTTGGCCCAGAGAAGTTAAATAAATTTCCTAAGGTCACACAGCCGATAAATTGCTGGAATTCAAACCCAGTGCCTTTGGACTAAATGTATCCTTGGCACTGTGCTAAATTCCTTATGTGGATTATTATTTTTGAAATCCTATTATCCACATTCTACAAACTGCGACTTAGAGTTTCGATAACTTCACTAAATGGTAGAATCTGACTTGAATGCTGACATCCTGACTTCTGTGCTCATCCTCTTAACCACACCGTTCTGGAATCCAAGTTCCCAGACTTTTAACCAGGGCTCCTAACAGTGCTGTAACATGCCATGGAGCTGGGTGGTTGGATGGGGTGAATGGAAACAAGAAACTGTCCAAGAGGTACCATTACCAGAGTTCAAATAGGGCTCTAAAGGAGAGAGAATTTTTGTTTTTCTTTTCCTTTCCTCCCTTCTACATGCTTTAGTTACAAGGTTAAGGGCTCTTTAAACATATACCGTTATGTTTTGTAATAACATTTTATAGAGTAATTACTTTTGTACTATTATTTAGCACTAGGTACAGTACTAAATGTTTTATGGTAGCTATTACTCTATTTTACAAATATGAAAATATCTAAGTTATCTACTGAACTCTACTATTTAATTCTTTATCTGGTAAAATAATTTGTACCAGAATTTTAGACTCCCAAACTTAGTTGTTATGAAAGACTCTGGATTGGGTTGTTTGTTTTTTTGATATTGAGCTGCAGACTGCTAAGTTTTAATAGTGTTTATTGATTTATACTTTACACTATTTCCAGTGTGATCAAATACGAATTTTAATTTAGTAGGCAATGTTTCTGCAACCTTCCTCGTTAAAAAAAAAAAAAGCCTCTGGTTTGAACGTAGATTCTGTCACTTACTGGCAAGTACAGTCTTAAAAACGTATTCAACTTCTCTGACATTCAGTGTCTTATTATATGTGGAGTCACTTACAATAGTAGCCACCTGATAGGGTAGTTGAAAAACTAAATGAGATGCTGCATTGTCAGCATGTAAGTGATGCCTGTTATACAGTGAGTCCTTCATAAGTGATAGCCTGTTATGCTTGGCCTTCAGAGGCAGGTGGAATCTTATTCTGACCTTCTCATTTTCTAGAAATCTAAGTAAGGAAGAGGCTCGTTCAAGGTTACATAGCAACTAGCAGTGCTGGAATCAAGGCTGTACATAGTTGCTCTCATGCAGAGTAGAAATTGTGATATTAATGTAATAATGTTCTCCTTTATAATTTTATGTATATAAGTGGGCGGACGGATCTAGAGGTTTACTTGGCAATTGCTTTCAAATTGTAGCCAAGAGAAGTGATGGATTTTCTTGCCTCTAGGTAAGGCTGCTTCTAGTCTTTAAAGATGAATGAAGATTAGTGATTAGGAAGGAATAACACCAAGAAGAAGCTATGATCTTAGAAATAGGGTCAAAAACATTTTAGATAAACTGTTTCACAAGCCATAATGTCCGTGAAAGGCTGTTGAGAATTTGGCAGTAATGTCATTAACACTTTCAGAAGCCAGTGCTAATAATACTTATGTTTGAATGGGACTTAGTACTTTATCACAGCTTTTCTACTCATTATTCTGTTAAGATATTGGGTTAGATCGTCAGTTCCCATATATTTGGATTTAAGGAGTAAAATTTTAAAAATGAAAAGGAAATGCTTGACATGGAATTGCTAAATATTTTCCTCCCTCAACTAGAAGCTTAAATGACAAAAACAAAACATACCACCATCTATAATCGCTATGATTTTTATAAAAGGAAGGATATTTTAACTCTCCAGGTGCAGGAAGTACATGAACTCAGAATGAAGGGTACTGATTAAAAGGGAATGTTATTTTTGTGAAAAATGACATTATTTTCCTAGTTTTATTCCAGGTGATGAGAACGTAGGGATGGGCCAGCACTGTCCCTGACCTAGTTTTAGAAATTACTAGACCAGAATCTGGGGAGTCTCAGAGCCCCTCCCCCTTCCCTAGGGTACATGGAACCATAACCTGGAGAAGGTTTTCCCAAGTCATATGCTCCTCTGTCCTTGGAGGTCCTACTGTGTGTGCTTCTTGGTTCCTTTTCTTTTATTCTATCCATGTGCTATAGAGATTCTTGGCCATTATGAACTACTGTTGTTGCTGGCATGCATCACAACTCCTGAGCAGTGTGTTGTAGGAAAACAAAACAAAACCCCCAAAATGAACCTGTTGATAATCTAATCCAGGGGTTATGAATGAAAGTCCATTTCAGCAGAGCCTATGATTTCGTAGCTATAGAATTTACCTGGTGCATTGGTTTAAACTGGCTCTGCACAAGCACAGAGTAGCAGTATAGGAGGAAAAAACAGTGGGATTACTTAGTACAACCTTTCATCCAGTGTACATGTTCCTTCTACTCTGTCTTCAGGTACTAGACAGAATCATAAAATCTACCCCTGCAGATTTAGGCTAGATTGATTTACCAGTTACCTACTTGGGCCAGGAACTGCGCTAGGCTTCATAAGTGCTCTCTCCTTTACATACTTGGAGCTGCTCTGGCCATCTTCTCCCTCTCCCAGATGAGGCAAGTGAGGCTCTGACACGCTCAATGCCTGTGTCACACAGCCGGTATCCACATGCAGATGCTCTTAGCCTGCATTTTTCTTGTGGGGACGTTGATGTTTTGTAACCCAGGGAACACCGTAGCATGTTACTCTTGTTTGTCCTGAGCTTCTGTTCATCCTATTAAAATAACATTTCTTTTTCTATCTCTGCCAATATTCCATCATCAACACCGAGCACACCTGGGTAGCAAACAGAGTGTGATACCGCAGTAGTTCCTGCTGTAGGCTCTGGAATGGCCTTGGGCAGTTTCTCTCTCCGTGTTCTCATTGCTGTCTGTAAAATGAACATCATGATAGCACCTACCTCATAGGGTTCTTGTAAGGCAAAACGGGTATAACCACTGTTGACAGATGAAAATGCACAGTGTGAGAGCTGTGAGTTTCACTTTTATTTGGGGATTTACTGAGGACTGTTAACCTGGGAGACAGCCTTTCTGATAGCTCTGAGGAACTGTCCCAAAGAGGTAAGTGGGGGAGGCCAGTATATGTGACTTTCATGAAGCAGCTATGAGCAACCAGGCACACATCTCAGTACAAGGTCACAAGGAACAGATGTCTCAGTTAATGATTTTAGTGCTTTTTTAAGCATGGGAAGATGAAAGTATCCAGGGACATAAAAAATTTCTCCTGAAAATAATAACTATCTCAAAGCCCGTTCTGCCAGTTTTCCCAGAGCACAGAGTGCATCATTCCTGATCTCTGCCCTGAACTCCTTTCAGGGTGTGTTGAAGGTCAGCGGCTAAAGTGACTAGTGACTTCATTCATGTAGAACCAGATGGCAAGTGAGATTTTATCGCTGGCAACGCTTAGCTCAACTGACATGTCTTGAGCATCTGTACTAGCACTTAGTGTTATATAAAATAGAAATTAAAATAGCAATTATAGATTTTTAAATCAGTATTGCATATTGCATCTAATTTCTTTAAAAAGTTTGGTAGATTGTACTGTACTAGCCTGTCTATCCTAAAACATCTGGGAGCAGGTGCTGTTGCTTTTCTCCTTCCATTTTTCTTATCACATAGTGATTTAGTAGCTGAGATCTGAACAGGTCTGACAGATTTCATGGTTTACCTAAGGCTTGGCTCCTGCAAAGTTGCTGGGGACAAAAGCAAAGAGAATTGCGCCTGGTGTGGTGAAGAAGGAAGGCCTCGATGCCCTATGCGTGGCCCCTGGCCAGTACCTTGAGGGTAGTAAGTACCCAGTCCTTAATTGAATGAATGGTTCAAAAAATAATTCGTGCATGAGGATATTCTAGGTCAGTGGATCGTAATTGGATCTCAGTGTATACAACACCATGCTTTTGTTAGAACACGTTACGTTTGCTGGTTAAAACTCTTGAATGAGTGCCTAAAGGCAGCCAGAAGTGAGATACGGGGGTACTAGTCACTAAGCAAAAAGTAGCAGATGCCCATGCTTTGCATTGCTTTGTATACATCTTTATTGCTTTTTCTCTGTAAAACAAGTTTGTGGAAATGAAATGTTATAGAAAATATTGTTGGAAGATTTTTTTCTACTCTTCTAGGTTCTTCTGGCTGGTCTAAGAATTGACATGAGACAGATGAACAGGAGAAAATCAAAGTTTAATAACATGTATACATGGGGGAGACCCAGAAAAACTGAGGAACTCACTAAAATGGCAAAACCCTCACCTTAAATACCATCTTCAGCTTAAGACAAAGGAGACTGTCCTGAGTTAAGGGTTTGAGAGTTCAGAGGGAAGGAAGGCAATTTACATGGAGATGGAAAAGCAAATTTTTGGTGAATAAATGTTTGCTGCACCATGTAAAGACAACGAGATACAGAGTGGACTCTGATCTGTAGGCCAGGTTTCCCCCGTCACACCTAGCCTATATTCATTGCAGATATGTCTGGTGATAAAGAGCCTATTGCAGGAATAGAGCTATCAGAATTCTTCAGGCAGTTCAGGGGAAGGTCAAAGTCTCTTCCTGAGTCTTCTGAGCTTTAATTGCTTTCAGTTCAAAATAATTAGCATGCCAAAGAGACATTTTGGGGTGGCAAGTTTTGTTCCCCCATGATGTATGATGTATCTGTACTGGTCTAAGTCATTTTCACTGGTCGAATGTGCAATAACGTGTGAGGTCTTCAAAACTTTTTTGTTTTTTTTTTGCTTTTCCACAACCTCCAAAATAGATCTGGGCCCAGGGTGGTAGCTCAGTATATGAATAGGGGGAAATTATCACTGAAAGAGCAACTGTTCCTCCAAGTGGGAGACTTTGTATCAATTGTTAAAATTGTACACTTAGGAGTAGAGCAGAAACCCTCCTCTGAGAGGGACTAATTCTGTAATTGTGGCTCAAAATTCTCTGAGCCTCTTTTGCCCCATTTGTAAAATGGGCATCATAATATCCACTTGTATGGAGCTGCTGTGAAGACTAAATGGGATGTGCAGATTATTTGAAGCCCCTTGCACAATGCCAGACACATAGTAGAATCAAAGTACTTCAGAGCAGCTGGTGAAAGACATGCTTACCCATCATCCACCAGATTTATTCTTTTTCTGTCCCTCTGAACCTGTAACCATGACTGGTGAGATTTATTTTATTTTATTTTATTTATTTATTTTTCTAACATCTTTATTGGAGTATAATTGCTTTACAATGGTGTGTTAGTTTCTGCTTTATAACAAAGTGAATCAGTTATACTTATACATATATTCCCATATCTCTTCCCTCTTGCGACTCCCTCCATCCCACCCTCCTTATCCCACCCCTCCAGGCGGTCACAAAGCACCGAGCTGATCTCCCTGTGCTATGCAGCTGCTTCCCACTAGCTATCTGTTTTACGTTGGGTAGTGTATATATGTCCATGCCACTCTCTCGCTTTGTCACAGCTTACCCTTCCCCCTCCCCATGTCCTCAAGTCCATTCTCTAGTAACTCTGTGTCTTTATTCCCATCTTACCCCTAGGTTCTTCATGACCCTTTTTTTTTCCTTAGATTCCATATATATGTGTTAGCATATGGTATTTGTTTTTCTCTTTCTGACTTACTACACTCTGTATGACAGACTCTAGGTCCATCCACCTCACTACAAATAACTCAATTTTGTTTCTTTTTATGGCTGAGTAATATTCCATTGTATATATGTGCCACATCTTCTTTATCCATTCATCCGATGATGGACACTTAGGTTGTTTCCATGTCCTGGCTATTGTAAATAGAACTGCAGTGAACATTTTGGTACATGATTCTTTTTGAATTATGGTTTTCTCAGGGTCTATGCCCAGTAGTGGGATTGCTGGGTCATATGGTAGTTCTATGTGTAGTTTTTTAAGGAACCTCCATACTGTTCTCCATAGTGGCTGTATCAGTTTACATTCCCACCAGCAGTGCAAGAGTGTTCCCTTTTCTCCACACCCTCTCCAGCATTTATTGTTTCTAGATTTTTTGATGATGGCCATTCTGACCAGTGTGAGATGATATCTCACTGGAGTTTTGATTTGCATTTCTCTAATGATTAATGATGTTGAGCATTCTTTCATGTGTTTGTTGGCAATCAGTATATTCAACATAATTTTGAAAGTTTTAGCCACAGCAATCAGAGAAAAAAAAGAAATAAAAGGAATCCAAATCAGAAAAGAAGAAGTAAAGCTGTCACTGTTTGCAGATGACATGATACTATACGTAGAGAATACTAAAGATGCTACCAGAAAACTACAAGAGCTAATCAATGAATTTGGTAAAGTAGCAGGATACAAAATTAATGCACAGAAATCTCTTGCATTCCTGTACAGTAATGATGAAAAATCTGAAAGTGAAATTAAGAAAACACTCCCATTTACCATTGCAACAAAAAGAATAAAATATCCAGGAATAAACCTACCTAAGGAGACAAAAGACCTGTATGCAGAAAATTATAAGACACTGAGGAAAGAAATTAAAGATGATACAAATAGATGGAGAGATATAGCATGTTCTTGGATTGGAAGAATCAACATTGTAAAAACGACTCTACTACCCAAAGCAATCTACAGATTCAGTGCAATCCCCATCAAACTACCATTGGCATTTTTCACAGAACTAGAACAAAAAATTTCACAATTTGTATGGAAACACAAAAGACCCCGAATAGCCAAAGCAATCTTGAGAACGAAAAATGGAGCTGGAGCAATGAGGCTCCCTGATTTCAGACTATACTACAAAGCTACAGTAATCAAGGCAGTATGGTACTGGCACAAAAACAGAAATATAGATCAATGGAACAGGAAACAAAGGCCAGAGATAAACCCACACACATATGGTCATCTTATGTTTGATAAAGGAGGCAAGAATATACAGTGGAGAAAAGACAGCCTCTTCAATAAGTGGTGCTGGGAAATCTGGACAGGTACATGTAAAAGTATGAGATTAGAACACTCCCTAACACCATACACAAAAATAAGGTCAAAATGGATTAAAGACCTAAACGAAAGGCCAGAAACTATCAAACTCTTAGAGGAAAACATAGGCAGAACATTCTATGACGTAAATCACAGCAAGAGCCTTTTTGACCCACCTCCTAGAGAAATGGAAATAAAAACAAAAGTAAACAAATGGGACCTAATGAAACTTGAAAGCTTTTGCACAGCAAAGGAAACCATAAACAAGAACAAAAAACAACCCTCAGAATGGGAGAAAATATTTGCAAATGAAGCAACTGACAAAGGATTAATCTCCAAAATTTACAAGCAGCTCATGCAGCTCAATAACAAAAAAACAAACAACCCAATCCAAAAATGGGCAGAAGACCAAAATAGACATTTCTCCAAAGAAGACATACAGATTGCCAACCGGTGAGATTTAATGAGCTCTTAGCTCATCTTTTATAAAGTAGAGGTGCTAATATTTAATACCCATGAAATCGTATGGGAATTCTCTAGATAAAATGAAAGAATATTCAGCAGAGAAAAGTTAATTTCGAAATTATTTAGAGTTGTAGGCCAACTCGTAATTACTTGCAGGTAATACTCATTCTGTATCAGCTAAAAAATCTCAGAATTCCTTTCTCAGCTTTTAATCTACATCTTGACTACCTTCCAGCTGTATATTGGGTAGAAATTAATTTAATTTAAATCAAAAGGTTAAGTAACTGGGAAAGATAGCAAATATAGGTCCCTGGAACTCAATTTTTTGGCAACAAATTTGGGTTTAGTTTGAACTTAGAAGACATTGTGGAAGAAGAGATTCATGGATTGTGTGACATTGACAATGACTCTATGGAATGAATGCATGAGTGAAAGGAATTTCTTAGACCTTGGGCTCATTGCCATTTGAACTCTCTTCTAAATCTGAGAATCAAAGACTGCAAGTCTTAGTTTCTCTGCTCTTAGTTTAATGAAAAAAATACAAAAATCAAGAGTTGAAGTAAAGAACATGTAATTTTTTTTCCCCCTTGCACCTGACAAAGCCACAGGAAGGAGAAGAAGTAGATTCACTGCAGGGAAAATTGACCTCCCTTTTCTCTGCTAATGCACATTAATCCCCCACAGAGGAACTCTGATTTTTCAGAGAGTGGTGTACATTTGCACATTTGGGCTCATATTTTGCTCTCAAGTGCAACAGTGCACACACCAATGCTAATAAAATAAAGCTGGAACTGACAGGCTGTTCCTTGGAACCTCATTCCTATGTTCTTGGCAGTTACCTCTAGGGCCCTCAACCTGTGACCAGGGAAACACAGAGGAACACTGTGTCCACAGCTTACGAAAGGATCTTTTGCATCTGTAGATAAGGCTCTTGAATTTATCTCTCATTTAAAGAGATTCCTAAAGCCAGCCCATCCTGTGAGTTTTAAATTACTTTTTCTTGAGCAAGTTAGGATTGTGTTTTCCGTCACTTGCAACCAAAGTATTCTGATAAAAGTCCCATCTATGTGTGGGGTCATGGCTGAGGCTTTGGGAATTCTACAGAAATCAACCACTGTTGCGTGTCCCCATGGCGTACATGGTTTAGAGGAACAGACACATTAATTGGGGAAACACCAATTTCGTAGATATTTCTAAAACATCCACTCTAAAAAGTATAGCACAGAGTTCAATGAGAATTTATAACAGACTGGAAAAGAACACTAGTAAAGGCTTTCCTGAGAAAGCAATACATAAGCTTAAATCTGTAGAATAACTAGGAATGAAGTAGGTGAACAGAAAAGGCAAAGGCATTTCAAAGAGGGGAAACAGAATAGGTGGGAGGAAACATGGCATAAATGCCCTGTGGTGAGAGGAACGAGGCATGATCGGGGATGGGAAAGAGTTCTGTGTAGCAAGCTTTGAGAACAAGAAGCAGAGTGGTTGCGGGTGACGATGGCTAGAGATGAGTAGGCAGATCGTGTAAGACCTTGAAGGCTCTTTTAAGGAGTTTTGTCTTTTATTGTAAAAATAATAAACTGTGTAGTCCATGCTCTTATTTTGTAAATCCAAGTCTCATAGAGTCAATAGAGGGTTTGTCCAAGGTAGCATATCCCTCATACAGGAAAGTTCAGTCCAGAACACGCACCTCTGACTCTCAGGTGACCTACAGAAAGAACCTCTGATAGTCCCTAGTGTTTGGAATATCCCAATGGGACAAAGACCTTAAATGGACTTGGGAAATCACAATGTTGCCTTGGATGTACATTCCCAACATAAAACAAATCATACCTGTTAAAATTTTTATATGAACTTAATATAATTACGCATATGACGTATGCCATGACCTCTAAAAACACATATCTACCAACAATTTAAAAAGTGATACCCTTATAACTTCACACCCATTAGGATGGTTATGATTAAAAAAAACTAAAGTGCTGATGAAGACGCAGAGAAATTAGAACTGTTGTGCATTGCTAGTGGGAATGGAAAATACTGCAGCTATTGTGAGTAACAGTATAGCAGTTCCTCAAAAACTTAAACATAGAATTGCCATATGATCCAGTTATTCCACGTTTAGGCATATTCCCCAAAGAATTAAAAGCAGGGATTTGAACACATGTTTGTACACTAATGTTCATAGTAACATTACTCACAATAGCCAAAAAGTGGGAACAACCCAAAGTTCATCAACAGGTGAATGGATAAACAGAATGTGGTCTATACGTATAATGGAATATTACTCAGCCTTATAAAGGAACAAAATTCTGAAACTGAAACATAAAACAGAAGGAATAGTGTAACAAATTCAATAAAGACTTTAAAAATGGTCCACGTCAAAAAAAATCTTTAAAAAAAATAAAGGAACAAAATTCTGACAAGTGCTACAACATGGATGAACCTTGAAAACATTATCCTACGTGGAATGAGCCACTTTTAAAAAGACAAGTATTGTGTGATTTCACTTATGAGATACCTAGAATAGTCAAATTCATAGACAGAGTAGAATAATGGTTACCAGGGGCTGGGGGAAGGGGTGAAGTTATTGTTTCATGGATACAGAGTTTCACTGTGGGATGATGAAAAAGTTCTGATGTGGATAGTGAGAATGGTTGCACAACAATGTGAATGTATTTAAGGCCACTGAATTGTACACTTAAAAATGGTTAATACTGAACTTTATATTATATTTTACTACAAAAGGCTTTTAAACTATGTTAATTCTCTTTATATTTATACTATAAGTGCATTTATAAGTAAAACAAGAATTCGTTACTTGATAAAACTATAAAGAAAATTTATATACATTTTCTCCTGTTTATGGACGTAAACAATGTCCTTTCTCAATACAGAAGGCAGTACTATTAGAAGTTTTTTTCTTAATAAAAAGAGATGGCTGGGAGGAATAAAAGCAGTCATGAACTTTTATTATTATGTGTTTACTCCACCACAAAACGAAGTTCTGCCTGAGGAATGTTTTTATAGTCCTTTTATATTTTTGTTTGTTAAAGAGTCCATAAATAAATTAGCATGTGGTTTTAGATTTCTGTAACACTGAGATTATCTCTTCAGAAATAACTTGAAAGTCAATGTTTTCTTTGATCACGTACCCTATCCCTAGGTCAGAAGTATGTTTTCAGTTTAGATTATTTAGATAGTTACGTACAGTCCCAGTCTTTTCCTAGAGTGTTTTATACTGGCGTTCCCCAATCTCAGTTCCCTATCCTTGAGGCTCAGACTCCTGGAGAGAAATAGACCGATGGGAACAGCAAAATGCACACTTGATATTTCTGGGCAGAGTATCTTTGCCAAGCTGCTTTGCCCTCTAAGACGGCAAGAAGTGTAAACAGTCCTTCAAATGCTAGAAGTTAATGATTGTGTTTCCCATGCAATGTCTTCCTTAGGAAAATATCTCTGTTCATTGAAAGGTCTCCGAGAGGCCATGTTTTCTAATCCTCTCCCCAGGGTGGTAGCCCTGGTGCACCAGGCTCCCTTGAGACCCTGGCTCTTGGAAATAAGCATAGTACTCCAACTGTTCTTGGATAAACATGGAATGGAGGACTATTGTCACCTCCTTAATTCTAGTCACTATATTTTTGTTAACATGACCTTCAGCCTTTATGAAAGCCACAGTCAGTTCTGCTTATTTTTCTCTTAAAACCTAAATTTGATCTTCTCATTTCCCTGCTGAAATCCCTTCTGTGTCAGTCCATTGTTCTTAGGAAAAAATGAAAGATTCTTAATGTAGTCACTAGGGAAAGAGTTTGCGGTGATGGAAAATAGGGTCCAAAGTTTTTTTATTTTTAATTGTCCTTTTTAGTCTTCCTACTCAACTATGTGCTTGGCTTCTTTCAGCCTTCATTACTCTTCCTAAAACCCAGCACATTCAGAGGTTGAAAATGTACATTTTGAATCATAATAAAAGTACACCTAACAAAGCACTTTTAGAGTCTAAT
The DNA here is from genome assembly GCF_949774975.1 of Lagenorhynchus albirostris. Classification (NCBI taxonomy): domain Eukaryota; kingdom Metazoa; phylum Chordata; class Mammalia; order Artiodactyla; family Delphinidae; genus Lagenorhynchus; species Lagenorhynchus albirostris. The sequence continues at coordinate 128,661,598 of NC_083097.1, read as the reverse complement.
TTTTCCCTTTGGGGGGCCTTCCACCTCTGTAACTTAATTCTCTGTCTGGAGATTTTTACATCTGGGAAAAAATACAATGTTTAAGCAAGTACCTTATATTCTTTCCCCCTTCCCTCCTTCCCTTAATAGTAGTTAAGCCCATTACTGTCTCTGGGGATACCATCTCATAATAAGCATCTATGGTAATGAAAAGATTATGTAACCTCCCAGTGGAAGCCATATCATTTAAAATTTTGAATTCCAGGATTCATTTGTTTTTAGGGGCAGACCTCTGCTAGATTCAGCAGTGAGATGGAGCTTCCAAAACTATACTTGCTCCCAGGTAATAACCTAATAACCTTCACTGTTACATAACAACAATGCTGTCACAGGTTTAAATATAGTTTAACAAGGACTTTGATGTACATTATCCCTCTAATCCTTGGAATAATTCTTTCAAGGCTGTTTAGGAATCAGCTCTCTGATTTTACAGTTGAAAAACTTGGGTCTTAGAGAATTAAGTGGTTTGCTCCAGGACTCACTACTGGTAGGAATAAGGGTGGGGACATAGACTGAGCTCTTCTGACGCCTGGTTCATTGTGACTTTTGGATGCTTTGCTTTTACTGATTATAAAAGTAACATCTTCATTGCAGAAAATAAAGAGAAAATAAGAAAGCATAAAGATGAAAATTAGAAATGCTTTCATTCCCACTATCCGGTGAGCCATTGTTAACATTTTAGTGTATTTCCTTCCAAGTTCTTCTGTATGGATGTGTGTGTGCAGTTTTGTGGATGTGCATATGTGAATCCTCGCAAAATTGGGCTCATGTTTCATTGAAACTGAATGAAAACAGGTGCGCGGCAATGATAATGGAGCTGCCTCAGTGTATGTGTAATGTAAACTGGGTCTCGTTTTCTCCTCCTATCTGTTAAGAAGGAAGGAGCAAATTAGGGCCAGAGAAAGGGTTCACCCCAATTCAATCTGTTTTTATTCTCTTCCAATTTCAGAGAGAATATTCCTGGGTACCTAAAACCAGAGGGAGAGAAATATGTGATGTATCAGGGCCAAGTAGATAGAACACAAATCAGCCAGGGAGACCTGATTTAGGACTATGATCTGTTATGGCAGGTGGTTTCACTAGCATTCCAGGCACTACAGGGTCTCCTGGCTGGCTGAGGAGCAGACCACGCAGTGTGACACAGAGCAATGGCAGGGCAAGACAAGGAAGAAGTGTTGGGTAGAGACTTAAGCCTTGGGCTGGAAGATTGACAACTAGAGTCTGAAGTTCTGCTCTGCAGCCTAACTAGCCATGCAACAATAGGGGAGTCTCTCATCCCTAGTTGTCTTCTATGTAAAATGGGGATCAATGTACAATTGATGTAAACCCTTTTTATAGTACCTGGCATATAAAATGCATTCAGCACATAGAAAGTAGAAACACGTCAGTTTGTCAGACCCTTGGTTGCGTGATGTGGTCGGGCTAGCTTTCGTTGCACTTTGAGGGAGAACTTCCACTGATATGTTGGTAAAATTCCTTGATTCTCACAGTGTCTCTTCTTATTATGTAGACACTGCTACCTTAGAGATAGTCTCTGCTCCCACCTCTGTCACATCCACCTGGCGGGATCTGCTAATTCAATGCAGAGCACGTTTGTAAAGGGCCTGCAGTGTGTTACCTGTTATGGTAGGCACCCTGGGTTTAAAAGGAGAAATAGGAATATGACTCTTCGGGAATGAAAACAGAGAAATAAACAAAACAGTGATACACCCACATGAAAAGTGGCAAGTGTGGTGCACGTGTCTGATGGAGGCTCACCAGATTGTGTAAGACTCACACCTGGCTATGAAAGGGGGCGAGAGCATCCCTTTATGCCCATTCAGAAATAACTCAGGAAGTGGGGAAGGAGGCATGCCACACAGCAGAAGCTGATGAAAAGCCTAAAAAAAAAAATGTACCCTGAGGCCTCAGATAATTGTTGCTGCCTCCTGTGGGGAAGTGTGGCAAGTAGGGTCATTTGGGGACCGGGGCATATCCTGCAGGACAACAGAACAGGATCACCAGCCCTCTTCCACTCTGCCCGCTGGTCTGTCCTCCTTGCTTTGTTTTTTTCCTTCTCCTTCCCACCCTAGAACTCTGATGGGAACAAGATTCTGGTGCTACCATGGTGGGGACAGGACAAACTCTGTCCTCACGGAGCTTCCAGTCTACCATTAGATACAAAGAAGTGGGGTCAGTCTTGCTTTGATGAGACAATCTTGCCTTGATGACAATAAGTACATAGTCTTGGAGAGAATACAGAAGGGCTACCTCACTCCAGTCTGGTGAAAGGAGGGAGGGTTTCCTGGAGGACAGGATCTAAGCTGAGGGCTAAGTGAGTAGGGCTTAACCACTGTGGACACTGAAAGGAAGTTATTCCAGTCTAAGGAACAGCATGTCCACAGGCCTGGAACTGAGGGAGAATGACAAGCTATCAGTATGGTTAGACAGCGAGGTGCTTTCGCACGGTGGGCTTTGAGTGCACTTTTGCGGAGAGAGTGCCCTAAGTTGTTAAGATGCTATCATCTGGGAGGACCTTCAAGATGGCAGAAGAGTAAGACGCGGAGATCACCTTCCTCTCCACAAATACATCAGAAATGCATCTACATGTGGTACAACTCCTACAGAACACTTACTGAACACTGGCAGAAGACCTCAGATTTCCAAAAAGGCAAGAAACTCCCCACATACAAGGGTAGGGCAAAAAAGAACAAAGGAAAAGCAGAGACAGAAGAATAGGGATGGAACCTGCACCTCTGGGAGGAAGCTGTGAAGAAGGAAAAGTTTCCACACACTAGGAAGACCTTTCACTGGCGGAGATGGGGTGTGGGCGGGGGGGAAGCTTCAGAGCCATGGAGGAGAGCACAGCAACAGGGGTACAGAGGGCAAAGCAGAGAGATTCCTGCATGGAGGATCGGTGCCGACCAGCACTCACCAGCCCGAGAGGCTTGTCTGCTCAGCTGTCAGGCAGGTGGGGGCTGGGAGCTGAGGCTTGGGCTTCAGAGGTCAGATCACAGGGAGAGGACTGGGGTTGGCTGCGTGAACACAGCCTCAAGTGTGCCACAGATAGACAGGAGGGCGTCCAATAAAAACTCTGGACCTGCCTAAGAGGCAAGAGACCATTGTCTCGGGGTGCACGAGGAGGGAGGATTCAGAGCACCACTTAAATGAGCTCCAGAGATGGGTGTGAGCTGCGGCTATCACTGTGGACACCAGAGACGGGCATGAGACGCTAAGGCTGCTGCTGCCGCCACCAAGGGGCCTGTGTGCGAGCACAGGTCACTATCCACACCCCTCTTCCGCGGAGCCTGTGCAGCCCGCCACTGCCAGGGTCCCGGGATCCAGGGACAACTTCCCCGGGAGAACACACGGCACGCCTCAGGCTGGTGCAACGTCACGCCGGCCTCTGCCGCCGCAGGCTCGCCCCACATCCGTACCCCTCCCTCCCCCCGGCCTGAGTGAGCCGGAGCCCCCGAAGCAGCTGCTCCTTTAACCCTGTCCTGTCTGAGCCAAGAACAGACGCCCTCCGGCAACCTACACGCAGAGGCGGGGCCAAATCCAAAGCTGAACCCCAGGAGCTGTGCGAACAAAGAAGAGAAAGGGAAATCTCTCCCAGCAGCCTCAGGAGCAGTGGATTAAATCTCCACAATCAACTTGATGTACGCTGCATCTGTGGAATACCCGAATAGAAAACGAATCATTGCAAAATTGAGGTGGTGGACAGTCTCAGAGACGTTTGGGACAACATTAAATAAAGCAACATTCGAATTATAGGGGTCCCAGAAGAAGAAGAGAAAAAGAGAGAGTCTGAGAAAGTGCTTGAAGAGATTATAGTTGAAAACTTCCCTAATATGGGAAAGGAAATAGTCAATCAAGTCCAGGAAGTGGAGAGAGTCCCATACAGGATAAATTCAAAGAGAAACACACCAAGACACATATTAATCAAACTAACAAAAATTAAATACAAAGAAAAAATATTAAAAGCAGCAAGGGAAAAGCAGCAAATAACACACAAGGGAATCCCCATAAGGTTAACAGCTGATCTTTCAGCAGAAACTCTGCAAGCCAGAAGGGTGTGGCAGGACATACTTAAAGTGATGAAAGGGAAAAACCTACAACCAAGATTACTCTACCCAGCAAGGATCCCATTCAGATTTGATGTAGAAATTAAAACCTTTACAGACAAGTGAAAGCTAAGAGAATACAGCACCACCAAACCAGCTTTACAACAAATGCTAAAGGAACATCTCTAGGCAGGAAACACAAGAGAAGGAAAAGACCTACAATAACAAACCCCACAAAATTAAGAAAATGGTAATAGGAACATATCCTATTACAATACATATCGATAATTACCTTAAATGTAAATGGATGAAATGCTCCAACCAAAAGACGTAGACTGGCTGAATGGATACAAAAACAAGACCCGTATATATGCTGTCTACAAGAGACCCACTTCAGACCTAGGGACACGTACAGACTGAAAGTGAGGGGATAGAAAAAGATATTCCATGAAAATGGAAATCAAAAGAAAGCTGGAGGAGGAATTCTCATATCACACAGAATAAACTTTAACTTAAAGACTATTACAAGAGAAAAAGAAGGACACTACATAATGATCAAGGGATAAATCCAAAAAGAAAATATAAGAATGTCAATCCCAATCTCCCAATTCATCCCACCACTACCCCTCTACTTTCCTCCCTTGGTGTCCATACGTTTGTTCTCTACATCTGTGTCTATTTGTGTCCTGAAAACCGCTTCATCTGTACCATTTTTCTAGGTTCCACATGTACGCATTAATACTTATTTGTTTTTCTCTTTTTGACTTACTTCACTCTGTATGACAGTCTCTAGATCCATCCACATCTCTACAAATGACCCAATTTCATTCCTTTTTATGGCTGAGTAATATTCTATTGTATATATGTACCACATCTTCTTTATCCAGTCATCTGTCGATGGGCATTTAGGTTGCTTCCATGACCTGGCTATTGTAAAGAGTGCTGCAATGAACATTGGGGTGCATGTGTATTTTTGAATTATGGTTTCCTCTGGGTATATGCCCAGTAGTGGGATTTCTGGGTCATATGGTAGTTCTCTTTTTAGTTTTTTAAGGAACCTCCATATTGTTCTCCATAGTGGCTGTATCAATTTACATTCCCACCAACAGTGCAACAGGGTTCCCTTTTCTCCACACCCTCTCCAGCATTTGTCGTTTGTAGATTTTCTGATGATGCCCATTTTAACTGGTGTGAGGTGATAGCTCATTGTAGTTTTGATTTGCATTTCTCTAATAATTAGTGATGTTGAGAAGCTTTTCATGTGCTTCTTGGACATGTGTACGTCTTCTTCGGAGAAATGTCTATTTAGGTCTTCTGCCCATTTTTGTATTGGGTTGTTTGTTTTTTTAGTATTGAGCTGCATGGGCTGTTTATATATTTTGGAGATTAATCCTTTGTCCATTGATTCGTTTGCAAATATTTTCTCCCGTTCTGAGAGTTACCTTTTCGTCACAAGCCCCCTTTCTTACTGGTCTCCACCCTTACTGTCATCTTTTGATTCTTAGAAAATGACCACTTTTATATCCTGCCTCAGGGCCTTTGCATTTGCTGGGCCTTCTGTCTGAAATGCTCTTTTACAACCTTTCCATGGATAGCTTCTAATCACTGAGTCACATCTTAAATGTCATTCTTCAGAGAGGGCTTTTATTTAACCTCACAATCTGAGGTACCTCATTTCTTCAGCTAGTCATTTTCTAGCATCTTAATTTACTATAGTTTTCTTCTGGTACAGTAGAGTATCACTTCTTTCTTTGAGTGCCACAGTGTAAAAAGTTTGGGAAGCTCTGTCTGACCAGCACCTGTGGACCCCTTTTTCTTTCTTACCCTGTGTTGCCCTCATTGTTTGTGCTCTTCTACATCCATCATTTTGTTCCCAGAAAATCCTAGCCCTGGTTCAGTGCTTCTGTTACCAGGCCAAACTTCGGTCTGCTCATCCACTCATAGTAAAGCCCATCTACTGACACGGGGTCGTGGTGAAGGAAAGTACAGCATTTTTTGCAGGCCGCCAAGCAAGGAGTCTAGGGCCGCTGGTACTCGAAACACCTGAACTCCCTGATGGGTTTCAGCAAAGCATTTTTAAAGGCAAGGTGAGGGAGGGAACTCCCAGGGTATATGATCAGGTCATCACAGTTCTCTGATTGGTTGACGGTGAGGTAACAGGGCAGTGTCACAGGGATTAATTTTATTAGTCCTTAGGTGCTAGTAGGTCTGGGGGATACATGCTCATGGTCATCAAGTAATTAACATCTTGCATTTGGTAGTGGCTTTCACATCTGTAAAACAACTCAGAAAATGTGCATCAGACACTATTACCTACGTATTTCAGAGAGAAGCTAAAGCAGAGGATATGGGGGAAGGCCTGTCCTGGGGACGCCCCATAGGATCTTGCTTGGTTACATATCTACTTCCCTTTGTTAGTATCCAGGAGGATAGGATTGCTGTGTGTAAATGGCACAGTGTGGATACTGGCACTCTTGCTGGAGAAAGTCCTTCTGTATTTTTCTTTATTCTCCCTCTTTCTCTCTCTGTGTCTCTCTCTCTGTCTCTGTCTCTCTCTCTGTCTCTCTCTCTGTCTCTCTCTCTCTCTCTCTCTCTCTCTCTCTATATATATATATATATAAAGGAACTTTGATTCACTCGTCTCCCCTTCGTGATAGGTAATATTTATTAAATCCTTACTAGCTAATGGTTACTTTACATCACATGTTCCCTCATTGAATCCCCACATCCACCCTGAGACCTGGGTCCTGTGACTCTCCTCATTTTACACTTGTGTTCAAAGCCACACAGCTGGCTGAGTTACAGCGTTAGGATTGAAAACTACATCTGTCTTATTCTATAGCTTCCTATTTATTATCAGATTTAATATACTTATGGGGCAAAATAATTCTACAATAAGCCCACACATCTATTATCTCTTTTAATGAATGTCTCTATCTGCACCACCTAAATAAATAATCATATTAGTTGATGCAGCACAAAAGTAGTTTTCATAGGGAGGGGAAAAGGACCGGTCTCTTCCACATTCTCCTGTGTTTTTTCCCTCCTTGGACTGCCTAGTGCTAAATGGTTTTTAAATAGCAATTTAACCACCCACAGAGAGACCTTGATTTACAAATTTTCTTCCTGTACATCAGTGCTGTTACTCTTTCCCTGGTTTTGGAGGTTTGGTTGAACTTGTGCTTAAAATAATGGATGGGTACAATTTGTAAGAACAACACAACTGACTAAATTTGAAAAGGAAAATGTGTTTATATACATATTTTCCTTTCAGTCTGTTTCTGTGGAAATTAAAAAATATTTGGCACCTGAAGCTGCAGTTGTAACAGAGAGAAATCTTTTAAAATACATAGAATCACAGAACGTTATAGCTGGAAGGGACCATGTCTGGGAGTTGGTGACAGAGAACACAGGTCCCGTTCTATCTATGATCACGTAGCAAAGGAGTGGCTGTGTGGTGGGCTGTGAATCATAGTTTATTCAGCAAGAGGGGGATGGCTTACTTTCTAAGTCTAATTTTCCTTCATTTGTAACATGTGGGCAGTAAGAGCGCTTACCCCAGAGAGCAGTTGTTACATGCCTCACACACAAATTGTTTATCACTATGTCTGACCCACATGGGCTCCAGAAATGCCAGCTGTCCTCCTTTTTCTGTTCCTTTCCTTCTTTTTTCTGTATTATCATTAAACCTTCAGTGACATTTTTTAAAAGCCTTCTGGGTTTTGCATACTATTTTCTTTGATACCAGAGATTTGTAATTTATTGGGGAGGTAAATGATCATTGTTTGTTTTGTACATTTCAATAGACACCATTTTCCCTTTCATTTTCAAATAAAACCTAGTTCTGGTATCTTCACGATCTAGACCATTCTCCTCTTCCATCATTCCCACAAAAACTCTGGAGTGTTTATTAGAGGTCAATTACTGAACTTGATGTTTACATACACATAATTATTTTATTCACCTCGTGCAAAACAGCTAAAGTCAGCATTATTTTCACTTTTTGGTTGAATAACTTAACTGAGAGAGGTTAAGTAACTTATCCGAAGTTATGGCTTGTAAGAGGCAGAGTCAAGATTTGAAATCTGGGCTATTTTGACTCCCAGCACAGCATCTTACCTACTGTGCCATGAAGCCAATAGGGGCCGAGAATACTTAACCTTCTGTCATATAAAACTGTCATAGAACTAGTTACTTGTTTAGGACAGATTCCAATCCTTTCATGGTTAGGGGTTAAGCTTCAGAGCCACCGGAGAAGACCCAAACCCACCATGGCCACTGTGCCATCACTTTCACCTTAACGTGTCTATTAGAACCCTAGAAAAGCCTGTAATTTCCTGAGTTTTAATTCCAAAACAAACCCATGGATCATTTCTTCCTACATCCTCCGTCTTGTGTGGAGATATTGCTGGACAGAAGCTGCCCCCTTGATGGCAGCTGCAAATGTGAGATACACCTTCTGAGTTGTACAAGTCTCACGTTCTCGTTATTAATTCTAATGAACAGGAATTCTCTTATTTATGAAGGAGAGGGTGGGTCATGCTTTTCTGTGTGAATGTATCTAGTACTCCTAGGCCATGAGGTAGATCATCCCTTTGGGCAGTTCTAGTTACTGTTCATTTTTTCAAAACACTATTGTATTCCTTAGTAATTCACTACGTTTATACCAACGATGAATGTATTTCACAAGACTTACATTTTCTTAGCTTTACATCTTGCTTCTGATGTATTATCTACGTACAACAAAGTCATAATCTTTGCCTCTTCAAATTTTACCCATCATTTGGATTTCATTTCAAAAGATACCTCAGGCACAAAATTTTCCTGATCCTTTCATTTGACCCTATCCTTCCAACCCCACTCCACCAGAGACAGACAAAACAACTAGACAAGACTACACCTGCCCCTGAACTTTCATAGTGTTTTAGCTTTTCCTTCCTGTGACAATTGACAGTGTATACTTTGTACAATAAATTTCTCTGTACCTGTCCCATCCTCTAGTCTCTGCTTTAGCAGTGTAGAAATTATTGTATAATTAGGATGCTGTGAGTTTTTAAGAAACAGAAAACCCAACTAAAATTGACTTACACAGTGAAATATTATCTCATTTAACAGAAGTTCTGAGTTAACAGAGTTCCAGAATTGCTTAATTCAACTGCTCCACAATTCTGAGCCTGGAGATTCTATTCCATGGTTCTCGTCATTTGTCCCTCATAGACTCAAGATGGCTGCCACGGCTGCAAACAACACCTCCCCAGAGGTCAACATTCAAGAAGACGAAGGAAGCAGGTCCATTGCCTCTATACACTTTATATTATTATTCCCAGTTATTCATCTGGGAAGAAAAGATTTCCCAAGAGTTCTCCATTAGAATTTCTCTGCATTTCATTAGCCAGAACTGATTCACAAGCCTGCCCTCGAACCAATGACTAGCAAAGGGGAATGAATAGATTATCACCATTGGTTAAGATCAATCAAAGTTAAGATCAGTTAAAATCTATGCCCTGGGACTGAGGGAGGGGCCTGTCTTTGCTGAGCACATTGCCATCTGTCTGCTGAATAAAACTGGAGTTCTATTAGCAATCAAGGAGGAAATGGCTCTGTTAAATAGCATCAAGAGTATTTAAATACATTGAATCTGTGTCCTGTAGATGAAGTATTTGTCACAGCTTTGACTTAGCTCTCTCTGCATTTCTCACATTGGCTGGTAAGATCTCAACAAACGCTATTGGACGTAATTCATTATTTTATTCAACAAATATTTTAAAATCTACTATATGAACTGTTCGAGGGGTTAGATATACAATGGTATGTAAAATCAGATGGGACCCCCACCATTAATATAAAAATAATAGCTAAGCGTACAGTGTACCAGGTACAGTGCTCAAACTTTACATGCATTATTTTAATCCTTAAAACACTATAGGATACGTTCTATTAAAAATCATGATTTTTCTGATGAGAAAACTGTGACCCAAAACAGTTAAGAATCTTGATAAAGGTGACAAAGGTAAGATTCAAGCCAAGTTTTGCATGAATCCTTTTAAAATAATGTGTGTGTTTGTGTGTGTGTGTGTGTGTACATATATGTGATAGGTCTATCTTGCTTGCTGGCGTAGTGAGTTCTCTGATTTTATTTTGATTTAAAGGATATCTTTTATTATGTTAAACTCCATAAAAGCAGCTTTTATATTATGGGGGATTTGGGGGAAGAGCCTGTTTATCTACATGGTGTTTCAGGTGATGATTCTCTTATTTTGTGACTTTTCTATCTGAAGAGTAAGCTCTGACTTTTGAGGAATCCACTTGTAGACTGGGAAAGGAATTTCAGTCATCATTTTAACTCCTCTTAGTTTCAACCACCTTATATTTTCATCAGTATCAGGAAAGAAACCTCATGGTTCAGTACTAAGCAAGATCTAGACAACAGAAGGATTTTGTTGTTGCTGTAAAACATCTTAAAAATTAAGCTACCCGTGTTAAAAAGTGGAATTATTTCACATAGAATGGGGATTTCCACCCAGTAATGAAAAACAGACTGGCAGCACTGGGGGCATGCTGGCAGGGGTGCATCTTCACAGGGCAACCGTTGGCAGGAACTGAATAGCTCCTGCCTGTCTTGGATGGGGCCAAGACATCCAGTTTGCCGTGATAACAACATTTTTACAGCCGATTGCTTTACTCATTTTAGGTGTCTGTTATTTTAGCATCTGCTACAGCAAGCAACTCCAACATTTTAGTGGCAACATCAAAAACTGAGTGCGACAACAAACATTGCTTGTTCACATTGTGTGAGACCTGGGGCTCAGCCCAAGCTCTTCCCAGCAGGGCTGGCTTCGTGGTTGTGCCACCTATAGGATCACAAAGGATCTTATGCTCAGAGGGGTCCCGCATTTGAGTTAATGTTCTGTTGTCATGTTCTTAAAATTCTTAATTTTAGAACAAGGGGCCCTAGATAATCATTTTTTACCAGGTCATGTAAGCCGTGTAGCCAGTTCTACTGTCAGGTGCACTATGTCTTCTCATGTACGGCTCAGGTTGAAGGAGCAGCCACTTCCAGGGCATGATGTTCTCATGGAAAAAGGCTGAAGGTCGTGGGGCTGGACTCACACCACAGCATGCCTCTTTTTAAAAATACTTTATTGAAGTATAGTTGATCTACAAAGTGTTAATTTCTGCGGTACAGCAAAGTGATTCAGTTATATATATATACACACACACACATATATAAAACTTATTCTTTTTCATATTCTTTCTCATACTGTTGATCACAGGATATTGAGTATAGTTCCCCGTGCTGTATGGTAAGACCTTGTTGTTTATCCATCCTATATATACTAGTTTGCATCTGCAAATCCCAAACTCCCAATCCTTCCCTCCTCCCCCTACCCCCGATCTCTGGGGCAACCACAAGTCTGTTCTCTATGCCTGTAAGTCTGTTTCTGTTTCATAGGTAAGTTCATTTGTGTAGTATTTTAGATTCCACATATAAGTGATATCCTATAGTATTTGTCTTTCTCCTTCTGACTTACTTTGCTTAGAATGATAATCTCTAGGTCCATCCATGTTGCTGCAAATGGCAATATTTCATTCTTTTTTATAGCTGAGTAATATTTCACTGTGCTGTTTATTCCATCTTCTTTATCCATTCATCTGTCAATGGACATTTAGGTTGTTTCCATGTCTTGGCTACTTATTGTCATAGCAGTAAATAGTACTGCTATGAACATAGGGGTGCATGTAGTTTTTCGAACTATAGTTTTGTCTGGGTATATGCCCAGGAGTGGGATTGCTGGATCATATGGTAACTCTGTTTTTAGTTTTTTGAGGAAACTCCATACTGTTTTCCATAGTGGCTGCACCAGTTTACATTCCCACCAACAGTGCAAGAGGATTCCCTTTTCTCCATACCCCCTCTCCAACATGTATTTTTGTAGACCTTTTAATGATGACCATTCTGTCTAGTGTGAGGTGGTAAAGAATGCCTCTTAAAAGCCTCTACCAGGAACTGGTACATGGCCACCTTCCATGAGTCAGGCATGTCACATGGCCAAGCCCAAAGTCACAGTTGTGAGGAAGTATGCTTCACCCAAGAAAGCACCTACCATCCCAGTCTAATCCTGCCCTGGAGTTTGTCAAACTTGAGGCAGTGACAAATCCTGTTCCCACATACCTGATATCCTGTCTAGAGCCGATGATCAAGGCTTAGTTGGATAGAGTGGCCAATTGGTAATGTCATGGGGTCTGTAAGATAATATCAAATGGCAGGTAATCAGTTTACCTAGAGTTAATAGTTTAGTCTTTGAAAGTTGTAAAACCAATCATGTTGGCTATAGTTTTTCTCACAAATTATTCCTTGTTCAAATTAAAGACCAATTTGAGTCTTTAATTTGAACTCAAATTCAGTATCAAATATCAAAATGTACCGTGAATCATTTTACTGTGTTTAAGTACTAATTTGTCTTCATCGTGGGTGTAGTTTTTTCCACTTGGTTTTTCAAGCGAAGATGATGAAATTAAATACATCAATAGCCTATTTAGCTTTAATATCAAGATTTTTTGTGGAGTATTATTGCTCCCTAATTAATTGAGTTTTCAGTTCTCTGGTGACTTAGAGAAGCTTCAGTCATGACACATAACCCATCTGCAATGTCAGAACCTAATTTCAGGCTTCATTATGATTGAGATGAGGATTGTGGCTTTATGAATCTTTATAAAAAGAACAAATAGAGACTTTAAAATTCTGTCCCTGTTACATAGAATTTCTTTTTGACAATCCCCAGAAGTTCCTCTGTTACAAAGAAATCTGTAGTTCACACATAAGACACATTTCTGAATCTGAACTGAGGTTGTGGAGTTGTCAGTCACTAAGCTCAGACTTGGGGACTGGGGTTCAGGTCATGCATCTGAAGTGTGAGTCCTCTGATCACAGAGAAGAATGGGTACTGAGGGAGCTGGGGCCTGTGAGGAAGGCAGAGCAACAGTGGTAGGGTTCTTGGATCAAAACTTCGGTCAGAATTTGTACTGAACCATATGACAGTTTATCAATATTGAGTTCCTAAAATGTTGCCAGAAAGCAGTCTTCATCATAAAACCTGAAGGAAGTAATTATGAAAACCCTGACCACCTTTGTTGGTATCATACCATCAGGTTTTCAAAGGATCCGTCCATCCACTGTCTCATGTGCTCATTACAACATTCAGGTACCCAAGGCAGTCCCAGTATTACTATTATTTCTATGTTATATAAAAGGAAATGAAAATCCAGGGGTCATACAGCCCATAAGGGGAAAAAAAGAAGAGAGATTTCCTGAATTCCGACAATTGCTGCGGTTCTGCTGGAGTGTAAGTTATCTCTGGTGGAAATGAGAATTCCCTCCATGACTCTTCTGTGTACAGCCAGCTCAGCTAAGTGTGCAGGTTTCAGATTTGGAGAGAACTGGGTTTGACTCCCAACCCGCTTACTAGCTGGGAGACCTTGGGTAAGCTGCACAAACTACTTCAACTTCCTCAAATGCATGCGATAATAACCCTCCAAAGCATGTGTTATTAATATTATCAGGATTATATGAAATATGGCATGAAAAATACTGAGCATGGTCCCTAAGACACACTCGTCATGGAGATCCTGGAATAGCCTTCCTACATAACTTTGAACAGAGTAAGAAATAAAAAAAAAATCTAGAGAGCAAAATATCACCTTATTGGGCAGGTTGGAGAATATGGCTTTAAGTGTCATTGCCAAATGGACTTGCTAATAAGTGAGCTCAGAATTGATCTCCAGTCATGGCAGTGCTTATCCAAGACAGGCTGACTTCACAAAAGAGCCTCTTTTACGAGGGATGACATGAAGGAGTAGAGGAGTCGTGCTCCTCCAAGAAGTCAAAGGAGGAGCTGAATGAAATGTTCTTAGTTCCTCTAGCCACATTTGTCAATCAGAGAAATCTCTCCACTACCCCAGGGACAAAATGTATAAAAGAGTGGAGACAGGCCGTGGGTTATACTAACTGAGCTCCCATCATAAGGAATGAATATTAAGAGTGGAGAAACACTCACCACTATCATAATTTCTCAATAAATCTTAGCTTTTATTGTTATTGGAGTTCAAGTAGGAGATTTAAGAGTATACTCAAACATCCATGACTAAAAGGTCTCCAAAGTTCTGCAAAGCCCCCAATCCTCCATGATAAGTCTGCCTTTTATCTATAACTGGGGTTAAAAGCAATCTTGCTGCTAGAAGGGGGTTACATGAACAAGCTAATCTGTGTCCATGACTTACCCTTATCAAATTGTAGATTCCTTTAGAGGCAGAAGCTATGTCTTATGTATCTTTATATTTCCCACAGTTCCTTGCAGAGTCTTCACCAATAATAATTACACTGATTGCTCATCTAGCTATGAATTTTACAGCTTGCAAAGCACTTTTGTGTTGATGATCTCATTTGGTCTTTTCACCAGTCCCAAGAGGGAGGGAGGGAAGAAAGAGGTTACTCACCTCATTTCACATCTGAGGATGTTGAGGCCCAGAAGAGCCATGTGACTTGTCCACTAATGAAGCAGAGTGCCATCGTTTGATTCTGCAAATGGAATGTAGGTCACTGACTCTTAACACAGTGTGCCTTCCATTAATTTTTTTTTTTTAATCTGAATGGGACTGATTTCCCTGGAACTAGTTGATCTAATATGTGGCATCCTAGGAGTTTCAGCAGTGTTCATAAGACAAGGTAAACTTCTCAGACTGGGAGCGTTTGGAGGTTTGCTTTACTTAGGGTTTCTGCTGATACCTCTGCCATTCATCCATTTATCGGGAGATATGGGTTATGGTGATGGGATTAAGGGGGCTGAGCTGGAGGAGAAACACAAAAATGGCTGATGAGATAGCACCACATGTGGAGGTGAAAATGATTGTCATAAAGGGAGAAGGCATTACAGAGTCAGTAGCATCTCTTATGGGTACGGATACCTGAATTATTGTCTCCCAGAGATCCAGAAGCCCATAGGAGAAAGGCAATTTTAGCAGTAAGAGTAAATTCAGATACATTTTGCCATGGGTATCATTAATTAGAACCATATCACTGTGTCACTAGCCCCAGTCACACCCTATAGCACAATGGAAAAAGACAATATGGTAGGCAGAATAATGCCCCCTCCCCAATATCCACATTCTCATCCTTTGAGCACATGACTTTGTTACCTCCCATGGCAGAAGGGACTTTGAAGATGTGGTTAAGTTAAGGATCTTGAAATGGGGAGAGTATCTTGAGTTATCTACATGGGCCCAATGTAATAACAATTGTATAAGTGAAAGGAGGCCGGAGAGTCACAGAAAAATATGTTATAGTAAAAGTAGAGGTTGGAGTGATACAGTTGCTGGCTGGGGGCCATGAGCTGAGGAATGTAGGCTACCTCTAGAGAGTGGAAAAAGCAAGAGATTGATCTCTCAAGTCGTCAGAAGGAAACAAGAAATGCAGCACTGCCATCACCTTGATTTTAGCCTTGAGAGACACATTTTGAACTTCTGACCTCTAGAACTGTGAGATAATACCTTTGTTTTATTCTGCTGAATGTTTGGTAATATTTTACAGCAGCAAGAGGAAACAATATAGACCAAGTAAGGCTTAAATTTTGGTTCCTGCATTTAGTAAGTTCATACTTCAGGCAAGTTATGTCTAAGTAGCAATTACCTAATATTTACAAAGAGATGATAATAGTGTTTTCTTCACTGATTAGATGAGACAATGCGTGGAAGATAGTTGCACCCTGTGTGTCACATACTAGGAGGCTGATTAATGGTTTTTATAATGCCACTCAATATTATCTTTTGTTTTTTGCTCTAATATTTCATCAGCTTCAAAATGATAGAAATTAACTTCTAAATCTAAGAATTGCAGCAGGTCTCTGTATACCATAGTCCATCTCAGGAAAAAAAAAGATTGTTTAGCCTGTTGTATTTCTTCTATACACAAGAAAATAATCAGATCTGAGTACTTCACCTTGGGAATGGGAAGTGGGTTATAGAGAGGGTTATATTACAGGTTCTGTAAGAGAATGCTGAGAGACGCTCAGAAATATGGTCAGTACTAACCATAGGCTTGTAGCAAGATGCTTAAATTTTTCCAACAGAGACTAGTTTTTGAGGAAACTCCTAAACTACAAATTTACACAAAGATGATATTTTTTTAAAATGTCAGAAGGCATTTACTCGGAACACTGCCCCCTTCACCCTTGCAGCTGGTGACCAGTTCCTATTCATCCATCAGGCCTCAACTTATTACTCTTCTGTCTGGAAAGTGTTTCCTATTCCCCCACCCTCCTACCCCTGTCTGAGCTATGCCCTTCTCAAGACACCATGGAAGGAGTCACAGTACCGCTTTGTAACTGTGCAATTTGTCTTTAAGTTCCATGAAAGAAGGGGTCCTGACCTTCTTGTTCACTGTGATCCCCATCTCTGAGCACAGGCCTCACTAAATACTTATTTGAGGAAAGGAAGGAAGGTGTGCACTAGTTTGAGTCCTGACCCGGATATTATGAGTCTTGTAAACTGGACAGTCTTCTAAGCCTCCATTTCCTAATCTGTAAACTACAGTGTTTTTCCTGTCAGTCTCATAGGGGTGTTGTGAGGTTTAAGGAGGGTAAAGCAGATCCAAGCATGCACGGTAGATTATGTAAAAGTGACGCATCTTTGCTTCAGATCCACACGAAGGGCAGATTTCATCCGTATGCACTGATGGGCATCTCCCACCTTGAGCACTGTGTAGGCCTTGAGTGTAGTGCAAACAGAACAGACAGTCTTTGTTCTATGTGGAGTATAAAGTTCTAGTGACTAGTTCAACAATAGCACAGCAACGGTTGCCTCCTTTATCTGGATAAAAGGATCTTCTTTTCACTTTCCAAGAAGAAAACATCTCCAAAGAATATGTGCTAGCCTGTGTAAGGAATAAAGAAGCGAAAGAATGTTTTGACCTTACAGAAGTCCAAGACTAACAGGGAGTAAATACATATGCAAACAGCTCAGAGGTAAGGCAGACTATGGACCAATCTGTAACATAGATCCCACGAGGGGCATGAGGGGATGGGAAGATAGTGGTACCTCACTTGGAAGGAGGTGGAATCTGAGTTGAGTAGGGCTCTCTAAGTCATTTAATGATCTTTATAAATTGAGTATTCGTGTAGGCAGAGTGGATAATCTATGTAGTTGCTTGTATCGAGGCTGAAAAGGAGAGACTGATTACTAAGAAAACAGAAAAGCCCAGGGCAACATAATGTAGAGTTTTTCAATTAGGTAGCAGAGGAAGGATAATGGGAAATAAAACTGTAAAATATAATTTTAAGGTTCAGAGGCCATGTTTTAGAGCTTCTCCAAATACCTGCTGAGATAAGGCCTGATTCTGCCCATTGAGAGTGAACACTGGTTTGTGAACAGAGTATTGCCATGGCACAAAAAGATAGGGAGTAGAGGGAACTCGTGATTTGTTGCTTCCTACCTGTCAGTGCCTGGAATTATGGCCCTATCAACATCTTCCTGTATGATTAGAGAGTAGAAAAATCTTACTGGATTCCCCAATTTATCCCCACATTGAGATTTACATCCCTGGGTCAGCCTTTTTTTTTTTCCCCTGGTAGAATGTTACGTTTACTGAAGGAAATAACACAGTTGCAATATTTCAGCTAATTTCCTTCTCCCTCCCTTCCTATCTTTCCCTCTTTCCTTCCTTCCTTCTTTCATTGAGGTATAATTGACATACAATAAGCAGCATATATTTAAAGTGTACGGTTGAGTTTTGATATATGTATATACCTCCCAAACCATCATAAAATCAAGTTAGCTAATATATCTATCATCTCAAAGTTTCCTCCTGGCCCTTTGTAATCTCTCCCTCCATTCCCTCCTCATTCCTTGACACTAGGCAACTGCTGAACTGCCTTCTGCCACTCTAGATTAGTTTGCATTTCCTAGAATCATGTAAATGGAATAGCACAATAGATGTTTTTTTTGCCTGATTACTTTCACTCAGTGTTATCTTGAGGATCATTTGTTGCTTGTATTAGATTCTTCCTTTTTATTGCCCAGTGGTATTTCATGGTACGAATATGCTACCGTTTGTTTATGTATTCACCTTTCGATATGGGTATTTGGGCTGTTTCTAGTTTTGACTTTTAAAACCAGCTTCTCTGAACATCGGTGTGTAAGTCTTTGTGTGGTCATAGGCTTTATTTTCTCTCGTTCATTTCATTTCTTTGCCTTCACTCATTTTCCCTGTAGATTTAGAGTCCTCTAAGGGGCAGCCCCAGGTAGTGGGTAAATACCAAAAGGACACACAGAGTATTGGATTCTATCTTTCTGTGAATTTTCCTTCATGAGCAATTGAGTAGTAGGAAGAGGCCATCAGGAGCTTGCTTGAAGGTCATGGGAATTCTAAATAATGAAGCATAATGTAATGATTCATAAGGCTGCAAATATGTGAGCCAAAAAATGAAAATGAGGAAGAACTTCCTACGTGTTTGAACTATTAAGAGCGGATTGGGATTTTAGTAGAGCAAATGCGCTCCCAGTTAGGAATGGCATGCAGAAGGACCTGGGCAAACACTCATGGGGGATATTTATCTTCAGTTCATTTCAGTCCATAAGTATGTATTGAATGTGTACTCTGTGCCAGACGCTAGGACCGTGATGGCGGACAAATCACAGCAAACCCACAGCCTAGCGGGGGAGACTGGAAAGAGAGCCTGCGATTGCAATGCAGTATAATAAGCATTTGTAATAAGTGCGTGCAGAGAGTGCCAGGGGAGCCTCTTATCAGAAACATCTGGGCCATTAAGGGGTTAGAGCAGTTAGTGGAGGATTTCAGGAAGAGGTCTGATGCTCTCAATTAGGGAAAGCTGGGCAAGAGAGGGATGGAGAACATTCTCCTAGAGATAGATGGTGCAGACAAGGAGAGCAGCGGGTGCAAAGATGGGAATCCCAAGAAAGATGACATGATGGGGGAAGGGGAGGTTCTGAGTGCTGGGAACATGACATGGGATGGGGAGCCTGCTCTTAAAATCTGAAGAGCTGGTGTGCTGTACTATAGAGTTTGGCAGTCGGGATCCACAGAAAGGGCTTTCGGTGATCCAGACTCAGATTCGTTTTAGAAGAAGAAGGTCAGGAGAATGGCCAACATACCTGAATGGGGAAAGACCCTGAGCAGGAAGGTAATATGGGAGCCTGAACTAAGGTGAGGATAGTAGGATAGAGAAAAGTGACAGTTTTGAGAGGCTTCTAACATTATTGAGGTGTCCAATAACCCCACACCAAAACTTTCACCGAGAAATGCAATGAGTCTATCAGAGTTTGCTGTAGGAAATACCCAAATGATAAATGAAGAGTCCACCCCACACAAGTATAGGGGGGCAGTAACCACCAAGGCATTTTTAGACTGCAGTAGCCAGACCTGGGATTTCTAGTTGAAAGTGTTTTCTCTCCTGACTCCCAGACTCAAGGAGTGTTGGTGGTAGTCGCCTCTCTCAGGGAATTTTTGATGAATGCCAATCCCTGTTGTTTACTTTCCATTTTTCTCCCTTTAATGTATCGTACATAGATTTTTATGTGCCCCTGTTTCATCTGCGTAACTCTTTTGTTGCCATGGAAATCAGCTTCAATTTTCTCCCATTCTGGCAATTGTGTTTTTATAGTCTCCTGCTTTCAAAAAGATAAGCTGCCTTATGTTTATTTCTTGTGGATGCCAAAAGTTGACCTCGCTCGAGACACAGCCAGCCTTTACTTCAAGACTCCACTGCAATTATTTATTGTAGCTGATGCCACTTTGATTTCTGCCTGTGAGGTTGGTTTCCACTAAAATTCCTTTTGGCTTTTACATACCTCTGCTATCCAGGGGCTAGAGCTCAGCAAGTCTGCAAGATTAAATTCTAGGTGGGCTCAGGCTCAGGGCACTGAGATTGAGCTGCAAACTCTCTATGAAAGATGAGGGAAGCCGGTTTGGATCAAAGGAGGGAGCTGCAAGCAGTGAGTTCTGGTCCTAGCTCAGCTGCTAGTTGGCTTTCTCACCTTGGTCTCACCACTTCTATCTGTATCTTCATTTCCTCATCTCTAAAACCAGGAAGATGGAGATTAGAACTCGTCATGAAGTGGGGTAGTATATGAAAAAGATAAAAAGTACAGCAACTTGGTTAAAGTAGGGAGGAATTCACTATCTTGATTTGAGGGATTTCTTACCATTTTTATCTTTCGGATTCAAGAGGATTTCCTGTAACTATGAAAAGTCTGCAGTTATGAGAGTTGTTTCTATCGCCTGATGTCTGGTTGTCATGCACACAGTTTGAAATCAATTGTAATTAGCTCACCTCTCCTGGCATTTTCCAATTTGGTGTATCTCGAGCTACCCAAGTCTGTGTGTGTTCACGGCACCCACCAATTCTACCTGTATCTTTAACTCATACAATTGGGCATATAAAACTATCAGGTTGGACAATTTTTCATTGTTTAGATTTTTGTTAGATATTTTAATTAATGAAATATGGAAATTTAAGATTCTGTAGGGCATGGATACGGAAAGAGTAATTATTTAGTAAATACGGGTTGAATGTGAGAGGCACGAACCATGTTAAACGCTGATGATAAAGCTGTGAATGCAGAGGATTCCATCCTCAAGGAAGCTGCAGTTGAGTAGAAGTGTCAAACATGTGGAAGACGAGTGGGGTATAGTGTAATGAGTGCCCCTTTTATAGAAGGAGGCATGCTGGGCTTGTCACCCGGATACAGTGGTGGTGGCAGTAGTGGTAGTGGTGGCCACAGTGGCCGTACGAAGCTTCTCCAAAGAAATGAACACTGCACTGAGTCAGTGCGAGCTCAATGAAAAGGGTGGAGTGGTACCCCATGGCACTGCAGGAAGGAAATGTGTAGGTGAGGGCCAAATCTGGGAAGGTCTTCTCTATGACTTTGTATATGGACAGTAATGCTTAGTGTGTATTGTTGAGGCAGTGGGGAGATGTAGGGGTCACAGTTCTAAAATGGCTACTTAACAGAAACCAGCTCAAAGTGGCTCATGCTAAATAATTGTTTATTTTGTTACAAAGGTAAAAAGTATCTTACAGGACCTAAGAGGTGATACAACTGGCCATCAAAAAGAGACTGAAAATATGAAGATGTCAGGAGCCTTGAGTATCCAGACTCTGCATCTCATGGCTTCTGGGCTTCTCTCTGCCTGTCTGCCTCATCCTTCTTTCTCAAATGATTGGCTTGCTTTGCTATTCATGGCCCACAGTGGATATCCATAACTCCCACATACACAATTTATGATTCTGGCTATGCAAAGACTCTAATGTATAATGTTTCAAACAAATGAAAGTTCACATTTACAAGGGAGAGAATCAGATCAGCTTAGACAGTGTCAAATACATACCTCTGGTCAGATAATCTATAGCTGAAGTTTAGTCCCAGTGTACCAACATGAGTTTTAGAGAAAGCACTCTGTCTCTCTTTATGGATTAGAGAAAGGGGTGGGAGGAGATAGAATAGTTACCAGGGAATAGAAAATATAATTGTGACGTTGAAAGGGGCTTAGCAGCCTTTGAAGGATAAACAGGGATATAATCATTTCAGATTGTTTTTAAAATTCTGAATGTAACATGTGCCCATGTTAACAAATGCAAACAACAGAGATGTAAAAATAGGAAGAAAATCCTCCTGACACACCCCCTTCTCATTTTTATTCAATGACCTATTCATTCAACAAATATTAAAACAGTATGTAATATATGCAAGGCAGCAGGCTGCGCACAGAATACAACTGGAAAAAGACAGATACAGTCCCTGCCTTGACAAAGCTTACGGTCGAAAGTATTTTTTGTAATATTTTTCTGTGCGTCTTTCCAAAAAAATTGTATGTGTTTATAGGAAAGGTGTGTATAGATATATTTTTAACCTACAGATTCATTTCATATATATTATATGTAATATATATTTTATGTATATCTAATTGGTGGCTTATTTAAATTGTAAATACAAATGTGGGACATATTCTAATGTCAGCATGGGCAGAGATTCTTCCCTCCTTTAAACACAGGACTCAATCAGACATTCTTGCTGTCTTGGACCATCTCCACCCTAGGAGGTGCTATCGATCTGTAACGTGGCCCTGTTCTCCATTCAGTCCCTGAACTGGACTGCCTGTTTACCTCCTGCACCTACCAAGCCTCTGTAGTAGGGTCTGTTCAACTCTTATAAAGACCCCTTTTTTGAATCAGTGTTGTTGTTCCTTTCAGATATATAGCCAGGAGAAGGCATTATGCCATGTGAAATAAGTCAGAGAAAGACAAATACTGTATGATATCACTTATATGTGGAATCTAAAAAATACAACAAACTAGTGAATATAAGAAAAAAGAGGCAGACTGACAGATACAGGGAACAAACTAGCAGTTACCAGTGGGGGTGAGCAATATAGGGGTGGGGGAGTGGGATGTACAAACTGTTGGGTGTAAGAGGCTCAAGGATGTACTGTACAACACAGGGACTAGAGCCAGTATTTTGTCATAACTGTAAATGGAGTGTAACCTTTAAAAATTGTATAAAAGATAAACATTTATAAAAGTGGAAAAAAAAAAACCACGGAAAGGACTGACTGGCTCTCAGCACAGTGATGCTCTCTATTCCTACAGGTTCCTTGGAAACTTGCTCTTTTCTGTGCTGTGGGTAGTTATGTTCCACAGAGTTGCCACGAGCACCGACTTAGTGATAGAACCATTACCCCTAAGTGAAATAAAGAGTTAAGTTCCTACAGGCCTCTGGTCACATTTTCGTCAACTAGACAATACACAACTTTGTTTGATGTGTGTTTCTGTTCGGAGACATCATGTTTAATGTACATTGTTAATTGATTAACGTTAAATTCACGGCCAACAGCAATGTAACTTCATGCCTGCAGAAGGCACATCACAGCCCTCTTGTGCTTAGGAACACTAGACAGCACTTCAGTGCTGTGCACTCGGGGCTATTTTTTTTTTGTGGTACACGGGCCTCTCACTGCTGTGGCCTCTCCCATTGCGGAGCACAGGCTCCAGACACGCAGGTTCAGCAGCCATGGCTCATGGGCCCAGCCGCTCCGCAGCATGTGGGATCTTCCCGGACTGGGGCACGAACCCGTGTCCCCTGCATCGGCAGGCGGACTCTCAACCGCTGCGCCACCAGTGAAGCCCTCAGGGGGCTATTTTAAACAGTGATAGCAGCAACTAAAAGCACACAAATGTGGGAAACATGAGACTCAATAGAGTACAAAAGAGATACTTGTTTACAGTATGAAAACTAAAATGAGAAGGCAGAGTGTCCTTTCGTTTGATACCGGGACATGTTGGGAACATGTTTGTTTTGTGGTTCAGGTTTTCACTGCTCTGTGCATGTCTGCAGATGCCCGCGAGAGCACCGTGAGTGTGGAGAGCAGCATTTGGGAGCAGAGGTGGTTATGGAGCAAGACCAGGAGTGCTGAACAGCCCCGCTGTCCTCCACCTCCAGTATCATTCTTCCTATTTTTCTGAGGCCACTCCTTTTCGGCCCCACCCAACTTGGAAGTCTCCTTCTGGAATTCCAAATAGAAAGCTGGTCACAAGCCACCTCTGCTTTCAAGTTCTCCCACAACTTTTGTCATACCGTCTTCTTTGGAATTTCTGCACCAAGGAGGGATTTAGTTTGGTATTTAGTATTTAATATTTAGTTAGTTATGTATGAAAGAACTGATAGGTCGTTTCCAGATTTAAGCTATTGAAAACAATTTTTTCATTATGCATTCCTTTTTATATTTAGCATCTTTGTAAGAGGAGAGTCATAGGAAGTCACCAGCACTATAGCCACTGGACAGAAGAATATGTGCATTTAAAATTTTGATAAATACTGTATAACTGTCCTCTGTGTGTCATACCAATTTATTTTATATTGAGATAGAAATACATAAAGTAAAATGCAAAAAATATACTAGTATTACCTATGGGGAGTGTGTATACACACACACTCAGTAGTAGAGTATACCAACTATCTCATAGTTTTGCCAATTATGAGCACTACAAAATTTTAAGGTATTTTATCAATTAGATAGGTGGAAAATGCTAGGCCACTTTTAAAATTTGCTTTTCTTTAAATACATTTCAGGCTGAGCATCTTTTCATGTTATTTGGCTTTCTTTGAACCACCTATGCCCGTTTTCTAATTTGCCTAATTGTTTCATTGACTTCTAAGAGCTTTTAAAAAAAATTTTACATTACAGAAATTATTCCTTTATTTCTTCATAGTAAATTTAAGAAATGAGCTATGATATGAACACATGGGGGAAATGCTGACAACACAAGATAATGAATATAGATGCCAATTGAGAGGTGGCAACAAGAGGAACCAGGGACATGCCAGGGAAATTGTAGCACAGGGACAGAATCTGAAAATACAATTTTTGTCACCTTCTGTGGCCTGAATTTGTGCAGCCTGCCCTCTTCATAGATTAGCAACCTTATTGCCATTCTATTCCAACACTGACTGCCTCATTCATGTGGCCCAAGAAGGTCCTGCCAGCTGGTGCATGTAGAAACAGTACAGAGGTCAGGAACCAGAGCATCACCAATCAAACTCCACACCACTGCTGCTGGTTTCCATGGATACAATTCAGACCACTGGCCATGTGTTCACATCCTCACCATAGCGCCACAGCTCAGGATAATGATTTTTATTATTGGTGCCACAGTTCATAACTCTCAATGAACTGAATAGAATTAGATTGTGCTGGAATCAGCTGAGATGGGAGAGGAGAAGCTATACTAGAGATGGAGGAGGGGCAGTGTCACCTAGAGTTTGGAAATGGCCAATATACAAGGAAATATAGAGCTACTTGAACAACAACAGAGTGAAAGGAATAAGCATGAATTAAATAAATCTGCAGAGTGGTAAGTTGTGGTCAGATTGACCTTTGCTTATCAGTGTACATAGTTAGAACTCCACGGAGGAACAACCAAGGCTCGGGCAGGGCTGTAGAAGTCCCTGATTTGAGAAGCAGCATAAGGAGGTGGTTTAGATCCAGCCACTGGAGCAGTGGGTCTTGGAGATGCCTTGTACGGACTCGGTCATTTTGGGGAATTTATTTATTCTCTGAAAGTTGGTTTCGGCAACTACAAAATGGAGAAAAAAACAATATGAACATCATAAGATTATTGTGAGAATTATAAGAGCTCCTGCCTAAAAGGTGTCTAGTCCGGATCCTAGAAAATAGTAAGCTCTCTATAAGTGTTAGTGGTTATTGATGGCGACTGAAAATACTTAACACTTTTTTTAGAAGGAAAACAGTACTTCTATATTGAGAATCTGTATTTTAACATATTATTTATTTAGCAAATGGCATTTAATTTTTTTTCAGACTTCTAAAATTGTACCTCTTGCTAACATAGCCTGAAGCCTCCAATATAATAAATGAACACCACTTAAAATATCAAAAAATCCAAACAAGTGCCTCCAAACGTACAACAACAAGAAGCATCTTATACATAACGATGAAGAATAGAAGTAGCCTTTCTGGCCAATCTGATGTAGGTAGGTTGATTTTTGCATTTGCTGCTAAACTTCAGAAAAGTAGTGAATGCTGTCAGCTGTGGCTACGGAGGGATAGAGACAGAAATAGTCTTTCTCCAAAACACTCTGCTACTTCCTCCATCAAGGGGCGAGCCCCTGTCATGGTGACACAAATATTGTGACAATTAAAAAAATATATATGAATAAGGTATATCTCTGCCTTTATGAATTTATAGTGTGGTTAGGTATATCAGATCCTGTAATTTGGTTAAAAACACAAAACTTGAAGTTTGAAAACAATAAAGTTGAATCCAGAATCAACCCCTTATTAAATTTCTTCGACCATGGAGGCAGAATTAATACTATCTGCACCGATTCTGCTAATGCTTCTATTCATATTGCCAAAGTTTGGCTTGGCACTTTTCGTGGTGAAGTTGATGGGCAAGCTTCTACCGATTAGACAGAATGCTACTTCTTTTTTAATTTTTAAATTTTATTTTATTTTTTTATACAGCAGGTCCTTATTAGTCCTCAGTTTTATACACATCACTGTATACATGTCAATCCCAATCTCCCAATTCATCACACCCCCACCCCCACCCCCTGGCTGCTTTCTCCCCTTGGTGTCCATTGTCTACTCTCTACATCTGTGTCTCAATTTCTGCTCTGCAAACCGGTTCATCTGTACCATTTTTCCAGGTTCCACATATACGCATTAATATACGATATTTGTTTTTCTCTTTCTGACTTACTTCACTCTGTATGACAGTCTCTAGATCCATCCATGTCTCAACAAATGACCCAATTTCGTTCCTTTTTATGGCTGAGTAATATTCCACTGTATATATGTACCACATCTTCTTTATCCAGTCATCTGTCGATGGGCATTTAGGTTGCTTCCATGTCCTGGCTATTGTAAATAGTGCTGCAGTGAACACTGGGGTGCATGTGTCTTTTTGAATTATGGTTTTCTCTGCGTATAAGCCCAGTAGTGGGATTGCTGGGTCATACGGTAATTCTCTCTTTAGTTTTTTAAGGAACCTCCATACTGTTCTCCATAGTGGCTGTATCAATTTACATTCCCACCAACAGTGTAAGAGGGTTCCCTTTTCTCCACACCCTCTCCAGCATTTGTTGTTCGTAGATCTTCTGATGATGCCCATTCTAACTGGTGTGAGGTGATACCTCATTGTAGTTTTGATTTGCATTTCTCTAATAATTAGTGATGTTGAGCAGCTTTTCATGTGCTTCTTGGCCACCTGTATGTCTTCTTTGGAGAAATGTCTATTTAGGTCTTCTGCCCAATTTTGGATTGGGTTGTTTGTTTTTTTAATATTGAGCTGCATGCGCTGTTTATATATTTTGGAGATTAATCCTTTGTCCGTTGATTCATTTGCAAATATTTTCTCCCATTCTGAGGGTTGTCTTTTGGTCTTGTTTATGGTTTCCTTTGCTGTGCAAAAGCTTTGAAGTTTCATTAGGTCCCATTTGTTTATTTTTGTTTTTATTTCCATTACTCTAGGAGGTGGATCAAAAAAGATCTTGCTGTGATTTATGTCAAAGAGTGTTCCTCCTATGTTTTCCTCTAAGAGTTTTATAGTGTCCGGTCTTACATTTAGGTCTCGAATCCGTTTTGAGTTTATTTTTGTGTATGGTGTTAGGGAGTGTTCTAATTTCATTCTTTTACATGTAGTTGTCCAGTTTTCCCAGCACCACTTACTGAAGCGACTGTCCTTTCTCCATTGTATATTCCTTGCCTCCTTTGTCATAGATTAGTGGACCATAGGTGCGTGGGTTTATCTCTGGGCTTTCTATATTGTTCCACTGATCTATTTTTCTGTTTTTTGCCAGTACTATATTGTCTTGATTACTGTAGCTTTGTAGTATAGTCTGAAGTCAGGGAGTCTGATTCCTCCAGCTCCATTTTTTTCCCTCAAGGCTGCTTTGGCTATTCGGGGTCTTTTGTGTCTCCATACAAATTTTAAGATTTTTTGTTCTAGTTCTGTAAAAAAAAAAGTGCCATTGGTAATTTGATCGGGATTGCATTGAATCTGTAGATTGCTTTGGGTAGTATAGTCATTTTCACAATATTGATTCTTCCCATCTAAGAACGTGGTATATCTCTCCATCTGTTGGTATCATCTTTAATTTCCTTCACCAGTTTCTTATAGTTTTCTGCATACAGGTCCTTTGTCTCCCTAGGTAGGTTTGTTCCTAGGTATTTTGTTCTTTTTGTTGCAGTGGTAAATGGGAGTGTTTCCTTAATTTCTCTTTCAGATTTTTCATCATTAGTGTATAGGAATGCAAGAGATTTCTGTGCATTAATTTTGTATCCTGCAACTTTACCAAATTCATTGATTAGCTCTAGTAGTTTTCTGGTGGCATCTTTAGGATTCTCTATGTATATTATCATATCATCTGCAAACAGTGACAGCTTTACTTCTTCTTTTCCAATTTGTATTCCTTTTATTTTTCTTCTCTGATTGCCATGGCTAGGACTTCCAAAACTATGTTGAATAATAGTGGTGAGAATGGACATCGTTGTCTTGTTCCTGATCTTAGAGGAAATGCTTTCAGGTTTTCATCATTGAGAATGATGTTTGCTGTGGGTTTGTCATATATGACCTTTATTATGTTGAGGCAGGTTCCCTCTATGCCCACTTTCTGGAGAGTTTTTATCATAAATGGTTGTTGAATTTTGTCAAAAGCTATTTCTGCATGTATTGAGATGATCATATGGTTTTTATTCTTCAATTTGTTAATATGGTGTATCCCATTGATTGATTTGTGTATACTGAAGAATCCTTGCATCCCTGGGATAAATCCCACTTGATCATGGTGTATGATCCTTTTAATGTGTTGTTGGATTCTGTTTGCTAGTATTTTGTTGAGGATTTTTGCATCTATATTCACCAGTGATATTGGTCTGTAATTTCGTTTTTTCAGAATGCTACTTCTTAATTTATCTGTTGGCATGATAGGTGACATGAAGAAAATGACAGTTCATGAGACTTGAATGCATTTCTACATATCTAATCAAATAATTGTATGCATTTTGAATACTAATTTAATACCTAAAAGTTTCATAGACTGTAAGTTTAACTTAAAATTTATAAGAACCCCTGAGAAAGCTAGGAAAAACCCTAAAGGAATGTTTGGTAAGGATCACACAGGCGAAGATCAAAGTCATGATTATTACGGACAAAGGGTTTTGACGAGTGAGAAGCAAATAAAACATCCTGGGACCGATAGAATAAAAATACTAGGTGCAAATAGTCCAGCAGCCTTAATTAAAATGTAAAAGCATAGTATAGAAAATTGTGAGTTACTATGAAAGTGCTATAATCTGAGATGCTAGACAAAGAGTCACACAGCCAATACAGTCAGTAATGTTTTATGAATGCATAAACTCTGCCTGAATAGGGGATGTTTTGCCAGGTGTAGCCACTTACTCCTAAGTCCAGGATCAGAAACTCCAAGATTTACTGGATCCAGATAGATAAGCAAATCGAGGCATAGAGACATAGTGGAGACTGGATTGAACCACAGTAGACACACCCTTTTACACTGGGCAGCCACTCTAGAGCTCCACAGATTTTCATGTAGTATTATTAATCCAGTTGGTTAGGTCTTCTAGTTTTTAGGGGAGGTAAGGATATTTATGTGAAAATTATAATTTTAAAATTTTAATATTAAAGAAAAGCAAAAAACCAGCACTGTGAAGGTCAAACAAAATATTTTTCTAGACAATGAAACTGAGGCTCAGAGAGGAAAAGGGGCTCGGCCAAGATGACCAGGTCAACCAGAGTTGGCAGAGGCAGGATTAGAATATGGTGTCCTAAAGCTCATGGTTGGCTCTCATGAAAGAGACAGTTTCTGTTTCAGGCTCTCCACCACCCTATCAGAAAGGTGGAGAGATGTTTAGGTATCAGATTGGGCCATTTAAAAAGAAGTCTACAGGTTCAAGAGTAGTTGGTAGCAAGCTGGTAGCCTAGCATTATATACACACAACTTTAGGCCCAGGGAAAAGTTGACTCAGTCTCTTCTTAAAAGCGTCTTTAAAGAAAGGCTGCCAGTCTTATTGCATGAACTTTTCAAGAAACAGAATGTCCTAGAGGTTGCATCTCAAAGCAAAGAACCTCATTTTCTAGACTGTGGGAGGGCACAGAAAGGTTCAGGGGAAAACGTTTGATAACTCTCATAAAAGGGAGGAGGGAAATGATCCTCTGAGGCACTGGCTGAGTTCTGAAATGATCTCAGTGGAAGAAACCAGCAGCCAGCAAGAAAAACTTAAAGGCTTGATGATCCTGAGCCCCAGGCAGTGTGTGAGAGATGAAACTGCTCTCACTACTTGTTATCAACGGGTTATTGATGTCAAAGAAGAGATTTCCAGAGGCTTGGCAAAACCTGTTGGGAAGGGGCCAACTCGAGGGAAAGTTTCTAATTATTCTGAGTGCTTTGTTCCTTCTTATTCCTTAATTCTGTCTCAACTACCAGCTCCTGAAGTACTGCTATCTAATTGCCCTATTGTCCACTGGCGGAGAAATAACTTGGGAAAATAAAATGATTTGCACAAAGTGGATTTAGAGAAAGTCCAGGATAGGAAATCATAGTTAGGAAATCTGGGTTCTGGTCTTGGATCTGTCCCTGCCATGATGTGTAACCTTGAACATTTCACTTCATGTCTCTGTGTCTGAATGACCTCAAAAAGGCGGGGAGTTTGGAATAGGTCATTCCAAATTCTGACTCATTTTAAATAAAGAAAAACAGCATCTCTTTGCCTATATGATTGCGGAGTGCTTAATGTCAATTGCCAGGTGTTTACAAGACAGCTGTCCTTGAACCAAAGAACCAGTCATCCATGGTGCCATTTGGGACACCAGTATGGGAGATGGACTTAGCCAGACAAGACTTTTCTACATGTCACCCATGTCTCTGAGGAAGGGCAGTTCTTTTCTTGTCTCTGGGTTTTATCTTTGTTCTCCCTACCATTGGCTCCAGCACTCAAAATCACTGACTTTCTGGGAACCTCAGAGACCGTGTTCGCTGTTGCCAAATGGAGGCCGAACATCTTTTCAAATGTAGCCCTGCCTAGTCGTCCTTGTACCCTTCCATTAATGAAACATGCAGGACCTTTTAGAACAATGAACCCTCTGTCATTGTTCACTTGAGGAAGGTATGAGAGACCAAGCTCGCCACTTCACAGACCTAGTGCCAAATCCCACCTTTACTAGGTGGTCAAATCTAAGGGAAGACTGAATGGTAAGCAGGTTCTTCACATTCTAATATGAATTCCAAATGTGTTCTTTTTCTAAAACAGAATTTTAAAAAAAAATTTATTAGAGTATAGTTGATTTACAATGTTGTGTTAGTTTCTGCTGTACAGCAAAGTGAATCGGTTATACATATACATATATTTACTCTTTTAGATTCTTTTCCCATATAGGTCATTATAGAGTATTGTGTGGAGTTCCCTGTGCTATACAGTAGGTCCTTATTAGCTATCTATTTTATATACAGTAATGTATATATGTCAGTCCCAATCTCGCAATTTTAAAAAAATTTTATTTATTTTTTGCGGTACGTCGGCCTCTCACTGTTGTGGCCTCTCCCGTTGCGGAGCACATGCTCCGGACGCACAGCCTTAGTGGCCATGGCTCACGGGCCCAGCCGCTCTGCAGCATGTGGGATCTTCCCAGACCGGGGCACGAACCCGTGTCCCCTGCATCGGCAGGTGGGCTCTCAACCACTGTGCCACCAGGGAAGCCCCCCAATCTCGCAATTTATCCCTCCCCTCCTTCTCCCGCTGGTAACCATAAGATTTAAAACAAATTTTTAGGAAAACTTTTTTTGGGGGGATTTTTTTTTTCTTCCAAATAAGCTGCAAAAAGGGTTATGATGCTTTGCCTTGAATAGGTAGAGCTGATTTTTCCCTGGGGACATGTATTGCCACTTAGCCAATTATTGTCATTGCTGCATGGGTCTTGATTTCTGTTTTCGATAGATAGAAAGTTGTGTTTGTGCCATGCCTTGTGCTCAGTAATTTAAATGCCTTTTCTTCCTTATTCTTTCCCTAATGTGAGCAACACACAATCTGAAATCATCTGTCTTGTTACAACTTTGTCCTCAAGACCTAGAGGATAGTTTCCCCATTGACTATTTGTTCAGGGCCGTTGTACTTGTTGCCCTGTCTTTCTGACATTCTTCATGCCATTCTTTGCTCTGCTACTCCTGTTCATTGTCAAGATCTAAGCTTAAATGTTAACTCCTTTTGAAAGTCATTCCCTGACTTCCCAATCCAAAGGAGGCTCTCCCTTTGTAGACCATCTCTTACCGCATCTATTCTAAGTAGTTGTCCTATATTTAATGCTTCTCTTTCCTTGGACTTTAGCTCCTTTAGGGAAAGGACAGTGCTTTTACTGTTCATCAGTGTTCCTTGTAATTACCGCTGTACCTGCTACAGAGAAGATGCTGCATAAATACTGGTTTAAAAAATCCACAGCGTAGGTTAGATTTGCCGCATTGTCTTAATGGTGAATTTGAGACTCAACTAAATGACTTAGGGTCACATATAAAATTATAGGGCTCATTTAAAAATTCAATTGATCCAGCTATAACCATATATTGATTGTCAGTTATGGCTAGGTGTCTAAATAGTTCATCTTTCAGTCTTGCCATGGCCCTCCCAGGTAGATTTGATTATTCCTATTTAAGTGAAGCATTTGAGGCACACAAGGGCCCCATGACTTACCTAAACTCATAAAACTATTGAATAATGCAATCTGGAGTCATGTTTGACGTCAGAGCCCATACTCTCTCTAGTATGCCATGCTGCCTCGCAGCCCTGGTGTGAGCTTGTGCACACATATGTGTAGTACCAACACCTGTGTTGGATTTAAAACTCCAAAGCCTAGATTTCCAGTCTGTAAACTGGCCAGCCTTCAGCTCAGCAGCAAGTGTCTTCTCTCTCCATAAATCTAATCAGGGGAGTGAAATCACACAGAAGAGTCTCTCAGCCAATATGTTTCCATCCCAAATGCTTTTGCTCAGCCATTTGGCTTTTTAAGAGTCACTTGCAAATATAAGGTGAGACTTGAGAACAATAATTAAAAATCATAGATCACAGGTTAATTAATCGTCAGCTTCACTTAGCACCTGGCCACTGAAGCATCCAACTCCCATGAATGACCTGCAAATCACAGGCCAAGTAAACAGACGTTAGACCGGCTTCCTTGGCTGGGTAGTAATCCTGACAGCCCGTGAAATATGTGCTGCAGTTTAGCATATCAAAGCCATTTTTATATTCACAGTCTTTTTTTTTTTTTTCCCCCAAAGAGTTGTGTGAGCTTGGCCAGGCAGCTTTTAACATCTTCTGTTGGATTTGTTTTCATCTGGTGACATTTAATGACCCATTAATAAATGCCAGGATCTTTGCTAAGTACTTTATCTTTCCTTAGGTCATTTAGTCCTTGCAGAAGCTCTGTTAGCTAGGGAATATTATTGTTCCTGTTTTATAGATCAATGAGCTGAGGTTTTGAGGATTCGATGCCTTGCACAGAGTCACCTTGTTGACAGTGGTCAGAGCAGAACCATTGCTACGTCCCTTGCATCAGTGTCATTTTCTTCTTTTATCAACAAGTGCTATGCTTGGCACAAGTTGTTCTGGTCCCTGTGGACCACGTAATCCTATGAAATACGTAAGAGCATGGTTCCTCTTTCACCAAGTGAAAGTACTGTAGCTCAGAAAGATCTTGTAACTTGTCCAAGGCCCGAAAGCTGGTGAGTGGCAGAGCTGGTGAGACTTGAACTCAGCAAAGCACTGTCTCCACAGCCCAAACTCTTAACTACCTATTTCACTGCAGCCTTAGACTTACTCAGACTTCTGACCCTTAGTCTACTGTCCCCCTGGTGATATAGCATCATTTTGTCTTTAATATATAGAGTATTTGAGAAATTTTCTCCTTGCTCAAGTTTCCCAATATGCACAAAGGAGCAATTAACCCCTGAATGGTAGGACTTTTTACTTCCCATGTGATGGACTAGGTCAAAGAGACATACGTTTAGGAAGTTTCCAGAAGTCATAACATTGTGTCTGACAGTGGGGCTTCCAGTGATCTCTGGCTGGGAATGATCATTAACACATACCCTTGCCCTGTATCCTCCCAGGACTGAACAGAGTTGTTGGCGAGAGTAGGTGGTCTGGCAGAAGGAATGCCGTACTGTGATTAATTAGGCCCATGTGTCAGTCATCAGAGACCTGGGAGTTGGCTGAGGCTTTGGAGAGGCAAGGAGAGAAGTCACTCTTCATGCTTTAGGTTTGGTTTGGGCTGGCAGGGGGGCGGGGCTTTCCAGATTTGAGGTCACCCATGGTATCTCGGTAGAAAAGGGCATTGAACTGGGAATTAAAAGCTAAGACAACAACCACGTGTCTTATATTTACATACTTTAAGTCTTGAATTTCCTTGTCTGTAAAGTGAGGAAGACCTTCTTAGCTATCAGACATCAGATTCATTCATGCATGTTCAACCAGGATTGAATGAGTACCAAGCAGATGCCTGCAGCTATACTCTAATTTTTGGAGAAAGACCAGGGTGGGTGTCACTGGACTTCTGTGCCGTTAGCAGGCTTTCCAGTAGCACTCACCTCCCCAAATCTGCTTGAGGGCCCAACCGTATTATTTATTTAAATGTGCTTTTAACCTCTAAATCAGGACTTGGGAAGCTTCTTCTGTAAAGGGCCAGATGGTAAATATTTTATGTATTGTGGGCTAGATGATGGATGGGTCTCTGTCTCAACCATTCATTCAACTCTGCCGTTGTCACACAAAAGCGGTCATACACACGTGCACAATTAATGTGAGTTTCAGTTCCTCCGATGCCTCTTTTAAAGTGCTGTATGAGTGTGCAGGGCTAGGTTTTGTATTTGGTCGTCTGTGCTAAGTACCACTCAATCTCAACATCCAGCTGAAACCCCTCTCTCCTCAGAACTTCCTATTCTCTCCATCCCACTCTGGTGTATCACTTACTGAACTCCTCCCAGTACTATAGCCTGTACCATAAAACTGGGAACTGAGTTATATTAACAGTATTATCAGTAGTGTCAGCACTTACTGAGTTCATTGTGTTTAGAATGTTCTTTCTTCAGATCTTTGCATGGCAGGCTTCTGCAGGCTCTTCAAACTGCAGCTCGAATACCACCTTCCCCCAACAGGTCATCAGATCCTTAACAGAGCAGCTCTTGTCATTTTCTTCATACATCTTGTCGATGGGAAAATAGTGAGAGTACCTGCTTACTTGCTTTATTGTTGGACCTGGCACAGAGTAAGATCTCAGGTGATGTTAAGTGTTCTCAGCTTCTTCCAAATCATTTGCTCCTTCTAGAATGTAAGCTCTGTGAAAGCTGGAACTGTATCTGCCTTGTCTGCGGCATCTAACAATTCCTTGCCCTATGCACACATTAAATATTGGAGGGAATGGACACACTGGGTGCTTTCTCTGTGCCAGCCATGACACTAGAGCATTTTACGTGTATTTTCTCATCGAGTCTTCATAAGACCAATCTCGAAGAAGCCCTGCCATTAGCAGATAGGGTAACTGAAGATCAGGTAGAGGAAGTATTGCCCAAAGTCATACTGCTGAGCCAGATTCAAAGGCTGTTCTATCTGGATCCCTAGCCTAGATTCCATGCTCTTATTATTTGTATGATTCTTTCTTGGCCAAAAACACCTGCTTTCTCATTTGCTTCCAGATCTGTTTTGTTTACCCTAATTGTGGATAAGATTCTTGAAGGGGAGATGATGCATCATTTCATTTATGGCTCATACACTCCCTAGCATTATGCGTGGCACAGAGTGGAAGATTAATATCATTATTTTGCACATGACTTGACTGGCGCTGAAGGAATTCTTTCCTGTGTGCTTTAGTGCTGCCTGGGATTTCTATCTTTCTCCAAGCGGAGTTGCTTGTATTTCTATTATAACACCGTTTCCCCATCCTCAGGGGCTGAATGCACTTTGAATACCTTAAATGCAAAGACTTGACATCTCTAAATAGCAGAGTAATTATAGGTGGGATCTCAAGGGCTTAAAGGAAGTGAGGTCTCCAACTTAATTAACCTGGGGCTATAACCAAGTGGGGACAGGCTGCTAAAGAGAGGTAGAACAGATTTTACCCTGCATCAGTGGGGTGAAGGCAGATGTATTTTGATGCCTAGGGTGCTTCTGACAGAGAGAAAATGGACGTTTTGTGCTTGTCCCTGAAGGTCACTGGATCTGTTCCCATTGTCCAAGGACCTCACAGAAGAAGGCTTTCAGCCAGCAGGGACCCCTTGGCACACATTCTCAGGGTGCTCTCTTGAATTTTTGGTGAGGAAGAGGACAGTGTTAACCTAGGTACAAGGTGCTGAATGTTTTCCCTCTATCTGTCATTAAGCATCCGTCCCAGACTTGGGAGGTGGTACTTCACCTTCTTTGTTAGGAACTTTCCTAACCTGGGCTAAGGTTATTGTTAGGCGTGAGCTTAGGTCTGCAGCAAATGTCAAAATGCTGCTCCATCTTTTGCTCAGACCCCATTAAACTGGGAGAAACATGACTCACGTGTTTTAAGTGTGTCATTACAAACAACAAATGCTTATATATCATAGCAACTAACTCACCACTTTAGCCTTCAGAACAACTTTTATTTGCTTTTATTTAATAGCTGTTTTTGTTACCTACTGTGTGTAAGCCATAGTATTTAGTCCTAGGTATTAAAACATTCTCCTCCTCCTTATCATCAACATCATCATCATCGCTATTATTGTAACATAAGCAACTAACATTTTTTAGCACGTTCTGTGGACCAGGTGCTGCTATTAATTCTGTTTTGCAGATTGGGAAACTGAAGCACAGACACGTAATTCCTGCCCTTAAAAAGCTGCCTGTCAGGGACTTCCCTGGTGGCACAGTGGTTAAGAATCTGCCTGCCTATGCAGGTGACACGGGTTCTATCCCTGGTCCGGGAAGATCCCACATGCTGCAGGGCAGCTAAGCCCGTGCGCCACAACTACTGAGCCTGCGCTCTAGAGCCCATGAGCCACAACTTCTGAGCCCACATGCCACAGCTACTGAAGCTCACTCACCTAGAGCCCGTGCCCCGCAACAAGAGAAGCCACCGCAATGAGAAGCCCACACACCACAACAAAGAGTAGCCCCCGCTCGCCGCAACTAGAGAAAGCCTGCACACAGCAACGAAGACCCAACACGGCCAAAAATAAAAAGTAAATAAATTTATAAAAAACAAAAACAAGCTACCTGTCAGATAGGGCAGATAGGGCCTGGGCACACATGGTCAAAGTGAAAGCAGTGGCTGATGGAGTCATATTCAAGGTGAAACTAAATACCTATGTGGAGATGGAAGATTCACAGCAGATAGTTCACCAGCTCTTCTCCCTCACACACAATAGACATTGGCAATTAATCATGACACTCTTTCCTACTGGTCCCAAATATGACCTAAGAATTTCTTTCCACAGAGCCTTCCAGATAGCTATGCCAACTGAGGAGTTTTTATCTAATGTGACTGCTTGTCATCTATGACCAATGAACTTAAGAAGTGAGAGAGCCTTTACTGGGGACATGAAAAAAATTCTCAGTGGTCATTTGCAATTCATTCATTCAGCAAATAATAATTGTGAAATTATTCTAGCCTGTGTTAGGGTGGTGACGATACGTAAAACAAGGAGCTGCTCTTGAGAAAGGGGAGTAGATGATAACTTTTAAAACATACTAAGATATTGTTACATCCAATAATATGTGCTATTAAGAAAAACAATGCAGGGTAAGGAAGCTGGGAGTGAGAGGGGTTGGAACCACTATTTTATTTTTTTAATTTAATTTTTATTTTATAGTTGATTTACAATGTTGTGTTAGTTTCAGGTTTCCTAGCAAAGTGTTTCACTTATGCATATGTATATATCCATTCTTTTTCAGATTCTTTTCTCTTATAGATTATTATTGAATTTTGAGCAGAGTTCCCTGTGCTATACAGTAGGTCCTTGTTGGTTATCATAGAGTGGTTAGGGACGTCCTATTTGGTGAGGTGACATTTGAGACCTGGTTGAAGTGAGGAGGGGAATGTGAATACCTAAGGTAGTATTTCAGACAGAGAACTTTCTGACTATAGAAGAACAAGAGCAGACAGAGTGATCCTTTTAAAACAAGTCATACTATGTTTTTCCCGTGCATGCACTCTCAGTGTCTGCCATTACACTGGGAAACACCCAACATCCTAACTTATATTATAGGCCTGGCAGATCTGGCCCCTGGCTACCTCTCTGAGCTCCTCCACTACCCCCTTCACTCCTCTGCAACTATCCTGTCCTCCTGCATTTTCAAACACTTCTGCCTCACAGGCTGTGTACTTTTGGGATGCTGTCAGGTGTCTCTTATATTTGGGCTATTTCAGGTAGAGGCAGAGCTGTAACTCATCTTCTGACTCCAAGCCTTCTATGAGTTTTTTGTAAAGAGATAAACATACAAAGTTCACTACCAGGTGTCCTAAGTTAAGAAACATCAATGTCGCAAGTCTTGGTATGTGTGACTCTTCCTTCTTGGCTCTGCCCACTATAGATATGGTGGCCAGTTAAAAATCAGTAGGATAAGGGAGTGGGTTTGTTTGATACAAATTATAGGAATTAGCCTATATTGTAGGCTAATTCCATTCATGGAGGTCTGATGAGGCTTAAAGGCAAAAATAAGAGCATAACCTGGGCATCATGAGCTCCTCAAGCACCTGTGAAAAGATAGATCCAGTAGCTTGTAGTTTACAGCTGTCTTCTAAAGTTGTAGTTCCATCCATAGAAGTTAACTTGTGGAAAACTATAATATTGATTCATCTATGTACCTCTGTGACCAAGAGCATTCTTTAGTGAGTTAGTAAACCAGGATTTGGAGTGACATCTGTGGTGGCCAGCTTCCAAGATGGTCCCCAATGATTGTCACTTCCTGGGGTTTGTGCCCTTGCATGGTCCTATCACACATTGAATCAAGGCTGTGATCTAAAGAACACCATGGCCAGTGTGGGGCAGTGTGTGATTTCTGACTCCAGTGTTATAAGGCATGGAGCTTCTACTTTG
This sequence comes from Lagenorhynchus albirostris, assembly GCF_949774975.1. NCBI lineage: Eukaryota > Metazoa > Chordata > Mammalia > Artiodactyla > Delphinidae > Lagenorhynchus > Lagenorhynchus albirostris. Next base: position 128,622,866 of record NC_083097.1, on the reverse strand, counting down.
AATTCTTGGGTCACTCACTCTGCAGGAAGTCAGCCGCCATGTTGTGAGGATGTTCAGGTAGTCCTGTGGAGGGGTCCACATGCAGAGGAACTGAGGTTTTCCAAACAGCCAGCACCAGTCTGAAAGCCATGGGAGTGATCCACTTTGGAAGCAGATCCTGCAGCCCAGTGAAGCCTTCAGGTGACTGCAGTCTTGGCTGACATCTGACTGTAGCCCATGAGATACCCAAGCCAGAATTGTCCAACCAAACCACTCCAGAATTCTTGACCCATAAAAGCTATGAGTTAAGTAAGCGATTCTTGTTTTATGCGTACAAATTTGGGAGGGATTTGTCAATATAGCAGTAGGTAACTAATATAACATTACTGATGATTTAGGGTTATATCCCTCTATTCTTTGAATAAAGTCCAAAATTGTTGCTGTGATTCACAACGCCCTGGTGATCTGGCTCCTTCCTGCTTCTTCAAATCCATCTCTTGAGAAACATTGCTGTGGGCAATAGGTATTGAGTGTCTATGGTATCCTAGCCTTAGGGTGATCAGAGTAGGCTTCCTCAACAGGGTGACCAACTATCCTTGATGATCTGGGACTGAGAGGCTTCCTGGGATGTAAGATTTTCAGTGTTAACACTGGGCAAGTCTTAGGAAATCCAGAGTAAGTTGGTCACATTGTTCCTGGAAGACATCAGAAAGGGTCAGGATCCTCAAGGATGAACAAAGAAATAAAGCAGGACTTTGTATGTCAGGAAAAGTCTAGCATCCATGTAAAAGGAAGCAGAGTAGGAAGGAGTATATGAGGGGAAAAGATTCTCTTATGTTCAATACTGTATTCCCAGCAGTTAAAAGGAGTCAGTGATGAGAACTACTTCTCCAGTCCAAATTACCTTGAGGTTACTCCAATATTCTTTCCCTTCCTTTAACATGCCAGTTCTTTTTTTTTTTTTTAAATCATGGCTTTTGCCCTTGCTGTTCCATTTGACTGGAATATCATCTACCCAGATTTTCATGGGGCTGTATTACCTCAAATATTTCTTCCTCAAGGAGACCTTTTCTGTCTCCACTGTCAGAAAGCAACCTTGCATGCCCTGCTTCCGTCAGTCTTCATTGCATTGTTCCATTTTATTATCCTCACAGTACATATAACCGTCAGAAATTATCTTATGAGTGTGTGTGTTGTTTTTCATGCTTGGTGAGAACATGGGCCCTTTATGTTCTTCACTAAATCTCTTTGCTGATAGCAGTGCTATCAAATAGAAGATGCACTGTTAATCTTTGTTGAATGAATAACGAATGAATACATTGAGGCAAACTGTGGCTAAGTAGTGGGCCTCATCTTATTATTCTCAGATTTCAGATCCTTCAGGGTCTTGCCACTGCTATAAGGAGAAAAAGCCAGCTCCATAGCGTAGTCTGAGATATTTATTATCCAGATTCTGAGTATCTTTTTTATCTTCAATTCTTGCCACTCTCCACCTTTGCCTCTGGGCTTCAGGCATATTGACATTGTTGGGTATATTTAGGCTTTCTCAGACAAGATTCCTACTTTGTACCAGCTAACTCACACCCATCCTTTGGGTCTTAAAAAAAAAAAAAAAAACTTAACAAATTCTTTCCTGACATCACCCACCTCAATTCCAATAAGCAAGACTTTCTAGGTGCCTACAGAGCACCTGTTATCCCTGTCATAATACTTAGAAGACTGTCAGTTACTTATTCACTTGTTTTCCATACTACACTATAAGCTTTATGAGAGCAGGGAACGCTGGGTCTTAGTCATCAATACAGAGGACTTGACAGAAAGTAACCCCTCAGCAAACCTGAGGCTTAAACTGCAAAAGCTTAAAGTTTAACAGTTGAAAAATTATGTAAGAAAGATTTCTGAATTCCCACCATCATAGAGCCCTCCAGTGGCAATGGTATAGTGCCTAGGAGTCAGGTCCCTGGCCCCAGCTAGTTAAGCAAGCCCCCTCTAGCTTCAGAAATCCTTTCCAGTGGAATCGCGTAGCCAGAATTGGAATCCCACCCTCAAGTCTACTGTGATGTGTTACCTCTTTCTGCTCATTGCCTTGGGGAAATAGGCAATGTATACCTATTGCCAATGCTAAGCTGAGCAGATGGTAAATGTCTTGTGCTCTGCCAACAAGAGTTAGGAGGAATAACAAAAATTCATTTACTTGAGACAAACTCTAGCCAGGGATTTAACTGAGAGTTGGCAAAGATAAGCTGTTAGCTTATGATTGATTTCTCAGTTACAAGAAAAGAAGGGTGTCTGTTTGGTGGCCCTTGTAATTATCACAGACTATAAAGAAATCCTTCATTAGAATTCCTGTAGCATATCCCCATCCCCCAATACCAACCATCTCTCTCCATGATCCAGTATTTGATCCTCTTTCCTGTCTCTTTACCTGGCCGTCTCCACTATGGAAATTTCAAGTGATCTCGCAAAGGCTTGTTTAACCAGGAGTCATATAGACATAGAATCACAGAATAAACTTGGTCATTTTACTCTGTGATTTCCGAAGGGCAGCTGGTTCATGAAGTTGTGTCAAGTTGGCTTTTTGAGAACCACCCAGGGAACTCTGAAAAATATAGATACCCATATATATAGATACAGATTTCCAGGTGTCATTCTTGGAAATCCCAATTCAGTAGATCTGGAGCTATACTGTCACCTGTGTTTGTTTATTTATGCCATTAGAAGAGAGAATTTAATTGCATGACTCCAAAACTAAAATAAATCTAAATGTAAAATGCATTTTACAGGGAAAATTCCTTCACTTTCTCTTTATTTTTTTTCCTTTTACCCAATTTCTACAAATTAGTGGTGAAGATACTACCGTTTTTAGTTTTAAATTAAATCTGTTTCTTGATATGTAGGTTACTTTATATATTTTTCTAGAATAAACATTGTAATAATTATAGTGATATGATTGCTGTCAATTCATTAGAATTATGGCAGAGTACACAGACCTATAATCTAATAAAAACGTAGTACTATCTCTCCGTATTGATGGAACCCAGATCAGAAAAATTAACATGCAGAGTAGAACCAAATAGGAGACATTTTTCAATGGAGAAGCCACAAAGTCACCTGTGTTTTTAAGCCGTCTTGAGGTGAATCCAGCCCAACTGGACTCAGGAACCATTGCATTAGGGTCTATTCAATAATTTGACCGTGTATCTAGCTCCAGAATATTCTGATGGTGCATAAATAGCCCCTGTTCAAAAACCAAAACATTTCAAAGAATGTTCTTGCAAACTGACCTCTGTTCTTGCAAACTGACCTGAGCTAATGTAATGGGTCATTTGTAATTATCTGGTGATTTTGGTTAATATCAGTGGCCTCCATAATTTAGAAGTAGGTACGTGCTTATAGGTATATTCCTTCATGACATTACAACTGAGTTACATGCTAGAAAAATGTAATTCACAGACTGACGTCTGCCACAAATATAAGCAAGTAGACAGACAAGTCCTGACCATATGGAGAAGTTCATTAGAGGTGGACAAGCCTACCTGAGTTGTGGAAACATATACTTGGAGTCAAGTGACACAAATATTCCACATTAATATTTAAACTAACACACTTCTGAATCCTAATCCTAGGCACCATTCTAAAGGGTGTCTCTAGGCTTGCCACATTCTTAACATCTTTTCATTTTCATACAGCTGTGTGGCTGACAGGGTCTTGGTGCTGTCATACAAGGGTGTTTCTAATATCTCTTATGCAAATTAACCAAACCTTTGATTTTGGTTAGAGAGAAAGGCAGCTAAATCCTATGTGTGGAGCCAGGTGGCCTGCACCATGCACTCGGCAGCCTCCCACCGGGCCTCCATGAAGCTCCCACGCTACTGCAGAAGCTTGCCCACAAGTAGCACTGCAGCTCCTCCAGCTCCAAGGTGCCCCGGGCCTTGCACAGAACTGGGGTCACTTTGCAGAGGAGGGCTGCCAGTGCCATGGCCCTCCGACTGGGAACTGGAGGAATGCTACCCACTCCCGCAGGGTCTGTAGATGAGATTAACATTTAAATTCATGGACATTGAGTGGATTACCCTCCATTACCTTCCATGATGTGGATGGACCTCATTAAAGGTCTTTAAGGTCTTAAGGTGAAGGCCTTAAAAAAAAAACTGAGTTCCTCTGAGCAAGAAGGAATTCTGCAGCAAACTACCTTTGGAGAGTTTGTAGCCTCTTCCCAGGGTCTGTCTCCAGCCTGCTAGCCTACCTCATCAAATTTTGGACTCACCAAGCCTCCACAGTCAGACTTGCTGAATATTTGAGCTGACTGCAACTACTGGGGACCTTCAAGATGGCGGAGGAGTAAGATGTGGAGATCACGTTCCTCCCCACAAATACATCAAAAACACATCTACATGTGGAACAACTCTTACAGAACACCTACTGAATGCTGGCAGAAGACCCCAGATTTCCCAAAAGGCATGAGTGAACCAGAGCCACCTAATCAGCCATTGCTTTAACCCCATCCTGTCTGGGTGGAAACAGAAGCCTGAGGGCAACCTACATGCAGAGGTGGGGCGAAAACCTAAGCTGAACCCCAGGAGCTGTGTGAAAAAAGAACAGGAAGGAAACTTCTCCATGCAGCCTCTGGAGCAGTGGATTAAATCCCCACAATTAACTTGAGGTACCCTGCATCTGTGGAATACCTGAATAGACAACGAATCAACCCAGAATTGAGGCAGTGGACTTTGGAACCAACTGTAGAGTTGGGGTTTGCTGTCTGCAACTGACTTGTTTCTGATTTTTATATTTATATTAGTATAGTTTTTAGCACTTGTTATCATTGGTGGATTTGTTTATTGGTTTGGTTGCTCTCTTTTTTTAAATTACTTTTTAATTTTTTTAAATTTTTTATTTTAATTATTTTACCTTATTTTATTTTTATGTTAACGTTTAAATTTTTTTGTATTTTTTTTTCCTCGCTTTTTTTCTGAGCTGTGTGGCTGACAGGGTCTTGGTGCTCTGGCCTGGTGTCATGCCTGGGTGTCTGAGGTGGGAGAGCTGAGTTCAGGACATTGAACCACTAAAGACCTCCTGGCGCCACGTAATATCAGTTGGTGTGAGATCTCCCAGAGATCTCCATCTCAGCGCTAAGACTCAGCTCCACACAATGGCCAGCAAGCTCCAATGCTGGATGCCCCATGTAAAACAACTAGCAAGACAGGAACACAACCCCACCCATTAGCAGACAGGCTGGCTAAAATCATAATAAGGTCACAGACACCCTAAAACATACCACCAGATGCAGCCCTGTCCACCAAAAAGACAAGATCCAGAACCACCCACCAGAACACAGCCACCAGTCCCCTCCACGAGGAAACCTACACAAGCCACTGAACCAACCTTACCCACTGGGGGCAGACACCAAAAACAACAGGAACAACAACTCTGCAGCCTGCGAAAAAGAGAACCCAAACTAAGTAAGTTAAAAAAAAATGAGAAGACATAGGAATATGCAGCAGATGAAGGAGCAAGGTAAAAACCCACCACCCCAAACAAATGAAGAGGAAATAGGCAGTCTACCTGAAAAAGAATTCAGAATAATGATAGTAAAGATGATCCAAAGTCTTGGAAATAGAATGGAGAAAAGACAAGAAACATTTAACAAGGACCTAGAACAGCTATAGAGCAAACAAACAATGATGAACAGCACAATAAATGAAATTAAAAATTCTCCAGAAGGAATCAATAGCAGAATAACTGAGGCAGAAGAACGGATAAGTGACCTGGAAAATAAAAAAGTAGAAATACCTACTGCAAAGCAGAATAAAGAAAAAAGAATGAAAAGAATTGAGGACAGTCTCAGAGACCTCTGGGACAACATTAAATGCACCAACATTTGAATTATAGGAGTCCCAGAAAAAGAAGAGAAAAAGAAAGGGTCTGAGAAAATACTTGAAGAGATTATAGTTGAAAACTTCCCTAATATGGGAAAGGAAATAATCAAGTCCAGGAAGCTCAGAGAGTCCGATACAGGACAAATCCAAGGAGAAACATGCCAAGACACATATTAATCAAACTATCAAAAATTAAATACAAAGAGAAAAAATATTAAAAGCAGCAAGGGAAAAGCAACAAATAACATACAAGGGAATCACCATAAGGTTAACAGCTGATCTTTCAGCAGAAACTCTGCTAGCCAGAAGGGAGTGGCAGGACATATTTAAAGTGATGAAAGGCAAAAACCTACAACCAAGATTACTCTACCCAGCAAGGATCCCATTCAGATTTGATGTAGAAATTAAAACCTTTACAGACAAGCAAAAGTTAAGAGAAATCAGCACCGCCAAACCAGCTTTACAACATATGCTAAAGGTACTCCTCTAGGCAGGAAACACAAGAGAAGGAAAAGACCTACAATAACAAACCCAAAATAATTAAGAAAATGGTAATAGGAAAATACATATCGATAACTACCTTAAATGTAAATGGATGAACTGCTCCCACCAAAAGACATAGACTGGCTGAATGGATACAAAAACAAGACCCATATATATGCTGTCTACAAAAGACCCACTTCAGACCTAAGGACACATACAGAGTGAAAGTTAGGGAGTGGAAAAAGATATTCCATGCACATCAAAATCAAAAGGAAGCTGGAGTAGCATTTCTCATATCTGACAAAATAGACTTTAAAATGAAGACTGTTACAAGTGACAAAGAAGGACACTACGTAATGATCAAGGGATCAATCCAAGAAGAAGATATAACAATTGTAAATATTTATGTACCTAGCATAGGAGGACCTCAATACATAAGTTAAACACTAACAGCCATGAAAAGGGAAATCGACAGTAACACAATAACAGTAGGGGACTTTAACACCCGACTTTCATCAATGGACAGGTCATCCAAAATCAGAATAAATAAGGAAACACAGGCTTTAAATGACACATTAAAGAAGATGAACTTAATTGCTATTTATAGGACATTCCATCCAAAAGCTACAGAATACACTTTCTTCTCAAGTGCTCATGGAACATTCTCCAGGACAGATCATATCTTGGGTCACAAATCAAGCCTTGGTAAATTTATGAAAATTGAAATCGTATCAAGTATCTTTTCCAACCATAACACTATGAGACTAGATATCAATTACAGGAAAAATACTGTAAAAAATACAAACACATGGAGGCTAAACAATACACTGCTAAATAACCAAGAGATCACTGAAGAAATCAAAAAATACCTAGAAACAAATGACAATGAAAACATGATGACCCAAAACCTATGGGATGCAGCAAAAGCAGTTCTAAGAGGGAAGTTTGTAGTAATACAATGCTACCTCAAGAAACAAACATCTCAAATAAACAGCCTAAGCTTACACCTAAAGCAATTAGAGAAAGAAGCATAAAAAACCTCCAAAGTTAGCAGAAGGAAAGAAATCATAAAGATCAGATCAGAAATAAATGAAAAAGAAATGAAGGAAATGATAGCAAAGATCAATAAAAGTAAAAGCTGGTTCTTTGAGAAGATAAACAAAATTGATAAACCATTACCCAGACTCATCAAGAAAAAAAGGGAGCAGACTCAAATCAATAGAATTAGAAATGAAAAAGGAGAAGTAACACCTGACCCTGCAGAACTACAAAGGATCATGGGAGATTACTACAAGCAACTATATGCCAATAACACGGACAGCCTGGAAGAAATGGACACATTCTTAGAAAAGCTCAACCTTCCAAGACTGGACCAGGAAGAAATAGAAAATATAAACAGACCAGTCACAAGCACTGAAATTGAAACAGACAACCCTCAGAATGGGAGAAAATATTTGCAAACGAAGCAACTGACAAAGGATTAATCTCCAAAATATACAAACAGCTCATGCAACTCAATACCAAAAAAAACAACCCAATCCAAAAAAGGTCAGAAGATCTAAATAGACATTTCTCCATAGAAGATATACTGATGGTCAACAAACACATGAAAGGATGCTGACCATCACTAATCATTAAAGAAATACAAATCAAAACTACAGCGAGGTATCACCTCACACCTGTCAGAATGGCCATCTTAAAAAAAATCTACAAACAATATATGCTGGAGAGGGTGTGGAGAAAAGGGAACACTCTTGCACTGTTCGTGGGAATGTAAATTGATACAGCCACTATGGAGAACAGTATGGAGATTCCTTGAAAAACTACAAATAGAACTACCATATGACCCAGCAATCCCACTCCTGGGCATATACCCTGAGAAAACCATAATTCAAAAAAAGCCATGTACCACAGTGTTCACTGCAGCCCTATTTACAATAGCCAGGACATGGAAGTGACCTAAGTGTTCATCAACAGATGATTAGATAAAGAAGATGTGGCACATATATACAATGGAATATTACTCAGCCATAATAAGAAAGAAAATTGAGTTATTTGTTGTGAGGTGGATGGACCTAGAGTCTGTCATACAGAGTGAAGTAAGTCAGAAAGAGAAAAACAGATACTGTATGCTAATACATATATATGGTACCAAAAAAAAAAAAAGGTTCTGATGAACCTGGGCACAGGACAAGAATAACGATGCAGATGTAGAGAATGGACTTGAGGACACAGGGATGGGGAAGGGTAAGCTGGGACGAAGTGGGAGAGTAGCGTTGACATATATACACTACCAAATGCAAAATAGATAGCTAGTGGGAAGCAGCTGCATCGCATGGGGACAACAGCTCGGTGCTTTGTGACCACTTTGAGGGGTGGGATAGGGAGGGTGGGAGGGAGACGAAGAGGGAGGGGATATGGGGATATATGCATACATACAGCTGATTCACTTTGTGATACAGCAGAAACTAACACAACATTGTAATGCAATTATACTCCAATAAAGATATTTTTAAAAAATCCTATGTGCATCTGTACCCCTTGAATGAGTATTTTCCATTAAAATAGGTGTAAATACTAACTAGCTATTCTCAGGTTATATATCAGTACTAAAACTAAATCACACATGAGTATATAAATCCATGGTCTATGCCAAAATATTTTAAAGTGAATTATGTTCACAGCAAGAAATGGAGACTGGGGAGATATAATATGAAGTCTTTGGTCGTAAAAATGTTGTAGAACATAATAGTAAGAATATGCCAAACATTTATACTTAAAACACCAAAAGGGAGAAAAATCAGAGCAATTACTTCTACATAACATTGCCAAAATTTGCGATTCTCCTAGAGTTATTCAGTAGATAAATGTCACTTTTTGATACATTCTTTTAAAGTATTAGGTTCAAGAGTGTCTTTACCTCTCTTGCTCTAACTTTTCTCACCTGGAAATAAAAGAGATTGAACATTTAAAGTTGTACATTTCGGTTTAATATTTTATAAATCATGGGCATTTTCTTATCTTTTTTTCATTTTCACATTCTTTATAAATGCATGTCCACACACACAAATTAACTCATTAACGTAAAGGACAAATTTCCAAGTCAGTTGATAAAATTTGCCTAAAGTAATAGAGTAAGTAAATTGGGTAGATGAAATACAATCTGTTGAATAAGATGAATTTGATCAAATTCAGAACATTTATCGTACTTTTAAGCTATTTTCTTTTAGTTAAGATAATAGCAAAACCAATAAGTTAAATACTACTTAGTTTTATTATTTATAATTATTTTTCAAATTCTGTTTCGAACTCAAAAGGTTAGGTATATGTATGTTTTTGTGTTTGTTGTATTTTCAGTAGTGGAACCCAAAGGTTTCTAGTTTCAAATTAAGTTGCTGCCCATCCTGGGATTCTGGCCTACACTAATTGTAGACAGTTTTATTCACACATATGAAGTTGACAAGAGTGTGGGTCCTACGTGGGGGAGTAATATCGAATTGGTGGTAAAGAATATGTGTTTGAGGCTGTGTCAAAAACTTGTTCTCCTTTACTCTCACTGTCACACTCAAATTTCTGACACCTGGTGGCTGTTTTGTTGTTGCTGTTGTTGTTTTCTCATACCAAGCAATTCTCCATGACACCAGCTGTGTATCGTACAATTCAACTTAATTCTGACACTAACTAGAGTTAGCACAGGCCCCACAGCTTAAGGGCTCAGTCCCATGAGACTGCCCCTCACTTAAAATGCCAGTCACAAGTAGTAGATCCCAGGTTACCCACAATTTCTTTCCAACTTGGTTATTGGAAGTTCCCATGATCCCCAACATAGTTGTCTTTTTGCTGTGTCCTCACTTGGCAGAAGAGCAAGACTGCTCTCTGGGGGCACTTTTCCCATTTGTAGGGGCACCAGTCCCATGCATGAAGGCTCCATTCTTATGACCCCTGCTGAGATTGTACCTCCAAATATAACATATGAACTGGGGGGAACACAAACATGCGATATATAGCATTCTACCCCTGGCCCCCCAAATTCATGTTCTTCTCTCATGAAAAATAAGTTCATTTCATCCCAGGAGCCCCTAGAGTCAACTCATTCCGGTATCCACTTTAAAGTCTTAAGTCCAAAGTCTCATGTAAATATCATCTAAATCAGATATGAGTGAGACTTTGAGGTGTGATTTATTCTGAGACAAATTTCTTCTCCACCTGTGAAACCAGTAAGTTATATGCTTCCAAGCTATAACAATGGGACAAGCATACGATAGACATTCCCTTTCCCAAAGGGAAATAGACAAAAGAAGAGAGGAGTGACAGGTCCCAAGTAGGTTGAAAACCTAATGGTGCGATTGCATGAGCCCTTAAACCTCGAGAATAATCTTTGACTTGACACTCTGCTTTCCAAGCCCACTGGGGTAGAAACATGACCCCCATGATTTGGTAAGACTGCCCCACAGCTATGACTTTCTACCTAGGCCCTATCTCCACTATGGTTCTCTGCTAGGGCCCTATACCTTCCAGCCTGTGGTCCCTGACCCATGGCTCTTTTGAGTGGCGTCACCCCCCAGGGCTCCAGAAGGCATAGCCCACACTGCAGTCTTCTATGGAGGTCCCACCCCTGAGGCACTGGGCAGGGGCATCCTGAAACTTCTCTACCCCCAGTCCATTGCACTCTGATCCTGTGGTGAGAGCGTGGGGTTCTCTGAATAAGCTTTCGTGTCGTTCTTCCATTGTCTTGAAGAACAGCATCTGATCTCTGTTGAGATGCCTGATACACACTAAACTTATCAAATGATTTTCTGGCCACACCATTAGTGTCCTCCTTTTTTTGCAATATGGATACGCTGAGAATTTTTCAAACCTTTAAGTTCTGCTTCCTTTTAGAATAACAACCCCATCTTTAAATCATTTCTCTCTTTTCTCATTTTGTTATACACAGTCAGTAGGTGTTAAGTTGTACTTTCAACACATTGCTTAGAAATTTCCTCAGCTAAATATCCAGTTTCATTGCTTACAAGTTCTACCTTCCACAACACACTAGAACACAGACACAATTCAGCCAGTTGATTTGCCACCTTTTAACAAGAATTGCCTGTCTTTCAGTTTCCAATAACGCGTTCCTCATTTCCTCCTTTAAGCCTGAGCTCTCACCAGAATGGCCTTTACTGTCCATATTTCCACAAATATTCTGTCCGTGGTTACTTAGGTATTCTCTAAGAAGAATGAGGCTGTCTATGAGCTCTTCTCTTTTCCTTCTGAGCTCTTATCAGTATCGCCTTTAAAGCTTCATTCATAGGGATGTAGGCTTTTTCTAGCATGCACCTCAAAACTCTTATAGCCTCTACTTCTTACCTAGTTCCAAAGCCCCTTTTACCTTTTCAGGTATTTGTTACAGCACCCAGCTCTTAGTATCAGTTTAAGTTGCAGGATTCTCTAGAGACAGAACCACTAGGATATATATAGGAAGAGATTTATTATAAGAAATTGACTCATACAATTAAGGAAGCTGAAAAAAATCCCATGAACTGCCATCTGCCAGCTGGAGAGCCAGGAAGGCTGGTGGTGTAATTCAGTCCAAGTCGAAGGCCTGAGAACCAGAGACGCTGAAGAGTAAGTTCCAGTCCGGTCTGGAGCTCTAAGAACCAGGGTTGTGGTGGGCAGAAGAAGATCAAAGTCCTGTCTCCAGCATTCAGACAGGAATGATTGAATCCTTCCTTTTGCTGACTTTCTGTTCTATTTTGGATTGAATGGTGACCACCCATTTTGGGGAGGGCAGACCACTTTACTGAAGTCCATTGATTGAAATGCTCAGGTCATCCCAGAAACACCCTCACAGACACAGAAATAATGTGTAACCAAATATCTGAGCTTCCATGGTCCAGTCAAATTGACATATAAAATAAACCATCACACGGATGACTTTCTCTCTCCTGTCAGGGCAATGACAGTCATTTTTATATATATATATATATATATATATATATATATATATATAAAATTTTCTTCAGCTTTCTTGAGATGTAATTGACATGTAACATTATATAAGTTTAAGGTGTACAATATTATGATTTAATACACATATATATTGTAAAATGGTTACCACAATAAGGTTAGTTAGTTACCATATTGTGTGTGTGTGTGTGGGGTGAGAACATTTAAGGGCTACTCTCTTAGCAAATTTCAAGTATATAATATAGTATTGTTACCATAGCCACTATGCTCTACATTATATCCCCAGAACATATTAATCTTACATTAAATTTTTTTAACACCTTTATTAGAGTGTAATTGCTTTACAATGGTGTGTTAGTTTCTGCTTTATAACAAAGTGAATCAGTTATACGTATGTTCCCATATCTCTTCCCTTTTGCGACTCCCTCCCTCCCACCCTCCCTATCCCACCCCTCTAGGTGGTCACAAAGCACCGAGTTCATCTTCCTGTGCTATGTGGCTGCTTCCCACTAGCTATCTATTTTACGTTTGGTAGTGTATATATGTCCGTGCCACTCTCTCGCTTTGTCACAGCTTACCCTTCCCCCTCCCCATATCCTCAAGTCCATTCTCTAGTAGTTCTGTGACTTTATTCCCGTCTTACCCCTAGGTTCTTCATGACATTTTTTCTCTTAGATTCCATATATATGTGTTAGCATACGGTATTTGTCTTTCTCTTTCTGACTTACTTCGCTCTGTATGACAGACTCTAGGTCCATCCATCTCACTACAAATAACTCAATCTCGTTTCTTTTATGGCTGAGTAATATTCCATTGTATATATGTGCCACATCTTCTTTATCCATTCATCCGATGTTGGACACTTAGGTTGCTTCCACGTCCTGGCTATTGTAAATAGAGCTTCAATGGACATTTTGGTACATGACTCTTTTTGAATTATGTTTTTCTCAGGGTATATGCCCAGTAGTGGGATTGCTGGGTCATATGGTAGTTCTATTTGTAGTTTTTTAAGGAACCTCCATACTGTTCTCCATAGTGGCTGTACCAATTCACATTCCCACCAGCAGTGCAAGAGTGTTCCCTTTTCTCCACACCCTCTCCAGCATTTATTGTTTCTAGATTTTTTGATGACAGCCATTCTGACTGGTGTGAGATGATATCTCATTGTAAGTTTTATTTTGTTTTGTTTTGGGTTTTTTTTGCAATACGCGGGCCTCTCACTCTTGTGGCCTCTCCCGTTGCGGAGTACAGGATCCGGACGCGCAGGCTCAGCGGCCATGACTCACAGGCCTAGCCGCTCTGCGGCATGTGGGATCTTCCCAGACTGGGGCACGAACCCGTGTCCCCTGCATCGGCAGGCAGACTCTCAACCACTGTACCACCAGGGAAGCCTTCATTATAGTTTTGAGTTGCATTTCTCTAATGATTAATGATGTTGAGTGTTCTTTCATGTGTTTGTTGGGAATCTGTATATCTTCTTTGGAGAAATGTCTATTTAGGTCTTCTGCCCATTTTTGGATTGGGTTGTTTGGTTTTTTTTGTTATTGAGCTGCTTGTAAATTTTGGAGATTAATCCTTTGTTGGTTGCTTCATTCGCAAATATTTTCTCCCATTCTGAGGGTTGTCTTTTGGTCTTGTTTATGGTTTCCTTTTCTGTGCTAAAGCTTTTAAGTTTCATTAGGTCCCATTTGTTTATTTTGTTTTTATTTCCATTTCTCTAGGAGGTGGGTCAAAAAGGATCTTGCTCTGATTTATGTCATAGAGTGTTCTGCCTATGTTTTCCTCTAAGAGTTTGATAATTTTTGGCCTTACATTTAGGTCTTTAATCCATTTTGAGCTTATTTTTGTGTATGGTGTTAGGGAGTGTTCTAATCTCATACTTTTACATGTAGCTGTCCAGTTTTCCCAGCACCACTTATTGAAGAGGCTGTCCTTTCTCCACTGTACATTCCTGCCTCCTTTATCAAAAATAAGGTGACCATATGTGCGTGGGTTTATCTCTGGGCTTTCTATCCTGTTCCATTGATCTATATTTCTGCTTTTGTGCCTGCACCATACTGTCTTGATTACTGAAGCTTTGTAAGTATACTCTGCAGTCAGGGAGCCTGATTCCTCCAGCTCCGTTTTTCATTCTCAAGATTGCTTTGGCTATTCATGGTCTTTTGTGTTTCCATACAAATTGTGAATTTTTTTGTTCTAGTTCTGTGAAAAATGCCAGTGGTAGTTTGATAGGGATTGCACTGAATCTGTAGATTGCTTTGGGTAGTAGAGTCATTTTCACAATGTTGATTCTTCTAATCCAAGAACATGGTATATCTCTCCATCTATATGTATCATCTTTAATTTCTTTCATCAGTGTCTTATTATTTTCTGCATACAGGTCTTTTGTCTCCTTAGTTAAGTTTATTCCTAGATATTTTATTCTTTTTGTTGCAATGGTAAATGGGAGTGTTTTCTTACTTTCACTTTCAGATTTTTCATCATTAGTGTATAGGAATGCCAGAGATTTCTGTGCATTAATTTTGTGTCCTGCTACTTTACCAAATTCATGATTAGCTCTAGTAGTTTTCTGGTAGCATCTTTAGGATTCTCTATGTATAGTGTCATGTCATCTGCAAACAGTGACAGCTTTACTTCTTCTTTTCCGATTTGGATTCCTTTTATTTCCTTTTCTTCTCTGATTGCTGTGGCTAACACTTTCAAAACTGTGTTGAATAAGAGTGGTGAGAGTGGGCAACCTTGTCTTGGTCCTGATCTTAGTGGAAATTGTTTCAGTTTTTCACCACTGAGGACAATGTTGACTGTGGGTTTGTCATATATGGCCTTTATTATGTTGAGGAAAGTTCCCTCCATGCCTACTTTCTGCAGAGTTTTTATCGTAAATGGGTGTTGAATTTTGTCAAAAGCTTTCTCTGCATCTCTTGAGATGATCATATGGTTTTTCTCATTCAATTTGTTAATATGGTGTATCATGTGGATTGATTTGCATATATTGAAGAATCCTTGCATTCCTGGGGTCATTTATATTTTTGACATGAGGTCCTCAAGATTGCAAAGGTTATTGGCTAAAGCCCTGTAACTAGGAAGTTAAATCACACAAGACAAGAGAGTGGGCAGATCTTTCTTAAATATTCTCGGAGAATAGAAACAAAATTTGAGGTAGAACATAATAGATAAAACAATCATATGAAGTCGAGAATTTTGTTGGAATGAGGAGACATATTTAGATTTAAACCCAATTTATTGATAATGATATCAGTAAAATGTATGCCAGAAAACATGCTAAATTCTTTTACATATCAGAGCTCATTTAAACCTCACAATGATCTGTGATTTGTAACAACTGTTGATAATTTACAACTGAGGAACCTGAAACATAAAGAAATCAGTTATTTAGGGCTTCCCTGGTGGCGCAGTGGTTGGGGGTCCGCCTGCCGATGCAGGGGACGCGGGTTCGTGCCCCGGTCCGGAGGATCCCACATGCCGCGGAGCGGCTGGGCCCGTGAGCCATGGCCACTGGGCCTGCGCGTCCGGAGCCTGTGCTCCGCGACGGGAGAGGCCACGGCAGTGAGAGGCCCGCGTACCGCAAAAAAAAAAAAAAAAAAAAAAAGAAATCAGTTATTTAACAGTGTACAGCTAATAAATCGCAGAGTCAGGATTTAAAATCTGATGAGCCTGAATTCAGGGCCTGTGTTCTTACATTCTCTTGTGTCTTTTTTTTCTTTCCTGTGCTCTTGAGTTTCTTGGGCCAGTCCCTTTTCCTTTTATAAACCACTTTTACTTAACTTATCATGAGGATATATGCTTTTTACAGCATTTAAGCATTTACCTTTTCAAAAAAAAAAAAAAATGGATGACTATAAATATTTATATGAGTAGAAGAGATTATCCCTGCCTTAATCCTATCCCCTTAAAGAATATCCTTTCAAGTGTTGGGCTTAATAAAATGTTGCTGTATTTTGTAGGCCAAGGTCAACTTATGAATTTTTTCAGAAATCCTTTACACTGTGGCACAGAATGGGTATAAGCTAAACATTTTCCCAGTGAATGAACTCAGCTCAGTTATACGTTATTTCATACCCATAAAGGCAGCTTTCATCATGTCTACTGAGTTAGGACTATTTTGCCTCAAAATGACAGAATCCCAACTTAAATTGTCTTACAAAAAGTAGAACTTTATTGGCTCGTATCAATGAAAAGTCCCATAGTGAATAGCTTCAGGTACAAGTGGATTTAGGGTGACTGTTGCTGGTAATCTGTTTCTGTCCTCTCTGCCTGTCTTTCCTCTGTGTTGGCTTCAGAGTCATGCAATATTTATTAGCATGACTTCCCATTAGATCTACAAGAGTCCCAAAATTAATGTGAATCGTACTGTTAGTCCACTCCTGAATCAGTGAAACAAGGAAATTTGATGCCCTCTTTGGACCAGTTGTGTGTCCCCTCCACTCCTGGAGCTAATGGGTAGAGTCGTCCCTCTTGAACTGCTTAGACTGATAGTGAGGGAAGAATGGTTTTCCTAAGGAGAATTAGAAAGTTACTGCCAATTGGAGGGAACTGGGTGCTGCACAGGCAAGGGTAAAACACTGACTTGCTCGACTGAGTAGTCGTCTCTGGGATAAGGAGCTCTAGTTTTTCAAGCATTCTTCAAATGGCGAGATTCAGGGTCCTCCTAATAACATGGTTATTCTCCTCTGAATAACTTCTAGAAGGATATGTGTTTCCTCTACAGGGTTGTAGCCAAGATGTCGAGTGATGTCGAGTGACCAAGTAAGAAATGGCTGAAGGGAATTTTCTCAGGGTGTGTATATGTGTATGAGGTGATGCGAATAATTGTTTTGGAGACAAAATAGAGAGGTGGGTGCTTTTTGGTTTTAAAAGGAGTGAATGGGTATGAGAAAGTAGGGACACACAGTTAGGGTTAATGTAAGGTATAACTTTTTGTTAATTGATGTTCACCAGTGTTTTAGACAGCTGGGACTGGAGACACCTATGATTATTTAAATTAACTGTGTATCATTTATTATGTGTCAGGAAGTGTTTTAAAATATAAATCTTAACTCATTTAATCTTGAGAGTCACATAGTATTATCACCCCCACTTTCCATGAGAGGAAACTGAGGCTAGATAAGTTAAGTAACTTGCTGAAACCCACTCAAATACTAAGTGGTAGGGTTAGAACTAGAACCCAGGCAATCTGTGTTTTTAATCGTTACAGTATGTGTGGAGGTAAAAAGAACCAGTAGACAATTGGAAGATAAAGTCAAGGAAATCTATACAATAGAACAGAAAGATAACAAGTTGGAAAATTAGAGAACAAATAAAATTAAAGAATTATTTCAAGATGGCCACCACCCCCACAGATGAAGGGAGAGAAAAAAAAGATTCTTGCACCTTGGGAAGATGTTTCTACATTAAATGGTCTGATCAAACTATTCACACCATTATCATGAAATTTCAAACCAGTAAGATAAAAAGAGCTCATAAGTATATAAAGAGGTGAAAAGAATAGGGAAATCAGGAACAGAAATCAGAATAACACTGGACAGTAGATAAAATTAGGGCAGCCTTTAAAAATTTTTGAGGCCAATTTAGTATCAACTTAGATTTCTATAACAAGCTAAATTACCAATCAAATGTGAAGGTATATATGCAAAGCTGCACAAGGAGTTTACCTGTAACATCCTTTCCCAGGAACTATGAAGGGTGTAATCTATAAAATGTGGAAGCAAACCAAAAGAAGACGTGAGATCCAGGTAACAGGAGATCCAACACAGAAGAGAGATACAGAACTTCCCTGAAAGGCAGCAAAGGAAATGTCTTAGAACAACAATTGTTCAGAAGTTCTAGAATGCCCCAATTTATATAGAAACAGAGGCATAGATTGCTCTAGATGGCAGGTCTTCCTGAAAATAATGAAATGGTTAATTACCCAGTGCACTCGACTAAACTGAAAATGTATCAGTATTACACAATGTCAGAGAGTTTGAAAGAGTTAATAAGGATAGGCACATAGAGAGATAGCAAAAGGAAAAAAAAAAATTTAACTCCAGAAGATACACCCAAGCATATAAAAGAAAACGTAATTGTAGCTCATAATTTCCCTGGAAGAAACAATATGCTGTTGACCCTAGGACAATGCAGGGGTTAGGGATGCTGAACCTCCATGCAGTAGAAAATCCCTGCACAACCTTATAGTGGGCCCTCTGTACCCGTGGTTCTGAAGCCATAGATCGTGTAGTACTGTAGTATGTATTCAGTGAAAACTATCCTTGTACGCCTGACTTGTGCAGTTCAAACCCGTGTTGCTCAAGAGTCAGCTGTATCCTTATTTACATTAATCCCTGTGATCGTATTTTGTAGATGTGGTTTGTATTATAATCAATAAAATTATCCTTGATAATCTGGTGAGCCTCCTCCAGTCATCTGAAAGGTTTTAAGAGCAAAACAGAGGTTTACCTGAGCGAGAAGAAATCCTGACTGTGGACTGCCGATTCAGCTCCTGCCCTAGAGTTTACAGGGAACTATCCTGTCCTACATATTGTGGACTTGCCAGCCCCCACAAGTAAACCAGTCCTTTGAAATAAATCTCCATATAGAAGCATGTGTGTCTGTGTGTCCACATACTGTGTACATTGAAGATATTATGGTGCTGGCTTGGAAGATGGAGGATGGGGCCAGGAGCCAAGGAATGCATGCAGCCTCTTGAAGCTGGAAAACTTAAGGAAATGGTAGAACTGAAGGTCGATTTTAGCCCAGTGAGATACATTTTTTTTTTTTTTTTTTTTTTTGCTGTACGCGGGCCTCTCACTGTTGTGGCCTCTCCTGTTGCGGAGCACAGGCTTCGGACGCGCAGGCTCAGCGGCCATGACTCATGGGCCCAGCCGCTCCGCGGCATGTGGGATCCTCCTGGACTGGGGCACGAACCCGTGTCCCCCGCATCGGCAGGCGGACTCTCAACCACTGCGCCACCAGGGAAGCCCGAGATCCATTTTTGACTTCTGACTTCCAGAACTGTAAGATAAGAAATCAGTGTTTTAAGCCACTAAGTTTATGGCTGTCTGCTACAGCTGCAACAGTTACCTAATCTACAGTGCATGATATCATATGAGACTTACCACCATCCCTGTTGTCATCTCTGCTTTGTGTGTGAAAGACCTGAAACTTGGAGGCATAATGTGACTTAGCCCAGACCGGAGAGTAACCATCCTAGCTAGGACTTGGACCTCATTCTTAAAACTTACAAGTTCAGTGTTCACTCTTTCTCTAGCACACATTCTCGTGGTATATTTGAAAGCTGATTCTATATCTCGTCAAAGACATTTCTGCCTTTTATGGGTTAATAACAGAAGGAAAAAGAGAGAAGGAATTAAGGAAAACAAAACTCCTTGGTCTTCTAGTTGATGTTTGCTTTGTTGGTGAGTTAACCGTCTGTCTGAATGCCCTGTTAGCTATCACTGAGCGATTAATTGTGTAGCTCATTACTGTGAGCCAGCATGATGGTCCCTCCAAGACGTGCCAGGCTGTAAACACCAGCAACTGATTGATGCTGCTTTAATGAAGTACTGAGACTCCTTTTTACCCAAAGCCTTTTTTTATTTTTCCCTAGAAATTTTTCATATGTTTATTTCACACACACAGGTATGCAAAATAATTACAGATATATATTTACGTATTGATTTCTCACTAATTACTAAGGGAAAAATGTAACTATGTGTTTTCGCTAAAGGAATCACAATCTTTCACAATCTTACCTAATGGTCTGTGGCAACCTGTTTTACAGCATCCTGATCTGAAGCACCTAACGTCATTTATGAACTATTCTTGCCACAACTACTTACCCTGGATCTAATCAATCTAGAGTCCAGACCTAACATCCATTTTTCAGATTACTCAGGACAGAGGGTAAAGTTAAGCAACACTTACACAAAGGCTTTTAATGGTCCTTTCTAACACTTAACAGACCACTGATCGTAGAAAAGGTATTTCAGATTCCTCAGGCACAGAGAGAGGCGTATTTACCTCTTCCCATTCTACCCCATGCAGAATTTCTTTTGAAGGTTGTAGTTGCTTTTATTTTTGAAAGAGTGCTGTCCTTTCCACTCTTTCACAAAAATTACCTAAATTAGATGTTTTCCTTTTATAGTTTGTATAATTATGATTCATCATGAATAACACAGTTTCAGGAATTACAATTAGTAAGGCAAAGCATGACATGTAATTTTATTTTATTTTTATTTTATTTTTTGTTGTTGGTCTTGGTAGATTGGATGTAATGTATAGGGGAACTGGATGAGTGATGGATCTATTTTCTGTGACATGGATGGTGGTGGAAGGGCAGTTGGAAGAGGAGTGGCAGGATATCAGAAGTAGTGTTTGAGACATGTTAAATTTCAGGTACCTATAACTCATTCACGTGGGGCAAGCAGGGGACTATAATGACATGTAATTTTTTTTTTTTTTTTTTTTTGCGGTACACGGGCCTCTCACTGCTGTGGCCTCTCCCGTTGCGGAGCACAGGCTCCGGACGCTCAGGCTTAGCGGCCATGGCTCACGGGCCCAGCCGCTCCGCGGCATGTGGGATCTTCCCGGACCGGGGCACGAACCCGTGTCCCCTGCGTCGGCAGGCAGACTCTCAACCACTGCGCCACCAGGGAAGCCCAATGACATGTAATTTTAAATTGCAGTTTTGAGTTGTAAGTTTTCAATTGATCCTACATGTGAATTCCTATCTTTTTAAAATCCAAAGTAATTCTTCTCATAGAATGTTATTTTAAATGGAGTGTATGTGAATATGGTGAGAGGGATGAAGCTGCTCTAGACCTTCACTTTGCTTTTCCTGTTATAAATTCTTGCCTTTTGTAAAACTTGTCATTATGTAAAATTTCAAACGTAGAGAAAAGCATATCACATAATATTAAACTAAACTCCCATGTACCCATTACCCAACTTTAACAATTATTAACTTAGAGCCAATCTTGTTTCATTTATGTCAATTCCTTTATACTCTCCCCACTGGATTATTTTGAAGCAAAGTTCTAGTTTCAAACTGTTTTGACAAGGGTTTGGAGGTGAGGGATGAACAATTTTCTATTCATCAAGAGGAACCATTTGTATCAAAGCAACATTTTGATGAATTTTTTTCACAAGAATTAATTTTTTCTGAGAATTAAATGCTTCTGGAGTTCTTCATTTCTGAAGTATACTGTCTTATTAATTAGTTCAGCAAATTGAATTCTTGCTGTATGTCAGGAAGAGTATTAGACTTCAGTGATACAATGGTGACTAAGAAAAATCTCTAGTGCTCAAAACATCATTATCTCATAGGGTGAGTAAGTAGATTAATGAGTAATGAGAATAATGATAGATTTACATGGGATTATAAAACAGGAACATCTAATCCAGCCTTGGAGGGTCCAGATGTCTGAACAGAGACTAGAAGTAAACAAGATTGAGAGGTAAGGAGGGTATGCGTGGTGCATAGTTAATGATCTACTGGGAGGGAGAATCTATGTGCAGGTCTGTGAATAGGGAGATGTGTCTTGCTCCCATGGCTGCAGGGTAGAATATGAAGGGAAAATTTGTAAGAGGTGAGACTAGAGAGGTGAGCAAGGAGTTTGGTTTTTATCTATAGCTTAGGGAGAGTCTTTAGAGGATTTTATTTAGGGAGCTGACAAGATATATCAGAAAAAGTGTTACCCCAGTCTAGTAGTAAGAGGAATTGCTCTGAGAGATTAACCATTAATTTAAAGACATTAGACAATTAGTCATCCCCATGCCCGGGCCTCTGGCCTTCTGACTTGTGATCCAGGGTCTTACATATTCCTCTGTTTTTTGGTTTGTGTTTTTTATTTAACATTTTAATCAATAAAATTGGCCAGTAATTCCCTCAGTTGTAATCATCTTATCTTTGTCATTAACCTGTAGTATAATAAGACATAAAACAAAGGAGTGGGACTTCCCTGGTGGTCCAGTGGTTAAGATTCCATGCTCCCAATGCAAGGGGCCCGTGTCTGATCCCTGGTCAGGGAACTAGATCCCTCATGCCACAACTAAAGATTCCGCATGCTGCAACTAAGACCCGGTGCAGCCAAATAAACAAATAAATATTAAAATCAAAACAAAGCTAAGGAGTAAGCCTCTTGAGTCCAACTTCCTCAGTAGTAATCATTGTAGAACTATTTCAGCCATTGATAATCTGCTGTTTATTCTGGGACGCTCTTTTCTCCTGTGCCCTTATGCCTGCTATCTTATATCCTGACATCAAAAACACCGTGTGACTAAATGCACAGATTTGTGCTAGTGAAGTCTTGCTGGGGGAGGAAGGTTAGGTGTGACCTGGGGGAATGAAGGACTTATAGGCAAAGGGTAGGCAATCCAACTCCTTGAATCTGGGGACTTCAGAGATCTTGTCTGCTGGAGTACTAAGTTTGAGCAAATAAGAAGAGGGGGCAGTGTTGGCTGTTGTCATCGGTACAGCTGTAGAGCAGGAGTTAGTAAACTGCAGTCGATGGATCAAATTCGGATCACTGCCTACCTTTGTAAATAAAGTTTTATTGGAACACAGCCATGCTTACTTACTTACGTATTGTCTGTGACTATTTCTATACTACAACGGCAGAGTTGAGTAGTTGCAACAGAGCGAATAGGACCGGCAAAGCTTAAAGTATTCACTTTATGAACTTTTACAGAAAAAGATGGCCAACCTGTGCTACAGAGGGAGAGTCAGTGAGGGTGGAGCTTGGACTAGATTGTTCTCTGAACTCTGAAGAGGGCTCATGAGGCTGGGGTCTGTAGGGGGTTCACGGAGGTGGATCTGGAGCCTTCGTTTCTCTGAGGCTGAGGGGCCCTTGGGTCCTATAAGGCTTTGCTTTGGGTGAGACGTTTGGGGGGGCTGCTTTTCAGCTCATTACACCCCAGAGGGGCTTTCGCTTGAGACTCCCTAATATAAGCTCCGTGATGGGCACTTCTTACTATCTGGTGACTGGTGAATTTCCACTTCTGTGCAGCATTTGCTATATGGCATTAGAGCCATGAACAGAGCTTTCACTTCCAGCTGTGAGGCATCTGGCTTGGATCCCTTCTCTCCTCTTAGCTACAGTGTTCTTGATGTTCCTGCTGCGTGTTCTGAACCAGACTGGCATCTGTCTTCCCCTCTGCGGTGTCCTTGAGGCTTTGCCAGACCCATACCAGCCCAATCCGTCTCCCTGCTGACTCCGCCGGCTGGCCAGCAGGGTGCCTTCCTACCCCTAGGGAAACAGCAGCGTTTCACTTTTGACCACAGAGACTCTCAGAGCTCAGCACTCTGATTTTGTTAATTCACTTATTATTGTGCCTCTTTTCAACATCAACCTTATCTATAGATAGAGGCCTATGTGAAACACTACTTGAATCACTGGAAGATCTTCCCTGGTCCAAAATACTTCATCTACTAACCCCGCCATGGTGCTTGAACTATTCCAATTGGGATTAAGTAGACTGAGCACTTATTAAAATGATAACGTTTCCCTATGCGGCGTAACTCACCCAGTCACTAGCTAGCCCTTAAGCTAAAGAGGAAAGAGTTGAATGGAGTAACTAAAGGAGAAATCTGCATCTCCAAGGAAATGGGACAAGTCAGATTTGAAAGGGAGAGGAATCTAGGTGATGCTGGGGACAGACAGGCCCAATTGGCACATTCAGAAGGAAATACATAGATACTGCATACCAGGGAGAGAAGATGTAAAATTGGAGAAAAGGGCATGAAAGGGATTATAATGTAGAAATGATGGAGTAGTCGAGTTGGAAGAAGCGGACTTGATGACAGATGAGCTCACTGAGGAGCAGGGGGGGCCTGAGACTTCCCTGAGGTACTGCAGAAAGTCATTGGCAAAGTCTGAATGAGAATCTACGTCTGCTGACACCTGACTCTGTGCTCTTTCCCAGCTTTTCCCGAAGTGTGCCCTGGAAACTACTACATCTGCAAATATTAATAGAATTTTACTTGGAGAAGAAGGCATAGTGGTTAATTAAGTTCAGCGAACATGGTTAGAAAGAGGCCTGTCAGGGCAAAGTACTCCTCTACCATCTTGGGACATGAACTCCAGCCATTAAGTCATTAGATATTTAACAAAAACCTATTATGAAAGGATATACCTATAATAAGTATTGTGTTAATGGCTGGAGGTATAATGGGCAAGAGAGAGAGACGGTTCTTGTTTTCAGGATTTGCCAGCCTGCTCCACCCGGGCAAGGTAGATATTGATCAAATAATCATACAGGTGCCTAGTGCTGTATTTAGCAGCTGAGTAGTGCTTTGCAGGGGGACAACTGAGTTCTTGAGGAGCCTATGTCAACCGGTCTGTGTGGTGCAGTGGTTCAGAGATGATTTCTGGGATGAAAGGCTTCTTCAGCTGGTAAATGAAGGGTAAGCATAAGCTAACCAGGTAAAGAGGAATTCAAGTAGAGGGGACAGCATGGGCATGTAGCAGCGAAAGCATAGTGTGTTAGAGCAGAATGTTCTGGTTAGAGTGTCGAGGTTCACCGGGGGACCGGGTCCACAAGTCCTCATCCTCTGAACACAACAGGTGTGGTATATTTCTCCCACTGTGTCTTACAAATGTTATTCTTCTCTATGCTGTGAAACAGTTGGGAAAGACAACATCAAGGGAACTAAATGTGGGATTTAGTGAGTTAGGACAGTGGTGAGAGATGAGCCTGGAAGATCATGGAGGAGCCCTAAGATTTGGGTCTTAATCCTAAAAGCTATTGTTCCACCGCTAACTCCCTGCGTGACATTTCCTGAGTCCCATACTCTTTTTGGACCTCAGTATATTCTTCCAAAGTTGGATCAGATATTCTTCTTTGCTTTATGTATTTTTTTTAACTCCAACCAGGGTATCTGGCTCCGAAGAAAGCTGTAGCAGCCTGGTCCTGAAGGGCCGTTGAGTTACCACCTTAGCCCAAAGGTGATTTCGTGCATCAGTGCAGGGGCTGAGCAGTCCTGCCTGATCATGATGAGTTGTGATTTCACACAATTTGTTATTGCTGCTCCCTACCCACCCACTGCCATGGGTCAGGAGACTGAGATCCCCATATCTTTTCATTCTAAATAGGGCAACTCCCCTCTTCAGAGAGTTACGTTTGCTGTGGGAAGAAGCGAAGTGGCAAAACCCATATCATCTGGTGGGTAGGGAGCTGGAGCTCTGTTTCGCACTGCCACTTCTCTCAGTTCCTTTTAAACCATCGTTGACAAGCACACACTCTCACAAACAAACAAAAAAACGCCTCTTTCTGGAGTTGGCATTTCTCTCCAGACTTCCAGGAATGTGTGATGGCTATTTCACTACCTCCCATCAGCCTTCTCTGACGGTGTGGTTTTCCTGTTTCACACATCATATGTAGGTAACTGAAGCTGTGGTACTTAGGGATGTGATGCTGGAGTTCTTAGCAAAATGTGTGGGCTATCCAGGGACCTTCTGGCCTGCAGGTGTAAATGTAAATGGACTGAAATAATCTGCCTTCTAGGAGCTCCTGAGAACTGAGAGAGGCCTGCTTAATGAACAAAGAGAGAGTTTACACCTGGTCTAGACAGAGAACCTCAAATGAAGGAGGTGCAGGACAGGGGAGAAGTGAGACAACTTGAGCTCCGTGGAAGAGAGAAAGGCTTCAAGCCCCAATTCTGTTACTTACCAGTTTTGTTCCTTGAGTGAGTTACATTCTCTGGGCCCCAATTCTTTCATCCTTTAAATGCAGATTTTAATAAAGTTGTGATATGAAGTAAATGGGGCAGTGTATGAAAGCATTTATCATAGTGTCAAAATTAACTATGCAATCACTATCCCATAGTCTTTAGTGAGTATTCTCTTTGTTCCTTTTTAAAAAATTGTTTTAAATATTTTTATACAATTTTCTAAGGTTACACTCGATCTGCAGTTATTACAGAATATGGTCTATATTCCCTGTGTTGTACAATACATCCTTGTAGCCTATTTTATGCCCAATAGTTTGTGCCTCTCCTCCACCCCGTTATTGCCCCTCCCCTGCTCCCCACTGGTAACCACTAGTTTGTTCTCTACATCTGTGAGTCTGCTTCTTTTTTCTTATATTCACTAATTTGTTGTATTTTTTAGATTCCACATATAAGCAATATCATACAGTATTTGATAAGTCGGTCTGACTTACTTCACTTAGCATAATGCCCTTCAAGTCCATCCAAGTTGCTATACAGGGCAAAATTTTGTTCTTTTTTATGGCTGAGTAGTATTCCATTGTGTATATATTATCTATATATGTCTATCTATATAGATCTCTCTCTCTCTCTCTCTCTCTCTCCATATATATATATATACACATATATATATAGGTGTATATATATATACTACATCTTCTTTATCCATTCATCTGTTGATGGACATTTAAGGTGCTTCCATGCCTTGGCAATTATAAATAATGCTGCTATAAATACTAGGGTGCATTTATCTTTTAGAATTAGTCTTTTTGTTTTTTTCGGATATATACCCAGGAGCCGAATTTCTGAGTCATGTGGTAGTTCTATTTTTAGTTTTCTGAGAAACCTCCTCTCTGTTTTCCGCAGTGGCTGCTATTTATTTCTTTTCTTTTTCTTTCTTTCTTTTTTTTTTTTTTTAACTTACTTTTAGAGAATCAGATTCTTTTTTCTGAGTGTTCTTCTGTAAAATGTCCATCTGTGTCTCCTTTTTAGGCATGATGACACGAGGGTCTCTCTTACCAAGATCCCTGTTCACCGTCAGAGGAAACTGTTAATGTTAAGACACCTTCCGGGACTGAGGCCATCCATGTGTTCCTTATGAACTCCCTCATCTGTGCACTGCATGAACTTTTGTCAGATGCCAGTGGTTCATGATGAACTTAACAAAGAGCAGGAAAAGCAGGTGACCAGTAGTCAGAACCACATGGAGAGATGAGGCTGGTGTCTCTTAAAGGCCATTGGAAGCCCTCAGGCAGCACTTACTTTCCACAGACTTCCTGGGGCCGTTCTGGCCACAGTTTCAGTGATTTTTGTACTAATTATTCTTTAGCTCCAGAGGACTGTTATTTCTGCCCTCAGGATGTATGGCCACTGGCCCAGCCAAACTGCCTGTCTGTGTGCCTGTCTTGTCACCACTGCTTTAAACCCTGGGACCCAGTAGGCAGCCTTGACCCTGAGTGCTTCTCAGGCACAATTTGGTTGCTCTTGGTCTAGATTCACCAGGTATTCCCTGATGGGCACACATCATGTGTGCTGATTCCTCCGTGCCTCACTAGTCCAACATTAATTCTTGATTCTGTCTCTCCGTGTCATCTGTGTGACCCAGCAATAGGGACAGGACCTGCTGAAGAGGATCACTGGCTCTTCCGTTGGTGGTTGTAGAAAATGGAAAGCAAAGAGGTTATTTCAGCTTAGTTCAGGTGGACTCCGGGAGAAATTGCTACTTACCACCCAAGGAGCTTTAGTAATAGATTTTTATGGCAGAATGTTCTCCGTTATTTAATCTTCCTGCATAATTTTCATTAATTGTCCTCTCTACCCCACCCTCTCATTCATCCAACAACTCTTCTATTGTTTACTTACCCTCTAAGAAATGGTTCTACATGCTGGGAACACAGTGAAGTGTAAACAGGTGGTCCTGCCTTCGTGGCGCTTACAATCTAGGAAGAGAGACAAATCAAATCATAAGAGTTTATAAAACTACATGTCTGATGGAGGGAATTGCAAGTGTTAGGAGAGCACCTAACACAGCCTAGAGTGATAGCTAATCCAAGGAATGAAAGATGAGTAAATGTTGTCTAGGCAAGAAGGGATTGGTGGGCTTTTTTTTTTTTTTTTGGTGAGGATAAAAGATGCAAGCAGGTACCAAATCATGCTTATAAGTTTGATCTTTAGAGTAACAGGAATCCGTTAAAGATTATTAATCAGGAGAATGATACGATATGAAAGGCATTTTAGAATTATCAGTCTGGATGCAATGAATAAGAGGGCATGAGCCTTGAGGAGGGAACATCACTGGGGAAGCTCCTGCCACAGACTAGAAAGCTGGTAGGATTTGAAGTGGAAGCCACAGGACTTGGTGGTTGATTGGATGTGAGGGGGGCATGGGTAGCAGGAGGAAGAGTGAAGCATCAGAATTGACTGCCGTGTTTCTGGGTTCATCAAGTGGGTGAATGATAGTGCTTTTCTAATAAGACAGGGATCTTGGAGAAGCAAAAAGATTTGAGAGGGAAACAAAGATCTAAGCTTTAGATATGTTGAACTCGAAGTGCATGCAAGACTTCCTGTTGTATATAGATAAATGCAGTGGGAAATGGAGTATTAGGATAAGTGTTCAGGAAGGTGATCTAGAGCCATAGGTTTGAGTCACTAGCAGTTGAAAGATATTTCAAGCTATGAGAATGAAGGAGATTATTTATATAAGCAAAGTATGGGAGGTGAGGGGGGGTTAAGAAAAGGACTGTAAGTGTTACTACCATGGAAGGTCATGAAAAGAAGAGTTAGAAGAGAAATTCAGAGGAGAAAGAGAAAAAATAAGGAACTGTTATTAGAGAAACATAGGAAGTAGTTTCCTTTTAGGATGGATGATCTAATGGGGATATTCTAACAATTCATGGGTCTAAATCTAGAGATACTGACTGATCTTTCAGCACCAGATCTTACATTTTGGATAGAAAAGGTAGCAAGCTCAACCCAAAGCCACTCTAATCTTTCAACTGTGGTCAAGGGCAAATGTGAGTACCAGGGCCTTGAAAATCAATTAACTGGATGGTTTTGGCTATATTTATATGCTTTGATGCTGACAATATTAATTTTCAAAACAGCTTAGTGTCTTTTTATGGTCCAGCCTTCCTCATTTCCTTATTGGTAAGTTGATGCTTTTAACAAGCCAGCTCCCACTCCAACTTTAAGTGACTGATGGGTTTGGGAATATGTTTTCTTCATCATTTTAATTATATTATGTATAGGGTCATATCAATGAAGAGAAAGTTACAGACATTTGTTAAATATGTATCAGATACAGAAGAGAATTGATGAGGCTTTGGAGTGTTAGGAAAAACAAAATTAAGATTCAGGAGAATAGTTTCATATTCTGATGTTGCCACTGACTTGCTCTGTGGCAGGAGGGTGACTCTCCTGGTCTCAGTTGACCTATCTATAAATGTAAGAAGCTGGACTCAAAGTTCCCTTCTGTCGTTAATATTTTGTGAGCTCTGAACGTGCTTACATTACTCAGTACAGATTGATGAGAGGGCAGGATATTTAGATTTCTGTATAGTGCCTACCTCTACACAAGGCTTACAGCTGTCATTCCTGGGCATTATGTTCATTAGCATGTTCACTCATTACCTTCTAAAATTCTGACTCCTGCAGGAAATACGTCTTTATTTGATTATTTGAAAAAGTAAATCCATCTTAGGCTACAAAAAAAAAGAGGATATTTCCCAAGGAAAAGGAAGTGATAAATCCCAGTTACCTTATGCTGACCTGGCCATACACTAAACATGTCTCCCTTCTTCTCCCCTTACTTTGTTTTCTTCAAATAAACAAACATATAGTACCTCATATGCACCAAGTACTATTTTAGGCATAAGGACATTATTATGATTAAGACATGGCTCTCCTCTTCAGAAGATTGCAGTTTGGTGAAGACAGAAAAAAAAATTAAACAATACTTATGATAGAGCATAAATGTTCTGGCAGATACATAAATTATAGTGCTATGGAAAACATGAGCTATTCATTCGTCCATCCATCCATCCGTCCACCCATCCATCTGTCCATCTAACAGATATTTGAGTGCTTCCTGGATCTTACTATACAGATACTGATACAATACCTATCAAAATAGATAAGATTCCTCCCTTAACAGAACTTAGTCTTGTAGAAGAAGAGAGAAAAAGAATCAGTAACAACTATAAAGTCTTTCAGATAGTTGTAAGTACTGTATGGAGAAATACAGAGCAGGGAATGGGGAACATTGATGAGGATAGGGTGGTCAGAAAAAATTTTTCTATAGGGTGGTCAGAAAAAATTTGTTGATTAGAGAACGTTTGATCAGCGAGCTAAGGTAAGTGCAGGAGTGATGTGAGGTCTAGGGGAACAGTAGTCCAGGTAGAAGGAACAGTAAGTACACAGGCCCTATAACAGGAGTATGCTTGACCTATCTGAGGAATAGTAGGGAGGCCAGTCTATGTAGAAAATAAATTGGAACAACTGGAAGAGTGACTTGTCCTTTGACTGGGCAGGAGAGGACTGCAAGAAGAGCAGCTGTGTCCAGGAGGGAAAATCTGGAGTTTGATTTTGGACATGTTAAACTTGAGATGTCTCTTAGACATCTAAGAAAGATGACATGGGGACAGATAGGTAATTGATTCTGGAGTTCACATGATAGGTCCAGGCTGCAGATATAGATGTGGATGTTACCAGCATATAAATGGGCTTACAATTTAAATATTTATTCACTTATTTATTTATTTATTTTATTTATTTTTTGCGGTATGCAGGCCTCTCACTGTTATGGCCTCACCTGTTGCGGAGCACAGGCTCCGGACACGCAGACTCAGCAGCCATGGCTCACGGGCCCAGCCGCTCCACAGCACGTGGGATCTTCCCAGACCGGGGCACGAACCCATGTCCCCTGCATCGGCAGGCGGACTCTCAACCACTGCGCCACCAGGGAAGCCCTACAATTTAAATATTTAATATGATTGAAAGAGATCTCTCCCAGGAAATCACTATCAGTAGACATCTAGGCAAAGCAAAATAACCAGCAAAGGAAATCTGAGACAGTTTGGTCAGAAACATCGGGGGGAAATCAAGAATGGTGATCTAAAAGTCAAGTGAAGAAAGAAAAAGGGTTTGAAGAAGGCAGAAATAATTAGCTGTGCCAATCCTTCTGACAGTTCAAAAATAGACACACATAAAATTGCTGAGGACCAGTGGAGGACAGATTGGAGAGGTTCGAGGCTAAAGGCTGGAAGGGTGAGAGAAGGTGACGTGAGATAAGTAAGTAGCTTGATGGAGCGAAGAGGCTGAACAGGTGGCCAGTGAGATGGGATTGACTGGATTGGATACTGCAGGAGAGGACTGATTTCTAAGATTCAGACCTAAGTCACTAGAAGAATCCAGTTGTGGTGCTGTTCATTAACATAGGGAAACAATGGAGGAGGAGCAGGTTTAGGGAGAGGAAGATGGTTAGTTTTTAGGATAAATTGATTTTGAACTTCACGGGCTATCCAAGTGAATAGTGGGAAGCTGCCTATGAAGTTGAATTGCTGGAGATAGCTCTAAGGTGTTTCATCTCTGACTTTTGTCTTCATGTTTTTACTGGTATACAGGCAAATAAGTAGATGTTCAGAGAAAGGCAACAGCAGAAGACATGATCTGGAAACGCTGTTAAAAGAGAACAATTTGGAGAATCTGTGTGTCAACCATCCTGGGTTCTAAGCTAGGCATGTTATGGACCAGGTGCATGGGTTCAGGCAACAATCTGGTCAATGAGTTCTCTCCTCTGTAAGATATGTACAACAACTACCAGGTCACTTGACAATGCAGGTACTAGTAAATGGAGAGAACATTCGAAGTTGTTCCACATGTTGTATCCTTATAGCTACTTCTGCTATTACTGATGCCACTTCTACTATTATTACACCTACAAGGATTAATTTATTACCAATGAAATCTCCTAGTCTACTAATAAATGAGGACAACCAGTGTTTTAAAGATTAGATTTGTAAAAGGGACCCCTTCCACTTCCTGCCATTAAAATATACTCCTTTTCTCTGTCCGACTCTCATTAATTTCTCATTTAAACTCAAGGGAGACTATTATTTCAGTGTATCCAAGAAACTAAGTACATGCCCATTAACTTGACTCAGTCGTTTGGGGAAGAAACAAGACAATTTTAAGATTGCTTTAATAAGAACCTACTAGGCTGGATTTCCTTCTCTGTCATATACAATACCTTTTCGACCTCTGCTTTTGACAGACACCTGATTTTAGTTTCCATAACTTTGCTAACAGCTTTGCCTCCCTGATATGTGCTGTCTTGCTGTGCCTGTAAGAGAAGAGGCAGGTAACTGTGCTTTTCAGCACTTAGCGGCCTGTCCTTACATTACTGTCACTTGTCATCGTACCGTAGCCTGTCTAGCCTGAACGTCCTTAGCAGCTACTCAGAGGACTGAGCATGAATGCCCTGCAGGGGAAAACTGAAGGTTGGGCCAGTTTCTCTTGCAGTGATTGTGTGGATCTCATTCATTGATTGATTTCACTCATTTGTTCAGTGGACAAGGGTAACTGGACACCAACAGTGAGGTTGAGGATAATGCTCACTAGCATTTAGCAGCTGGACCAGGCACTGTGCTAAGAGGTGTTTTTTTTTGTTTTTTTTTTTTTTTTGCGGTACGCGTGCCTCTCACTGAGCCTTTCCCGTTGTGGAGCACAGGCTCTAGACGCGCAGGCTCAGCGGCCATGGCTCACGGGCCCAGCCACTCCGTGGCATGTGGGATCCCCCCGGACCAGAGCACGAACCCGCATTCCCCGCTTCGGCAGGCGGACTCTCAACCACTGCGCCACCAGGGAAGCCCATGTGCTAAGAGGTTTAAATACATTTTATCAACTGAACTTCCTAAGAAAAATATGCGTTGGATTCATGCCTATTTTTTCAGCTGAGAAAAATAAGAATTAAGAAAATCAAATCATTTTCTCAGGTTCCTCCAGAGGTTGGTAGAGCTGAATCATAAATTAAGGTCTTTACATTTTTTTCCTTGTTTTTATTTATTTTTGTTTTTTACAAAAGCAGTAAATGTGGAAAGTAGAAAATACACAGCTAAAATAAGAAAATAAAACACCGTATCCCTACTATGCAGATATCACCATTATGTTTTCTTAGGCTACATATCCTTCTATATCCTTACCTCTTAGATACACACATGTAGAGATTTCCCACTGCTTCTTAAAAACTGACCTCCATACTTTGACACCTCAGTATAAAAAAGTTCAGCTTAGTCTTTGAATTCTATCCACTTACTGCCTTATAGACAGGAGAGTGCTCTCAGGGGCAAAATCCTACAAATGCAGAACTTACCAAATGAACCTGCTTTTTTCAAAGTTGAATCCCCATCAGCTTCTGCCAGCTCTTGTTTACAAGCTAGTGCTTTTAAATAGTCGCTGTGCACTGTTATATTGTCCAGTGTTTAAAAATTGTTATTTACAGGAGCTCTAATCCAGTACACACTTCTCTGCCTTTCCTGGCACCAAAACGACCTCACATTGTTTTAGTGTGTGTTTCTCTTTGGACTGAGGTTGAGCGTCTGTTTCATATAGAGTCATTGTCTTTATTTTATGTGGACTCTCTGTTCATGTGTTTGCTCTTTTTTCTATTGTGTTTTTTGTCTTTTTCTCTTGTTTTCTGATTGTTCTTTATATTTTAAGGAGATTATCTTTTCGTCTGTGACATGAGTTCCACATATTTTCCATCTTATTTTCAAATTTTATTTCATATATTTGAAAATATTTGTTGTGCTAGTTATTTTTAGTTATGTATTAAAAGCCATCTTTTATCTATGCATTCCACATTTTGAATCTTTGGTGTAGAACTTTATCCACTCTGATTTTAAAGGAGTACACTCCATGTTTTCTTCCTACAGATTCCCTTTTCCCCCCTTGAATTGTGATCTTTAATCCATTTGCAGTTTTCCTTGGTGTATCATGTGAAGTAAGGATCCAAGTTTATTGTTTTTTCTAAAAGACATGCATCTTCCTTCGCATCACTTAAGAATACATCTTGGGCCCACTCGTTAGAAATGCCTCCTTTAACATATATGAAACCTTCATATGTTGGAGGGATAATTCTGGATTTCCTACTCTATTCTATGGATATTTCTATTAATTCACCTGCCAATACAATCCTAACTAAAGAGTCTTGATAGTGGGTTTTAATATCTTACAAGACAAATAATACACCCCCTTATTTATTTTATTTTCCAGAGGTTTCCTGGTAGTTCTTGCTTGTCAGGCCAAGCCTTTCTGCCGCAAAATTCTGCCACACTTTTGTCTAGCGTATTCTACTGGCAGGTACTGGATCCATTCATATATTACATCATTACAGAAAATTGTAGGCCTCTTTATGCTGGTATTTGTGTTAGAGGGCCCTGCCTTCCCTGAGCTTGAGTAGAGCCTAGTAGTTTTAAAACTGTGGGACACACATGGAATACAGTATTGTAAGCACTAATCTGTGTATCTGTTTTTGGAAATTCTAAGAGTGATTCTGAAGAGCCATCAGGTTTGAGAACCAACGGGCTCTGAGAAAAAACAATAAACTGGGGCCTTCTGTCTGGTCATTTCCCCTTACTTCGCATCATATCATAAATCCAGTAGTGTCAAAATTGGCAGGGATCTCAGAGATCCAAATTTGGACTGCTTATTTGACTTTCGGGGAAACAGGCCTACCTATAATATAATGTGCTTTAAATTGAGTCAGTGTGTTTTTTGGACAGGAACTGAGCATTTATTTCAGTTCCATTTTTCTTCTCCATTATGCCATGCTGAGACCTCATTGAACAAGCCAGTATCTCATGCCTGAAAGGTGTGAAATTAATTTAATTCATATGTAAACATTGTTAAAGCATTCATTAGGCTAGGGTTGCTTTCACTCAATATTTTGAACGCGGCTCCTAAATTTATTCATTATCTGTTTGTTCATACATTTATTCATTTATTGATTTAACACATTTTCTGAGCATTGTGCATTCTGATTGATGTCATGAAAGAGCAAACATTTAATATGTATTCAAATGTTTTTAAATTAACTATATTTAAGAATCATGCACTTCAGATATTAATAAACAATCTGTAATTTGGATAGAGTACAAGACAAATAATTCAAGGAATGTTACAAGGCACTTAGATGCCACAGGAGTAGAATAAAGAGAAGTCATCGTGGGCTGGGAATAGTTAGAGAATGTGCTGAGGAGGAGGTGATTGTTTTGTTTGGCTAGGTATTAGGGGAAGGTGAAGGGCATTTGATACCAGAAAATATTATAGATACATGTAAACCTAGCAATTATGAGAAGCAGTGAGAGACTTTCTCTCCTCATCTGACCTTTAGCAGAGTTTTTCTTCCTCCTTCTGATTATGTACATCTGCTTTACAACAATGTTTGTCTTTTCAAACAATGGGAATTATTTGAATGAAAGCAATCAGTAAATACACTACACAAATAGAAAAACCTCCTCAAAGAGCTCACTGCATGAGGCATGTAGTATTTGATAAAAAGTGAATTTTCCAGATTACTGAAGCTTACCCTCTAAAAGTCAAAACTGTTTTTCTTTTAATTTTACCCATTTTGTATATAAATGCTTACACAATAGATTTTAGACTGACCTAACTTTTTATGAAGAATTTATCACACATCTTTTGAGTTCCTCCTTGAGACTAGAGTTATCATAAGAAATGTGTTCTTGTACTCTGCACAGTTGAATAGCTCTGTTCGTCATTAAACTAAATTTTCCTCCATGGCAATACATCTTAATTCCTTTTGTCTTTTTAGTTTCCTTGTCTGCTCTCTCACAGTGTCTTGTTATGTATTCCTGGGTTTCAGGTATCTATTTCACACAATCTAGTTTCTCTTCGGAAAGTAACTTTTGTGCCTGTTACCTACTGAAACAAAATGAGAAATGAATTGGGGAAGGCTTGCAGTGTAGGGAGAAGGAGCTGGACTAGCAGTCATGGGAATTGGGTTTTATTAATGGCTTTGCCAACAACCAGCCTGAGAACCTCGGGAAAGTTGTTTTCTTTCATTCCTGGGTTTCTCAGTTGAGAAGGGAGCATTATGATATGGCTATGATGAGGCATGACTTTGAAACTCCTCGGGGATCGCACTGGATAGGAGCCTAGGGGCTCAATGAAGGCTCTTGGCCATTCCTGTTCTCCCCCACCATACTTTAACCTTCCTGTCCTAGCTTCTCTTCTTTTTTTTTTTTTTTTTTTTTTTTTGCTGTATGCGAGCCTCTCACTGTTGTGGCCTCTCCCGTTGCGGAGCACAGGCTCCGGACGCGCAGGCTCAGCGGCCATGGCTCACGGGCCCAGCCGCTCCGTGGCATGTGGGATCTTCCCGGACCGGGGCACGAACCCGTGTCCCCTGTATCGGCAGGCGGACTCTCAACCACTGCGCCACCAGGGAAGCCCCCTAGCTTCTCTTCTGTACCTTGAATATTTTTTTTTTTTTTTTACCTTGAATATTTTCATAGAAAACGTTCTATAACTTTTTTTAATTGTGAGTGACACTGAATTAGAATGGTAATGGCTGCGCTTTATTCATGTATTGGATATCTCTGTGTTCCCCAGTCTATCCCAGGTTTTTATACATATCGCCTCTAATGTTCACAAATTCTTAAAAGATAGTGAAGCACTATTATCTTCACATTACATTTGAGGAAACAAGCCTCAGGGTGTTTAAGAAACTTGCCGTAGAACAAGACAGCCAGTAAAGGATAGGAATATGAGTCTAGCGCCATCTGCCAAGACTCAAGACCTGGTGAAAGTTCCACATTGTCTCCTAATTTGATCACCTTCACTCCCACATGACTACCACGGCCAGACATGGTATAATTGCATCTAAACCAACTGTAAGAAAAACTTGTGAGTGAAGTGCATTTCTTTTTTTTTTCATTAACATCTTTATTGGAGTATAATTGCTTTACAGTGGTGTGTTAGTTTCTCCTTTATAACAAATTGAATCAGTTATACATATACATATGTTCCCATATCTCTTCCCTCTTGCGTCTCCCGCCCTCCCACCCTCCCTATCCCACCCCTCTAGGTGGTCACAAAGCATGAGCTGATCTCCCTGTGCTATGCGGCTGCTTCCTACTAGCTATCTATTTTACGTTTGGTAGTGTATATATGTCCATGCCACTCTCTCACTTTGTCACAGCTTATCCTTCCCCCTCTGCATATCCTCAAGTCCATTCTCTAGTAGGTCTGTGTCTTTATTCCTGTCTTACCCCTAGGTTCTTCATGACCTTTTTTTTTTCCTTAGATTCCATATATATGAGTTAGCATACGGTATTTGTTTTTCTCTTTCTGACTTACTTCACTCTGTATGACAGACTCTAGGTCCATCCACCTCACTACAAATAACGCAATTTCGTTTCTTTTTATGGCTGAGTAATATTCCATTGTATATATGTGCTACATCTTCTTTATCCATTCGTCTGTTGATGGACACTTAGGTTGCTTTCATGTCCTGGCTATTGTAAATAGAGCTGCAATGGACATTTTGGTACATGACTCTTTTTGAATTATGGTTTTCTCAGGGTATATGCCCAGTAATGGAATTTCTGGGTCATATAGTAGTTCTATTTGTAGTTTTTTAAGGAACCTCCATACTGTTCTCCATAGTGGCTGTATCAATTTACATTCCCACCAAAAGTGCAGGAGTGTTCCCTTTATCCACACCCCCTCCATCATTTACTGTTTCTAGATTTTTTGATGATGGCCATTCTGACTGGTGTGAAATGATATCTCATTGTAGTTTTGATTTGCATTTCTCTAATGATTAGTGATGTTGAGCATTCTTTCATGTGTTTGTTGGCAGTCTGTATAGCTTCTTTGGAGAAATGTCTATTTAGGTCTTCTGCCCATTTTTCGATTGGGTTTTTGTTTTTTGTTATTGAGATGCATGAGCTGCTTGTAAATTTTGGAGATTAATCCTTTGTCAGTTGCTTCATTTGCAAATATTTTCTCCCATTTTGAGGGTTGTCTTTTGGCCTTGTTTATGGTTTCCTTTGCTGTGTAAAAGCTTTGAAGTTTCATTAGGTCCCATTTGTTTATTTTTGTTTTTATTTCCCTTTCTCTAGGAGGTGGGTCGAAAAGGATCTTGCTGTGATTTATGTCATAGAGTGTTCTGCCTATGTTTTCCTCTAAGAGTTTTAGAGTGTCTGGCCTTACATTTAGGTCTGTAATCGATTTTGAGTTTATTTTTATATATGGTGTTAGGGAGTGTTCTAATTTCATACTTTCACATGTACCTGTCCAGTTTTCCCAGCACCACTTATTGAAGAGTCTGTCTTTTCTCCACTGTATATTCTTGCCTCTTCTATCAAAGATAAGGTGACCCTATGTGTGTGGGTTTATCCCTGGCCTTTCTATCCTGTTCCATTGATCTATATTTCTGTTTTTGTGCCAGTACCATACTGTCATGATTACTGTAGCTTTGTAGTATAATCTGAAGTCAGGGAGCCTGTTTCCTCCAGCTCCATATTTCGTTCTAAAGATTGTGTTGGCTGTTCGGGGTCTTTTGTGTTTCCATACAAATTTTGAAATTTTTTGTTCTAGTTCTGTGAAAAATGCCAGTGGTAGTTTGATAGGGATTACATTGAATCTGTAGATTGCTTTGGGTAGTAGAGTCGTTTTCACGATGTTGATTCTTCCAATCCAAGAACATGGTATATCTCTCCATCTATTTGTATCATCTTTAATTTCTTTCATCAGTGTCTTATAATTTTCTGCATACAGGTCTTTTGTCTCCCTAGGTAGGTTTATTCCGAGATATTTTATTCTTTTTGTTGCAGTGGTAAATGGGAGTGTTGTCTTAATTTCACTTTCAGATTTTTCATCATTAGTGTATAGGAATGTCAGAGATTTCTGTGCATTAATTTTGTATCCTGCTACTTTACCAAATTCATTGATTAGCTCCAGTAGTTTTCTGGTGGCATCTTTAGGATTCTCTATGTATAGTATCATGTCATCTGCGAACAGTGACAGCTTTACTTCTTCTTTTCTGATTTGGATTCCTTTTATTTCCTTTTCTTCTCTGATTTCTGTGGGTAACACTTTCAAAACTATGTTGAATAGGAGTGGTGAGAGTGGGCAACCTTGTCTTGTTCCTGATCTTAGTGGAAATGGTTTCAGTCTTTCACCATTGAGGACGATGTTGGCTGTGGGTTTGTCATATATGGCCTTTATTATGTTAAGGAATGTTCCCTCTATGCCTGCTTTCTGCAGGCTTTTATCATAAATGGGTGTTGAATTTTGTCAAAAGCTTTCTCTGCATCTATTGAGATGATCATATGGTTTTTCTCCTTCAATTTGTTAATATGGTGTATCACGTTGATTGAGTTGCATATATTGAAGAATCCTTGCATTCCTAGAATAAACCACACTTGATCATGGTGTATGATCCTGTTAATGTGCTGTTGGATTCTGTTTGCTAGATTTTGTTGAGGATTTTTCCATCTATGTTCATCAGTGATACTGGCCTGTAGTTTTCTTTCTTTGTGACATCTTTGTCTGGTATTGGCATCAGGGTGATGGTGGCCCTGTAGAATGAGTTTGGGGGTGTTCCACCCTCTGCTATATTTTGGAAGAGTTTGAGAAGGATAGGTGTTAGCTCTTCTCTAAATGTCTGATAGAATTTGCCTGTGAAGCCATCTGGTCCTGGGCTTTTGTTTGTTGGAAGATTTTTTTTTTTTTTTTGCGATACTCTGGCCTCTCACTCTTGTGACCTTTCCTGTTGTGGAGCACAGGCTCCAGACGTGCAGGCTCAGCAGCCATTGCTCACGGGCCCAGCTGCTCCACGGCATGTGGGATCTTCCCGGACCGGGGCACGAACCCGTGTCCCCTGCATCGGCAGGTGGACTCTACACTACTGCACCACCAGGGAAGCCCTGTTGGAATATTTTTAATCACAGTTTCAATTTCAGTGCTTATGATTGGTCTGTTCATATTTTCTATTTCTTCCTGGTTCAGTCTCGGCAGGTTGTGCATTTCTAAGAATGTGTCCATTTCTTCCAGGTTGTCCATATTATTGGCATAGAGTTGCTTCTAGTAATCTCTCATTATCCTTTGTATTTCTGCAGTGTCAGTTGTTACTTCTCCTTTTTCATTTCTAATTCTATTGATTTGAGTCTTCTCCCTCTTTTTCTTGATGAGTCTGGTTAATGTTTATCAATTTTATTTATCTTCTCAAAAAAACAGCTTTTAGTTTTATTGATCTTTGCTATTGTTTTCTTTGTTTTGATTTCATTTATTTTTGCTCTGATCTTTATGATTTCTTTCCTTCTTCTAACTTTGGGTTTTGTTTGTTCTTCTTTCTCTAGTTCCTTTTGGTGTAAGGTGAGATTTTTTATTTGAAATTTTTCTTGTTTCTTGAGGTAGGCTTGTATAGCTATAAACTTCCGTCTTAGAACTGCTTTTGCTGCATCCCATAGGTTTTGGAACAGCATGTTTTCATTGTCATTTGTCTCTAGGTATTTTTTGATTTCCTCTTTGATTTCTTCAGTGATCTCTTGGTTATCTAGTAACGTATTGTTTAGCCTCCATCTGTTTGTGTTTTTTATGATTTGTCCCCTGTAATTCATTTCTAATCTCATAGTGTTGTGGTCAGAAAAGATGCTTGATATGATTTCAGTGTTCTTTAATTTACTGAGGCTGGATTTATGACACAGGATGTGATCTATCCTGGAGAATGTTCTGTGCACACTTGAGAAGAAAATATAATCTGCTGTTTTGGGATGGAATGTCCTGTAAATATCAGTTAAATCTGTCTAGTCTAGTGTGTCATTTAAAGCTTGTGTTTCCTTATTTATTTTCATTTTGGATGGTCTGTCCATTGGTGTAAGTGAGGTGTTAAAGTCTCCCACTATTATTGTGTTACTGTTGAGTTCCTCTTTTATAGCTGTTAGCAATGGCCGTATTTATTGTGGTGCTCCTATGTTGGGTGCATATATATTTACAATTGTTATATCTTCTTCTTGGATTGATCCCCTGATGATTATGTAGTGTCTTTCCTTGTCTCTTGTAACATTCTTTATTTTAAAGTCTATTTTATCTTATATGAGTATTGCTACTCCATCTTTCTTTTGATTTCCATTTGCATGGAATATCTTTTTCCATTCCCTCACTTTCAGTCTGAATGTGTCCCTAGGTTTGAAGTGAGTCTCTTGTAGACAGTATATACATGGGTCTTGTTTTTGTATCCATTCAGCAAGCCTGTGTCTTTTGGTTGGAGCATTTAATCTACTCACGTTTAGGGTAATTATCGATATGTGTATTCCTGTGACCATTTTCTAGGTTGTTTTGGGTTTGTTTTTTTTTAGGTCCTTTTCTTCTCTTGTGTTTCCCACTTAGATAAATTCTTTTAGCATTTGTTGTAGAGCTGGTTTGGTGGTGCTGAATTCTCTTAGCATTTGCTTGTCTGTAAAGCTTTTGATTTCTCCATCGAATCTGAATAAGATCCTTGCCAGGTAGAGTAATCTTGGTTGTAGGTTCTTCCCTTTCATCACTTTAAGTATATCATGCCACTCCTTTCTGGCTTGTAGAGTTTCTGCTGAGAAATCAGCTGTTGACTTTATGGGTATTCCCTTGTATATTATTTGTCATTTTTCCCTTGCTGCTTTCAGTAATTTTTCTTTGTCTTTAATTTTTGCCAATTTGATTACTATGTGTCTTGGCTTGTTTTTCCTTGGGTTTATCCTGTATGGGATTCTCTGAGCTTCCTGGACTTGGATGGCTGTTTCCTTTCCCATGTTAGTGAAATATTCGACTCTAATCTCATCAAATATTTTCTTGGGTCTTTTCTCTCTCTCTCTTCTCCTTCTGGGACCCCTATAATGTGAATGTTGTTGCATTTAATGTTGTTCCAGAGGTCTCTTAGGCTGTCTTCATTCCTTTTCATTCTTTTTTCTTTATTCTGTTCCACAGCAGTGAATTCCACCATTCTGTCTTCCAGGTCACTTATCTGTTCTTCTGCCTCAGTTATTCTGCTATTGATTCCTTCTAGTGTAGTTTTCATTTCAGTTATTGTATTGTTCATCTCTGTTTGTTTGTTCTTTAATTTTTCTAGGTCTTTGTTAAACATTTCTTGCATCTTCTCGGTCTTTGCCTCCATTCTTTTTCCGAGGTCCTGGATCATCTTCACTATCATTATTCTGAATGTTTTTTTCTGGAAGGTTGCCTATCTCCACTTCATTTAGTTGTTTTTCTGGGTTTTTATCTTGTTCCTTCATCTGGTACATAGCCCTCTGCCTTTTCATCTTGCCTGTCTTTCTGTGAATGTGGTTTTTGTTCCACCAGCTGCAGGATTGTAATTCTTCTTGCTTCTGCTCTCATGACCGTGTTCTTAATACAGCTTCACTCATAGAGCATTTAAGATGGCAACATATTTACTATTTAAAGCACTTAACGATGCATCAATTGACTGTACAGAAGAACATGGACAAAAGAGAAATACAGGTTTGAAGGAGGAGAAATCCCAAATTATATTCCTAAAACAATATGAATACTTAATTTGGGAAAAAAATAATTAATTTTTCAATTTGGAAAATAAATCTTCTATGCATTTGGTAAATTTGATATCTTCTCTGTTCTGTAACTTCCCTTTGCCAGGGTCACAGGAGAAAGCTGCCTCCGTTGGCAGAAAGAAATAAATTAAATAATAAACTGGAGCCAGAGAATGGCAAACACACAAGGCTGCAGGCGCAGGCACGCGCACGCCTGCGCGCACACACACACACCCACCCACCTTTGTCTCTGAATAGCAGTAATTACCAGTTCTCTGACCTCTTATTCTTTCTACTCTGGCCTGTCAAACTTCTCACCTACCTTTAAAAAATCAACAAAGGCTTATGTTCTTGCTTTTTCAATGAAAAGCTCCAATTTAAGAGAGCA
Source organism: Lagenorhynchus albirostris (assembly GCF_949774975.1). NCBI lineage: Eukaryota > Metazoa > Chordata > Mammalia > Artiodactyla > Delphinidae > Lagenorhynchus > Lagenorhynchus albirostris. The sequence goes on along the minus strand of NC_083097.1, from coordinate 128,579,921 downwards.
ACCAAGGTACACCCAAAGATCTTGTCCCCAGTCACCTGGCTTTTAACCTAAAGCTACATTTTATTTTTTGTCCTTGTCAGCAGATAGTGTGAGGGCATGGCTTGCCCTTCAGTACTTGAATAAAGCATCTCACTACTCTTTCCTGATTTTCTGAACTCTGATTTCCATAGCCAAGCCTGAGTGTGGTCTCAGTTCCGAGGTTTCTTGACTTCTCAGAGGGAAAGTATAACCTTGGGTGAGCCATATCCTCTTTCTTCTGCTTTGTGTTTCAGGGAAGCATGACCTGGAATTTCTGAGCATCTTTTACAATTCTCTGAGGCTCCTGTCCTCTATAAAGCATTATTTTCTTTAAAAGTGCATAAAAGGTGAAAGCAGAGTATGATCAAACACTATATACTTTATCCTACTCAAGTCGGCAGAGTTAACCAAGCAAGTACTATGGTACAATAATCTCAGGATTTAAGGGCATATAAATTTATTTCAGATCCATCATTAATCTTCACTTCTAGTTGCATGTTCTTGAGAAAGTCTTCTTATTCTTTTCTTCAAAAACAGCTTAACTGAGATATAATTCATATGGCATAAATTTACTTTTTAAAAGTGTGTTTTTCATTGGCCTTTAAAAAACTCAGAGATGTGCGTCCATCACCACCATCTATTTCCAGACTGTTTACATCACCTCAAAAAAAAATCACTACTCATTAGTGGCCACTTCTCATTTTCTGTTCTTTACCTTCACCCCTGATAACTGCTAATCTATGATTTGTCTATTCTGGACTTTTTATATAAATGTAATCGTAAAATATATGTCCTTTTGTGTTTGCATTCTTTCCCTTAGCATGACATTTGAAAGGTTCCTATATTTTGTAGCATATTAGCACATCATTTCTTCATATACCAGAATAATATTTGATTGTCTTAATACCATATTTTGTTTATCTCTTCATCAGTTGATGGAAATTTGGGTTTCCACCTTTTGGCTGTTACATATAACGCTAGTATGAATGTACATGTACAAATTTTTGTGGGGGTGTATTTTCAGTCCTCTTGAGTATGTACATAGAAGTGGAATTGCTGAGTCATATGTTAACTCTGTGTTTAATTTTTGAGGCGTGCAAAATTGTTTTACACAGTGGCTACAAACCATTTTACATTCTCACCAGCAATGTATTAGCATTCCAATTTCTCCAAATTCTCACCAATACTTATTTTCCAGTTGTCTTATTTTTATGGTCTTCCTAGTAGATATGAAGTGGTATTTCATTGTGCTTTTGCTTTACATTTCCCTACAGACTAATGACATTGAGCATATTTTGTGTGCTTTCTGGACATTGAATATCTTCCTTGGAGTTTATTCAAATGCTTTGTCCATTTTTAAATTGGGTTGTTGGTCTTTTTGTTATTAGGTTGTAAGAGTTCTTTATATATTCTGGATAAAAGTCCCTCATCAGATAAATGATTGCATATATTTTCTCTCATTCTGTGTACTGTCTTCTTACTTTATTGATATCCTTTCAAGCATTTTATAAAAATTTTGGCAAAGCCCAATTTCTATTTCTTTTTATTGCTTGTATTATTGGTGTTAAATCTAAGAAACCATTGCTTGATCCAATGCCATGAATATTTACCCTATATTTTCTTCTAAGAATTTTATGGTTTCAGCACTTACATCTAGGTCTGTGGTTTATTTTGAATTAATTTTTGGGTACAGAATGAGAGTTTTTGATTATGGGGTCATTTTTTTTATGCCTGTGGCTGTCCAGTTGTGCCAGCATTATTGGTTGAAAAGCCCATTCTTTTACCATTGAATTGTCTTGTGAAAAATCAATTTACCATAAAGTAAGGTTTTACCTCTGAGCTTTCAATTCTTTTCCATTGATTTGTATGTCATTTCTATGCCAGTACCACACTGTCTTGATTACTACTGTTTTGTAGTAAATTTTGACAAGTGGTTTTGGCTAATCAGGGTCTCTTGCATTTCCATATGCATTTTAGAGTCAGGTTGTCAATTTCTGCAAAAAAAAAAAAAAAAAAAGGAGTCTTCAGATCCATGAACATGAGATATCTTTCCATTCATTTAGGTCTTCTAAAATTTCATTTAATGGCATTCCATACTTTTAGTGTAAAAGTCTTACAATGTCTTTGTTAAATTTATTGTTGAATATTGTAATTTTTGGATGTCATTATAAATGAAATTGATTTCTTTGTTTCATTTTCATATTGTTCATTGTTGTTGTATAGAGATATAATTGATTTTTGTATAGCTCTCTGTATCCTGAAACCTTAGTGAACATGTATATTAACAGAAACACTTTTTGTTCTTTCCTTAGAATTTTCTCTATATAAAATGATGTCACCTACAAAGAGAGATATAGTTTTACTTTTTTATCTTTAATCTAGATACTATTTTTTCTTGCCCAAGCTCCCTAGGTGCAACCTCCATTACAATGTGAATAGAAGTGGCAAGAGTGGGTGTTCTTATCTTGTTCCTGATGATAGGGGGAGAGTTTTTAATCTTTCAGCACTAAATTTTTAGCCTTGAGATTTTTGTAGATGTCTGTATTTCTTCAGGATACTATTACCACAAACTTGGAGACTTAAGACAATGGAAATGTGTTTTCTCACAGATATGTAGACTTAAAGCTCAAAATCTGTTAGAGATTCACTCCCTCAGGGGGCTCTAATGGAAAATCTATCCCTTGCCTTTTTCAGCTTCTGGTGATTGCTCTGCCATTCCTAGACTTGTGGCCACATCACTCCAGTCTCTGTCTCCATCTTCACATCACCTTCTCTGCCGTGTGTCTGTATCTTATAAGAGTGCATGTGATTGTATTAGGGCCTACCTGGATAATCCAGGATAAGCTCCTTCCCTTAAGATCCTTAATTTAATTACACCTATTGTAGTGTAAGATCATACTCCTTCTACCTACAAGGTAAAATGTACAGGTTCTAGTGATTAGGAAGCAGCCACATCTTTTTGGGTGTCACCATTCAACATATTACAATGCCCATTATCAGGTTGAGGAAGTTCCTTTCTGTTCCTGGGTTCTTGAGGTTTTTGTTTTGTTTTATCATGAAAGGAAGTTTCGTTTTGTAAAATTCTGTCTCTACATCAATTGAGATGTGATTTTATCCACTCTTTCTAGTAATGTGTTGTAGTAAATTTACCTTTGGTATGTTAAAAACAACCTTGCATTCCTAAGATAAATTCCACTTAATTATACTGTATAATCCTTTCTGTGTTGCTAGATTCATTTTGATAGTATTATGTTGAGGATTTGTATATCTATATTCATAAGGGCTGTTGGTCTACAGTTTTCTTTTTTTGTCATATCATTTTCTGGTTTGGGTATCAGGGTAATTCTGTCTCAAAGAATGACTTGTGGAGTGTTCAGTCCTCTTCTCAGTTTTGGAAGAATTTGTGTAAGATTTGTATTAATGCTTCTTTAAACATTTAAGAGAATTCACCCATCCATGAAGCCATCTGTTCATAGATTTTTTCTTGCGGACAGTTTTTAATTTAATCTCTTTATTGTTAGTCTATTCATACTGAATACTTTGTATTTCCTGATTGTTTCAATAGTTTGTGTCTCTCTAAGAAATGGTCCTTTTCATTTAAGTTAGTTAATTTGCTGGTTTGCAGAATTTATAGTATTCCATTATAATCTTTTTTTTTTTAATTTCTCAAAAGTTGGTAATGATATCTCCTATTTAATTCTTGATTTTAATAAACAGATTCTCCTTTCCTGCTTCTCCCCCACCCCACCTTGGTCATTCTAACTAAAGGCTAATCAGTTTTGTTGATTTTTTTCAAAGAAACAACTTCTAGTTTTATTATCTTCTGTGTTGTTTCATTATTTCTATTTTATTTTTTTATTTCTTTCTCAGTTTTTATTATTTTCCTCCTTCTGCTTGTTTTGGGTTTAGTTTCCTTTTTTTTTTTAAAAATCATCTTAAGGTGAAAGGTTAGGTTGCTAATTTGAGATTTTTCATCTTTTTTAATATGTGTTAACAGCTATACCTTTTTCCTCTAAGCACTGCGTTAGCTAAATTGCACAAGTCTTGGTTATGCTTTCATTTTCATTTACCTCGGTGTTTTCTAACTTCCTTTGTGATTTCTTCTTTGACACACTGGTTATTTAGAAGTTTATTCTTGAATTCTCATGTATTTTTGAAGTTACCAAGTGTTCTTCTATTGTTAATTTGTAATTTCAGTTCATTGCAGTCAGAGAACATATGTTGTATAATTTCAATATTTTTATATGTATTGAGATTTATAATATATTAATGGCATAATATATTATAAACCTGAAGAATATTCCTTGTGTTCTTGAGAAGAATATATATTTTGCTATTGTTAGGTGGCCCGTTGTATAGAAGTGTTGGAGAGCAGGTCTATTAGCAATAAATTCTCTCAGATTTTGTCTTTCCTGGGTATGTCATAATTTCTCCTTAATTTTAAAAAGATAGTTTGGTCATATGTAGAATTCTTGGTTGGTGGTGTTTTTATTTAAGCACTTTAAATATGTCATCTTACTGACTTCTGCTTTTGATGATAGGTCAGCTGTTAATTTTATTGAAGATCCCGGGTAGGTGATGAGTCCTGATTCTCTTGCTGATTTCAATATTCTCTTTGTTTTTTTACTTTCAGCAATTTGACTACGGTGCCTCTAGATATGAAACCCTTTGAATTTATTCTTCTTGGAGTTTATTAATCTTCTTAAACATGTACGTTAATATTTTAAAATCAAATTTGGGAAATTTTTGATCATTATTTCTTCAATTACTCTTTCTGCCACTTTCTCTCTTTTCTTTCCTTCTGCTTCTCCCATTGTGCCAGGCTTTGTTTATTTTTCTTGATTCTTTTTTCTTGCTTTTCCTCAGATTAGATAATTTCAATTTGTCTTCTAGTTCACTGATTCTTACTTCTTCCACTTCAGATAGGCTGTTGGGCACTTTCAGTGAAATTTCTATTTGTTATTTTTTTTATTTTAGGCTCCAGAATTTTTTATACCAAATTATTTCCTTATTGATGTATTCTAGTTGGTGAAATATTATTCTCATACTTTCCTTTAATTTATTTTAATTCTTTTTCTTTAGTTCTTTGAACATGTCTAAAATAGCTGATTTAAAGTCTTTGTTGGTTAAGTCCAATATCTGTGTTCCTTTAGGAACAATTTCTATTGACTGATTTTGATATCCTGTGAATATACTTTCCTGTTTCTCTGTTTGTCTCTTAATTTTGTGTTGAGAACTAGATTTTTTTTTAACATTCCTCAAACTTTTATGTATAAAAGTATCCACTAATATTGAAAATTATGTAGAAAAAAGTAAGGTGAACAAAACTTATAGGGCACATACCAGCATAAAATTAAAATAAATTGTATATCAAACTCTGTGATTCTCATTATGCCAAAAAATATATGAAAAACTAGACATTTTAAATAATATGGTGTGGTAATTCTGGAAATTAAATTCTCTCCCTTCCCAGGATTTATTATTATTGATGTTTGTTTGTTTAGTGACTCCTGGACTAATTCCTTAATGTCTGTATACTTTGTCAGGTGTGTTCACTGAAGTCTCTGCTCAGTTAGCTTAGTAGACAGAGATTTCCTTAAATGCCTCAAACCAGTGAATTATTCAGTCTTTGCCGAGGGGCTGTGTCTGTTGGTTGGAGTATGCATCCAACACCCCAACTCTGCCTTAACATTTACATCCTACTAGTGAAGTGCCTCAAAGTCAGCAATATGTCTTTCTTGGGTCTTTTCTTGGCATACCAACAGCCCTATGCTTGTACATGATCTTCTAGATTCCCAAGAGTACATCAGGGCTTTACAAAGTCTCCTGTAAACATCTTATTGCTCAGTTTCACCCTTAAGCTTTTTAGTTGATACCTTGTTAAACACACTGGCAAGGCCACCTCAGGCAGTTATAGTGTTAAACAACTGCAACTGATTATTTTAAACAAATACCCTACAGGCAGGGCTATTAACACAAACAAAGCTCTGAGTGAGGTTGAATAAAGATAACCCTTGAAAATAGAACTTTTCATTGTAGTAGCTGTCAGGTCAAATAGTGACAGTTTCTTGGAGATGAACTTTTTAGGAATCTCCACGTCCATTCTGGCCCTTCTGGTGCCTTCTATCCTGCTGGTATTCATAATCACTGTACTCATAAACTGATTTTTCAGGCTACGGTGGTACTGGGAAGACAGGAATGGAGTGAGGGCAAGTTAAAGTGCCACAAAGCTTGCTGTTCTTAACAAGATACTTGAATAAACACTCCTCAGATTATTGCAAGCCTTTAGTTAATTTCCAGAGTTCTAAAAATGCTGATTTTTGACAGTTTTTGCTCATGTCCTCCCTTCTTTTATGGAGGAGCAGAGTTTTCAGAGGTCCTTATTCTGCCATTCTAGAAGTCACCTCCTTAGGAAAGTCTTCTGAGTTTGAGTCTTAATTTTCTTCTTCTGTAACATGGAAATAGTAACACCTGCATCATAAAAAGTCATTGTAAGTAATTAATGAGATAATGTGGATAAAGTGCTCATATAAATCCTAAGACAGCATAAGGATATTACCAATGCTACTACCTTTCTTCTTTCCTCAGTTGAGAGGTCTATGGGATAATGATATAATTGGATAGTTTTGTCTGGAAATTTCCCTCCACTTGTATTAGTCAGAAACTTATCCACCAGTGGCACATGATAGAAACTTGATTCAAACTGATTAAAGTCAAGGCAAAGGGAAGGGAAGGATTTGACATATCTGAAAAATTAATTGGTATACTGACTTCAGGTACTGTTGGATCCAGATGTTCCATATTGTCACAGACATTATCTCTAAGAAACTTCTCTTATGGCTTTATTGTAGGTAGACTCTTATCTTATGATGATAATATGCTCACCAGCAAGAATAGTCCAACATTCTATCAGATTGGGATCTCCAGTAGGAAGGAACCACTTCTTTCTCATTATTTCCTGCATAAGTTTTGGGATTATTCTATTTGGGTATATTTAGGACACGTGCCTATTCCTACACCCATCAATGTTTCAGGGAAATTATGTGTACCAGTTGGCCCAGTCTACATTATATCCAATTCTTGGGGCTAGGAGTGAAGTCAGTCAAATATGTAGTCTGAGGTTGGAGGAGGGAAAATTTTTCAAAGGGTAGTTTGATGCTGGGATGGAAGATACAGTAGGTGCCTCTAAGGAAGACAGTTCATCTCTCATAATACCATGATGTTTTTCTTCTCTATTCCCATTTTCTCCTCTCGAAACAAGTCAAGGGGTTGTTAGAAATATGTAATACCATTGGAAAGACAGGTCCACTGTGTATGCATGGAACATTGTACACGGATGACATATGATACAGGACATAGAGGAAGCACAAGCGTACAATATTGCTATTGATGCTCTAGTATATCAGAGATGAAAAGAAGTGAATGAACACTGGAGCCATCAAGAATTTTTGCTCATGAAGGACATGGGGCTTGAGCTGACCTCTTGAAGAATGGCCATTTATAAATGTACAGAGGAGGAGAAAACCTGGTCCATGTAGTGCTATGAATGATAGTGGTGATGATTAGTTTCATTGACTGCGTGCTGACTCTGTGCCGGGCCTTTCCAGTGTTAAGTGCTTTACCTGCATTCTATCGTATTTTGACAGTGTGTCCACTATTAGTATCCCTGCTTAACAGTTGACAAAAATGAGACTTGGATGTATTTTTTAAAGTACACGATGTTGCTGAACTATTAAATGGGAAACCCATTTTTAAACCATGGAATGTGAATCCAGCCTTATCTCTGAACCACTCTCTACTCTGGCTCATATAGCATACATTCACACACTTACTTGAATACACATGTTACACTGGTTCTCAAGCCCAGCTTGTTTCAAACACTGTTGCTTGGGGATTGAATGGAACCTAGTTAGTTGATGCTTCAGTTTCTCTACCATCACTATGATTTTGCCCCACAGTTATGGAGCCCACAAAATGATAACTTGTAAAAATCTAAAAGCATCTTCAAAAACCATCTAGTCCAAATATTTTCAGATTTTGTTGTCTATAAAAATCCCCTTGGGTAGTATGTAAGAACGTAAATTCTTCATGCTCATTATAATTCTTGAATTGTTGTGAGATCATAGCACCTTCAGCTTTTGTCAAGCTGAGCAATTGACTCTGATACTTTCTAAGCTTTGAGGACTTACGACTTGCCCAACCTGGTTCTCAGGCCTGCCTGCACCTGGGAGACTTTCTGTTGCTTCAGCCTTATCTTTAGGATTCAAATTTAATTGATCTGATGTAGGACTGATCACTGTTTGTTTGTTTGTTTAAGCTACCTAAGTAATTTTAATGTATATTTAAGATGGAGAACAATTAGTCCATTACTTTTACAGACACAAAAGCTGAGAACAGGCAAGGGGAAGAAGGGGGCCCTAAGTCATATGGCCCATTGGTGGCAGAGCCAGAACATGAACCTGAGTTTTCCTGTCTTCTTTCTGAGGATTCTTCATTAAAGCTATCTCACATCAGGTCCCTGATATGACCTTTCTCTCTGCCTTGTCCCCACATTCATGCAGACGTGTGTGATATGATTGATGCCCCCAGGCCTCAGCAGAGCTCATTTCTAGAAGAGGGGGGGAGAGAGAGTCCCCTTAAAATATATTCCAGGTCAGCTGAGGCTGTCAAAGTAGACTCTTGCTGGCTGAGTCTCAACAGTCAGCTTTAACCTTATCCCCTCAAGTCTTTGCCAAGTTCTTCTCTCCTCCCTAGGAAGTAGTTTGATAGGCACAGTCTCTTTAGATCCTACTCTTTGTTCTAGCAGCTGTGCTAGCTTAGCAAATTATCTCTGGGTATCTAGAAAATGGATAATTTTAAAAGTTTTTATTTGATTTTTTGTGTTTTCCATACATATTTTACTTTTATGAATGTAGGCTCTCCTAAACCAGTTTGTGGCTCTGTCCAACTGCTGAAGTGTCTTGTATTCTGAACCTTAGTAGTCCATACTGTGTGCTTCTCAGTTATGGAAGGAAAGAAGGTAGCCTCCTTTACTGTCATTTAAAGTACTCCTGTCTCGATTCAGTGCAATCCCTATCAAACTACCAATGGTATTTTTCACAGAACTAGAACAAAAAATTTCAAAATTTGTATGGAAACACAAAAGACCCCAAATAGCCAAAGCAATCTTGAGAAGAAAAACAGAGCTGGAAGAGTCAGGCTCTCTGACTTCAGACTATACTACAAAGCTACAGTAATCAAGACAGTATGGTACTGGCACAGAAACAGAAATATAGATCAATGGAACAGGATAAAAAGCCCAGAGATAAACCCACACACGTATGGTCACCTTATTTTTGATACAGGAAGCAAGGATATACAATGGAGAAAAGACAGCCTCTTCAATAAGTGGTACTGGGAAAACTGGACAGCTACATGTAAAAGAATGAAATTAGAACAGTTCCTAACACCATACAAAAAAATAAACTCAAAATGGATTAAAGACCTAAATGTAAGGCCAGACACTATCAAACTCTTTGAGGAAAACATAGGCAGAACACTCTATGACATAACTCACAGCAAGATCCTTTTTGACCCACCTTCTAGAGAAAGGGAAATAAAAACAATTGGGACCTAATGAAACTTCAAAGCTTTTGCACAGCAAAGGAAACCATAAACAAGATGAAAAGACAACCCTCAGAATGGGAGAAAATATTTCCAAATGAAGCAACCGACAAAGGATTAATCTCCAAAATTTACAAGCAGCTCATGCAGCTCAATAGCAAAAAATCAAGTAACCCAATCGAAAAATGGGCAGAAGACCTAAATAGACACTTCTCCAAAGAAGATATACAGATTGCCAACAAACATATGAAAGGATGCTCAAAATCATTAATCATTAGAGCAATGCAAATCAAAACTCCAATGAGGTATCACCTCACACTGGTCAGAATGGCCATCGTCAGAAAATCTACAAACAATAAATGCTAGAGAGGGTGTGCAGAAAAGGGAACCCTCTTGCACTGTTGATCAGAATGTAAATTGATACAGCCATTATGGAGAACAGTACGGAGGTTCCTTAAAAAACTACAAATAGAACTACCATACGACCCAGCAATCCCACTACTGGGCATATACCCTGAGAAAAACATAATTCAAAAAGAGTCATGTACCACAATGTTCATTGCAGCTCTATTTACAATAGGCAGGATGTGGAAGCAACCTAAGTGTCCATTGACAGTTGAATGGATAAAGAAGAGGTGGCACATATATGCAATGGAATATTACTCAGCCATAAGAAGAAACAAAATTGAGTTATTTGTAGTAGGGTGGATGGACCTAGAGTCTGTCATACAGAGTGAAGTAAGCCAGAAAGAGAAAAACAAATACCGTATGCTAACACATATATACGGAATCTAAAAAAAAAAAAAAAAAAAAAAAAAAAAGGGTTCTGAAGAACCTAGGGGCAGGACAGGAGTAAAGATGCAGATGTAGAGAATGGACTTGAGGGCACAGGGATGGAGAAGGGTAAGCTGGGACGAAGTGAGAGAGTGGCATGGACATATATACACTACCAAATGTAAAATAGATAGCTAGTGGGAAGCAGCTGCATAGCACAGGGAGATCAGCTCGGTGCTTTGTGACCACCTAGAGGGGTGGGATAGGGAGGGTGGGAGGGAGATACAAGAGGCAGGGGATATGGGGATATATGTATACATATAGCTGATTCACTTTGTTATAAAGCAGAAACTAACACACCATTGAGAAGCAATTATACTCCAATAAAGATGTTTAAATAAAATAATATAAAATAAAGTACTCCTGTCCCTTAAGGGAAAAACTAACAGTGGTCTTAGATAAAAGGAGGAAAACCCTGTGCTGTTTATTGGGCAGTCAGTAGAACTTATTTTTGTTTGCTTGAGGAGTGGGAAAGTGCAGACATGACACTCAAGAAAGATCTTATTATATCCTTTCAGCTCCTAGACTTGTTATTTATATTTCCTTCTGAAACCATTTTTCTCTGCCTTGAGAAGGGAGTAGCTATAAAGTAACATGGGGATGGCAAGTTGGTAGTGAATGACAAAAGAAGAAACACATAATGTCCATAGTCACATCAATCATTTAATTATTAATTTTTTCAAGCAAAATATTTCAGAATGACTGTCATGGATATGCATCACAGAGACACACAAATCAAGAGGCAATATCAGGTGAAAGGAAGGTGTGGTGTAAAGTTAACACAGTGGGGTAAAATTAGAGCAGAGGAATACTACTCAGGAGACCGAGATTCATTGACTGTGTGGACTTCCAGTCCCGGAGAGGTAAACGCATTCACGAGTTTCTTGATCTTTACAGTGAGGAATGACTTTAGACTAACTCTAAAGTTCCTCCCTGCGTGGATAACCAGTGATTTGGAGTATAACGTATACTCTCCAAACACTTCTGAGGGATCTCTTATACTCACTTACATCCAGTGAGTGACTGAGTGACTACCTTGGGTGGGTCATAATGGGAAGGTGACTGAACTTTGGCACTCTGTACACGTTTTCTCATTAAATACTCACATCCTGAAAACATAGTGGTACTATCTAATTTCCTAGGTGGAAAAAAACAAGGCTCAGAAGAATTTAGCCAGGTACCAGTAACCCTGAAAATATCATGGTCCAGTGGAAGAGAATGAAGTCAAGTAGCGAAAGTTTCTTACCGAAGGTATCAGAATGAAACAAAATAAATGAAAAATGATTCTGGACATACCAGCAATCCTTAATGATGTTTTCAGAGCAAATGGTATATAGACTCAAAGCATGAGCTGACAAGGGATAGTGGGAATACCATAATGAGGAGAAGGAGAAAAAGTGGAACAACTGACTTACTGAATGTCTGCTTCTTGCCAGGCATTATGTGTAATTCCTCCAATGGACCAACTCCTTTAGTCTCTAATTCACATAAATCCTATGAGGTTGATTCTATTATGGATCCCATTTCAGGTGAAAAAAAAAAACAGGTTTAAAGTGGCAGTAACTGAAATGTCCAGCTTGTCCAACAGATCAATAATAGGGCCGAGTCATTCCCAAGGAGTCTGACCCTGAAATGTGTATGCTTTGCCACTGTACTGTATAAAAGCCAGAATGCTTATATTAGGAAGAATCAAGGAAGGCTTCATGAAGGAGGTGGTATTTGTGATGTTGCCAAAGATGAATAGGATTTCATCTGGAGAAAATGGACCAGGACTGCCCACTAAAGGAGAAGAGGCATGAGCTAAAATACAGAAAGGTAGGAGTCCCAGGAGAAGATACAGTGGTCTTTATAGGGACAACAGTGTGTGTGAGGAAGGAGTAGGGATCAAAGGCTAAAAGATAATTTGGACCTTGATATTAGGTAGTCTTGAATGACAGGTTAAAACATTTGAACATTTTCTTACAGGAACTGGGAAATGATTGAAAGTCCATGATGAAAGCCATGGCATGTCCATATCTGTATTTAGAAAAGACTCTGACTCCAAGATGATAAATTCTGACCAACCTCTACCTGTGTTCCCAGCCCCAGCAGGGCTTCCAGATCGTGTCAGTAACCTGTTTGTGAGAAATCTAAACACTGGCCATATTCTCCTGTTGGACTGGAAACTTGTGGTTTTGACCTCCATCTGCTGTCAGGAGAGTTTGCATAAAAGTTTGCTGCTCCAACCTATGGTCATTAATTCATCCACCGATTGGTTCACCTGTTGATTCACTGACATTCATTTCTATGATGATTCATTCACCAACATTTATCAGGCAACTAGTCTATGTCAGGTACTGTGCTATGTACTGGAATTCAAAAATTGAATGAAATACAGCCCCTGCTCTCAGTTGTCTCATTGCACCATAGCGGAGATTGACATTCCAGCCAATAATTGCAATATAATGTGATAAGTACAATCAGCTATGTAAAGAGAGAACAGTACGTTGGACCAGTAACCTTTGTTTGAGTCATATCAAAGGATATGATATGACTGAGAAGTTTCTTTAAAAACGGAAAGTAATTGTTGTACAGCAGAAACTAACAGAACATTGTAAAGCAATTATACTCCAATAAAGATGTGAAAAAAAAAGGAAAGTAAACAGGAAAGGAGTAAGCTCAGAGCACATGAACTAGGACCTGAATGATTTGATGGGTAGAGGCAGAGAGATAAAGAGAGGAAGTCATCCCAAACAAGAAAATTAACATTTTTAGACATGGAGCATTAACATGTTTTAGACTGCCTTATAGTTTATTCCTTTACATAACAGAATTTTAACGAGTTCTCATATAAGGCCAGACAATGTATTAGACACTAGGATCCAACAGATGTGGTTCTACCCTCATGAAGCTTAAACTGTAGTGTGGAGACTGGCTTTCATTAAGTCATCACATAACAGTATAATACTGCACGGTGGTATAATGAGAGGACAGGAACTTCGAGTGAGATTTCCGAGACTGTGTGTAGAATGGGGTAGAATGAGAAAGGAAAGTAGGGGCCAGATCACAGAGGGTTTTGTACCCCAGAAATAGAAATGTGGACTTTATCCTAAAGGGATGAGAAATCATAGATGAAACGTAAGCCAAGAAGAAGCATGCTTAGTTGTGTATATTTGAGATACTTCATAACAGTTTAAACAACTGGTTTGAGGGTAAGACGAAAGGCAGAAAGGGTAAGCAGGCTCTTTCCAAATTTCTAGTGAGAGATGAGAGTAGCCTAATGCTGTGACTGTGGGGAAGGAGAGAAGATTGAAGAATTAGCAATGTTAAAGAAGTAAAAGCAAAAGGATTTGCTGGCCAGTTGGATTTATGGTATTATTTCTCATGGCGTAACTGGGAATCTACTTGCATGAAAAGCCCCACCCTAGAGACACAGAATCAGGCTCCCAGAAGCAGAGCCCAGTGCATTTTAGCCACTCCCCTCCCATCCCCACCAGCTGACTCTGAAAAACATAGCGTTTGATACCCACTGCTGTCAGGGATGTGGAGAACACATGGAGGATGACCTATGGTTTCTGACTTAGGATTTGATGGAAGGGAGTGTGTTTGGTTCCCAAACTCTAATTGCTCAAGGATCCACTGGGGCATTTGTTATCATGCAGATCCCCAGGCTGTACTGTCAGAGATCCTGTTTTCCCTCTGGCCTGAATGTGGGTCTGGGGAATCGAATCTCATTCAAAAATGGTTATCACGGGTTATTCCAAAGCAAGAGGAATCATTTGAAGAGAACTCACGGCTAGACCACTGGCCTAGCTCACTTCACCATTTTGCCCCCTCTCCCTGCTTCCAGTCATTTCAAACTCCTCACTGATGCATATGCTAAGAAATGAAACCAAAGTGGAAGCATCTTCCCTCAAGGTTTTGCTGTTTTTTTCTTTTCCTCTCTTTCACTGGACTCTAAGCCCTTTGAGTGCAGGTCTTTCTCTGTCCCACCCTAAATATAACATAGTTCTCTGCCCATAATAGGCTCTTAACACATTTGTTACCCCAAATTCCAACATGGAGAAACTCCAACAGGGAAAGCAAAGCCCCACAGGAAAGAAATTTTAAACAGTACCCATGAGTGAGTAGCATTAGAGCTTTAGAGACTACCATTAGTGAATGCAATCTTTCCTCTATAAATGTCTGTGTTCAGGTCCCCTCACCCTCAACCCCGTGCAAAATAAAATTAATGCTGGCTAAAACTGACATCAGGTACCACTGTGCTAGTAGCTTAGGTTGATAACATCTTTTTAGTGTCTTTAAAACTCTCATTTTAATTGTTGATATAAAATACCGGCTTGGTATGAGGTATTACACTAATTTAAATTTACACAACATTATGGCAAGTCTTGCAAAGTAGACATTATGGCTGCCTGTCAGTTATAAAAGCCCTGACAATATTTTTCCTCACTGGGTTGAACATAATTTTTTTAACGGCTTTCACTGGAGGTGGCACCTATCTTTTCCCTTTATCTCCCCTCCCCCCAAGAAAATATTATATAATCACGCATATAACTTACTTGATACTTAGATCAGAAAATATTTATTGGTGTGATACATCACTCCCTTTTCCTTTTCATGCTGTTTCTGGAAGCTGCAGAATCTGCTGTTCAATTAACTAAAGGTCAGAGAGCTTTCAGCCTTTTCTCACCGTTCCCTCACTGTCAGTTCAATGAGAGTGAGAAGAGCAAAAGCTCCCAGGATGGGTGAGGACCACTGGAAGTAGTCTCATGTGAGCTGTGTGTGGACGCCTCTCTGTACAGGCATTGACTCCCTGTGATGCACCCAGACCTTGGAAGTGTAGGATTAACACTTTATCATTAAGGTTTGAAGAGAACCAAAGATGAGTAGATAAAATAGTCAAGATGTCAAAGCTGTCACATTCACTCACAAAAGCAGCAACTAACTAAGGTGAGCTTAGAGACTAGGAACTCCCACCAAGAAAATCCAAGTTCCTGGATTCAATTTCCATCTCTGTGACCTTGGTGAGACCAGTCTGACCTGCTCCAGATCTGGGTATTCTAAATTAATCCTCAAAAAGTTCATTTATTCACTTATTTTTTCATTCATCTGCCTGTTCATCTATCAGGTGGGACTCAGTGTTCTGTAAGGGGGATGATCGGCCTTTGGTAGTACTTGCAGTTCATTCTGTTTAACCAAGAAGGTAGACATCTACAATCTACATTTTTTTTTTTTGTAAAGAGTTATATAGTAAATATTTTAGTCTGTGCAGCCACATGCTCCCTGTTGTAGTTATTCAAATACTTTCCTGTGCAAAGCAGCTGTAGACAATATACAAACAAATGAGCATGACTTTTGTTTCTAAAACTTTATTTACAGAAGCAGGTGGCAGGCCATATTTGGCCTGCATACTCTAGTTTGCTGATTGCTGAACTAGGGCCAACCTGGATTTGATGCAAACATCCAGTATTTCATAAAATTCCTGATTAAAGTTGGCATGAGGGGCTTAATAACCTACAGGGTGTGAAAGGAAGACAATAGAAATAGTACTCAATAAGGGTAGGGCTGAATTTTAGCCCTAGAGCTGCCTTTTGCTAACTATGACCAAGGATAATCATTTACCCTCTCTCTGCTCCTATATCTTAACATAAGTTTCTTTCCTTGGACTTAAAGACTAACGAGGACCTCTTCAATGAATGGTCAAGATAAGAGATGTTTAAACCCTAGTTGTGGGGTGAGCAAGCAGAGAAAAATAGTTCGGTGAAAGCCAGCAAATAATGTGTGATCGCTGAGATACGAACCAGAACTACTAAAGGCTTCACTTACAGCCGATGTGCACGAGATAAAATTGATGTATCTTTTTCTCAGGAAAAGAGCCTGTCTCTGTTCAAAGTACAAATCGTAAGAAATGCTTTGCCGTAAGCAAGGGAGCTAGAGAAAATGTAAGTTTACAAATTGACCCTGGAACTAAGGTCTTTTTTGTAGGTTCAATGGAAAAGTGAAACAAGCAAAAGCTCTTTCGTAATCATAGCACTCATTCATTCGAAAAGTGCCTTGATAATTATCAAAGCAATCCTTCCTGCATTACTAAGAAGCTGCTCACTGCATGTGACTTGAGTGACTTTCTGGCAACTTTCCAGTTAACCTATCCATCCCCAAGATCATGCTTTCTAGATTTGATTGTTTTCTGCTTCATGGATGACATGTGGCTGAAAAAAGACCAGATGAGAAAAGCAGACACAGATTGCCTAATTTGTGTATGGATCAATCCACAGACATTTGTCAAGCATCATCCTCTGTTCTCTAAGGAACACAACATTATCGGGCGAAGCATTACTGAGTGTCAGAACACACGCAGAGGGTAATTCATAGTTATCAGATGAAAGATCTGGATGCTAATTTCTGACCAAACCTAGAGGAAGAAGAGTTGACTTTTGCAAGTGGTCAGAAAAGCTCAGAGACACAGTAGTAACATTATGCATGAAACTTAAGGGTTGTCTTCAAGATATGAAGGCAGCATACGAGGTATGGAAGTACACAGAGAATAAACTAGTAAATGAAGGTATCAAATGAATAAGTCTGGGAAAGTAGGTTAGGTTATATCGGGAAGGACTCCAAGTTACACCATGGGAGGCTTGTAGATTCTGTTTCTGCAGTGACAAAGTAGAGAATATAAGTGAAGCAAATTGAGAGGGAGAGAGCAGAGGGAGGGAAAGAAGGAGAGGAGAGAGCAAGAGGAAGCAGGCAAGAAGGAAAACAAGTCACCAAGGACACTGCTGCTACTGATAAGGGGCAGTTGGTTTTCAGTTCAAGGACATTTTGTGTCCCATGGATGGGAGCTCAGTGTTGCTCATCATGTAATTTTTCAGGATGAGGGACAGATCTAGGCCTTAATGTGAAATATCCTACATACTAAGGCTGGCCAGCTAAACCTTTTTTAAACCACTATGTGAAGCAAAATAACAGCAATGACAAAACTCCAAACATTTCAGGGCATAATCTGCTGACAGCAAGTTTGTAGCCTCTGGGCTGTCTAGAACGTACCAGGGAGAACTTGACAGGAATCTAGAAAGGACAGCGCTCGGGGGGGACAGAGGGAGACGCTTGAGAGCTGGTGTGAGGCTGTCGGGTAGTCCAGGTAGGGAAGGATGAGATGGACTTGACCGTGGCTCTGGGAAATGAGAGGGAAAGGGAGAGGTAGATGGGGCACAGTGCGAGCTATAGAGGGAGATAGAGTAAGACTGGATCTTTCTCAGAGAGCTAAGAGAAAGCCTGTGTTCTGTTTTTCCTCATCAAATGATCCTGCCTGTGTTTTTCCCTGTGTAGGACACATCCTCAGTTGACCTTTCTCTGTGCTGAAAATTTTAATTGCTTTGCTATTATTTATTTCGTAGTTCAACACTTCCATTCCCCCGCTCCCCGGGTAAACTTGAATGCACGTCCAAGTGAAGGTTGTAATCTTTAAATTTTCCAAATAGGGACTCATCTTACAGTCATATTTTGATGTGTTTTTTTTTCTCCTACATTTCAAGTTAAAGAAGATCAAAGGCTTGCAACTAAATTACTTCAGAGATAAATGAGTCATCGGAAAATGCAGTACTTTTGAAGAAGAATATTCTTTTGTTTTCTCTTCTTGTGCCAGTGCTCTTCCCTTTTTTTAAAAAAAATGAATTTTATTTTATTTATTTTCTAATACAGCAGGTTCTTATTAGTCATCAGTTTTATACACATCAGTGTATACATGTCAAACCCAATCGCCCAATTCATCACACCACCTCCCCACCGCCACTTTCCTCCCTTGGTGTCCATATGTTTGTTCTCTACATCTGTGTCTCAACTTCTGCCTTGCAAACCGGTTCATCTGTATCATTTTTCCAGGTTCCACATATATGCATTAATATACGATATTTGTTTTTCTCTTTCTGACTTACTTCACTCTGTATGACAGTTTTTAGATCCACCCATGTCTCAACAAATGACCCAATATCGTTCCTATTTATGGCTGAGTAATATTCCATTGTATATATGTACCACATCTTCTTTATCCATTCGTCTGTCGATGGGCATTTAGGTTGCTTCCATGACCTGGCTATTGTAAATAGTGCTGCAATGAACATTGGGGTGTATGTGTCTTTTTGAATTATGGTTTTCTCTGGGTATATGCCCAGTAGTGGGATTTCTGAATCATATGGTACTTCAATTTTAATTTTTTAAGGAACCTCCATAATGTTCTCCATAGTGGTTGTATCAATTTATGTTCCCACCAACAGTGCAAGAGGGTTACCTTTTCTCCACACCCTCTCCAGCATTTATTGTTTGTCAATTTTCTGATGATGCCCATTCTAACTGGTGTGAGGTGATATCTCATTGTAGTTTTGATTTGCATTTCTCTAATAATTAGTGATGTTGAGCAGCTTTTCATGAGCTTCTTGCCCATCTGTATGTCGTCTTTGGAGAAATGTCTACTTAGATCTTCTGCCCATTTTGGGATTGGGTTGTTTGTTTTTTTAATATTGAGCTGCATGTGCTGTTTATATATTTTGAAGATTAATCCTTTCTCCGTATATTCATTTGCAAATATTTTCTCCCATTCTGAGGGTTGTCTTTTTGTCTTATTTATGGTTTCCTTTGCTGTGCAAAAGCTTTGAAGTTACATTAGGTCCCATTGTTTATTTTTGTTTTTATTTCCATTACTCTAAGAGTTGGATCAAAAAAGATCTTGCTGTTATTTATGTCAAACTGTGTTCTTCCTATGTTTTCCTCTAAGAGTTTTATAGTGTCCGGTCTTACATTTACATCTCTAATCAATATATATATATATATAATATATATATATATTTTTTTTTTTTTTTTTTTTTTTTTGCTGTATGCGGGCCTCTCGCTGTTGTGGCCTCTCGAGTTGCAGAGCACAGGCTTCGAACACGCAGGCTCAGCAGCCATGGCTCACGGGCCCAGCCGCTCCGCGGCATGTGGGATCTTCCCGGACCAGGGCACGAACCCATGTCCCCTGCATCGGCAGGCAGACTCTCAACTCTGCGCCACCAGGGAAGCTCCTCTAATCAATTTTGAGTTTATTTTTATGTATGGTGTTAAGCAGTGTTCTAATTTTCATTCTTTCACATGTAGCTGCCCAGTTTTCCCAGTACCACTTATTGAAGAGACTGTCTTTTCTCCATTGTATATCCTTGCCTCCTTTGTCATAGATTAGTTGACCATAGGTGCGTGGGTTTGTCTCTGGGCATTCTATCTTGTTCCATTGATCTATGTTTCTGTTTTTGTGCCAGTACCATATTGTCTGGATTACTGTAGCTTTGTAGTATAGTCTGAAGTCAGGGAGTCTGATTCCTCCAGCTCCGTTTTTTTCCCTCAAGACTGCTTTGGCTATTCGGGGTCTTTTGTGTCTCCATACAAATTTTAACATTTTTTGTTGTAGTTCCGTAAAAATGCCATTGGTAATTTGATCGGGATTGCATTGAATCTGTAGATTGCTTTAGGTAGTATAGTCATTTTCACAATATTGATTCTTCCAATCCAAGAACATGGTATATCTCTCCATCAGTTGGTGTCATCTTTAATGTCTTTCATCAGTGTCTTATAGTTTTCTGCATACAGGTCTTTTCTCTCCCTAGATAGGTTTATTCCTAGGTATTTTATTCTTTTTGTTACAATGGTAAATGGGAGTGTTTCCTTAATTTCTCTTTCAGATTTTTTACCATTAGTGTATAGGAATGCAAGAGATTTCTGTGCATTAATTTTGTATCCTGCAACTTTACCAAATTCATTGATTAGCTCTAGTAGTTGTCTGGTGGCGTCTTGAGGATTCTCTACGTATAGTATCATGTCATCTGCAAACAGCGACAGTTTTACTTCCTTTTCCAATTTGTATTCCTTTTCTTTCTTTTTCTTCTCTGATTGCCATGACTAGTACTTCCAAAACTACGTTGAATAATAGTGGTGAGAGTGGACATCCTTGTCTTGTTCCTGATCTTAGAGGAAATGGTTTCAGTTTTTCACCTTTGAGAATGATGTTTGCTGTGGCTTTGTCATATATAGCCTTTACTATGTTGAGGTAGGTTCCCTCTATGCCCACTTTCTGGAGAGTTTTTATCATAAATGGGTGTTGAATTTTGTCAAAAGCTTTTTCTGCATCTATTGAACTGATCATATGGTTTTTCTTCTTCAATATGTTAATATGGTGTATCACGTTGATTGGTTTGCGTATATTGAAGAATGCTTGCATCCCTGGGATAAATCCCACTTGCTCATGGTGTATGATCCTTTTAATGTGTTGTTGGATTCTGTTTACTCGTATTTTGTTGAGGATTTTTGCATCTATATTCAACAGTGATATTGGTCTGTAATTTTCTTTTTTTGTAGTATCTTTGTCTGGTTTTTTGGTATCAGGGTGATGGTGGCCTCATAGAATGAGTTTGGGAGTGTTCGTTTCTCTGCAATTTTTTGGAGTAGTTTGAGAAGGATGGGTGTTAGCTATTCTCTAAATGTTTGATAAAATTTACCTGTGAAACCTAGGTGATGGTCCTGGACTTTTTTTTGTTGGAAGATTTTTAATCACAGTTTCAATTTCATTACTTGTGATTGGTCTGTTCATATTTTCTATTTCTTCCTGGTTCAGTCTTGGAAGGTTACACCTTTCTAAAAATTTGTCCATTTCTTCCAGGTTTTCCATTTTATTGGCATAGAGTTACCTGTAGTAGTTTCTTAAGATGCTTTGTATTTCTGTGGTGTCTGTTGTAACTTGTCCTTTTTCTTTTCTGATTTTATTGATTTGAGTCCTCTCCCTCTTTTTCTTGATGAGTCTGGCTAATGGTTTATCAATTTTGTTTATATTCTCAAAGAACCAGCTTTTTGTTTTATTGATCTTTGCTATTGTTTTCTTTGTTTCTATTTCATTTATTTCTGCTCTGATCTTTATGATTTCTTTCCTTCTGCTAACTTTGGGTTTTGTTTGTTCTTCTTTCTCTAGTTCCTTTAGGTGTAAGGTTAGATTGTTTATTTGAGACTTTTCTTGTTTCTTCAGGTAGGCTTGTGTAGCTATAAATTTCCCTTAGAACTGCTTTTGCTGCATCTGAAAAGTTTTGGATCATCATGTTTTCATTGTCATTTGTCTCTAGGTATTTTTTGATTTCCTCTTTGATTTCTTCAGTGATCTCTTGGTTATCTAATAATGTATTGTTTAGCCTCCCTGTGTTTGTGTTTTTACGTTTTTTCCCTGTAACTGTTTTCTAATCTCATAGAGTTGTGGTCAGAAAAGATGCTTGATATGATTTCAATTTTCTTTAATTTACTGAGGCTTGATTTGTGACCCAAGATTTGAACTATCCTGTAGAATGTTCCATGCATACTTGAGAAGAAAGTGTAATCTGCTGTTTTTGAATGGAATGTCCTATAAATATCAGTTAAATCTATCTAGTCTAGTGTGTCATTTAAAGCTTCTGTTTCCTTATTTATTTTCATTTTGGATGATCTGTCCATTGGTGTAAGTGAGGTGTTAAATTCCCCCACTATTATTGTGTTACTTTCAATTTCCTCTTTTATAACTGTTAGCAGCTGCCTTAGATATTGAGGTGCTCCTATGTTGGGTGCATATAAATTTATAATTGTTGTATCATCTTCTTCGATTGATCCCTTGATCATTATGTAGTTTCCTTCCTTGTCCCTTGTAACATTCTTTATTTTAAAGTCTATTTTATGTGATACGAGTATTGCTACTCCAGCTTTCTTTTGATTTCCATTTGCATGGGATATCTTTTTCCATCCCCTAACTTTCGGTCTGTAAGTGCCCCTAGGTCAGAAGTGGGTCTCTTGTAGATAGCATATAGATGGGTCTTGTTTTTGTATCCATTCAACGGGCTGTGTCTTTTGGTGGGAGCATTTAATCCATTCACATTTAAGGTAATTATTGATATGTATGTTCCTATGAACATTTTCTTAATTGTTTTGATTTTGTTTTTGTATGTCCTTTTCTTCTCTTGTGTTTCCCACTTAGAAAAGTTCCTTTAGCATTCGTTGTAGAGCTGGTTCGGTGGTGCTGAATTCTCTTGGCTTTTGCTTGTCTGTAAAGCTTTTGATTCCTCCATTGGATCTGAATGAGATCCTTGCTGGGTAGAGTAATCTTGGTTGTAGTTTCTTCCCTTTCATCACTTTAAGTAATATTATGCCACTCCATTCTGGGTTGTAGAGTTTTTGCTGAGAAATCAGCTGTTAACCTTATGGGAGTTCTCTTGTATATTATTTGTTGTTTTTCCTTCGCTGCTTTCAGTAATTTTTCTTTGTCTTTAATTTTTGCCAATTTGATTACTATGTGTCTTGGCATGTTTCTCCTTGGGTTTATCCTGTATGGGACTCTCTGAGCTTCCTGGACTTGGGTGGCTATTTCCTTTCCCATGTTAGGGAAGTTTTTGACTATTATTTCTTCAAATATTTTCTCTGGTCCTTTCTCTCTCTCTTGCCCTTTTGGAATCCCTATAATGTGTATGTTGTTGCGTTTAATGTTGTCCCAGAGGTCTCTTAGGCTGTCTTCATTTCTTTTCATTCTTTTTACTTTATTCTGTTCCACAGCAGTGAATTCCACCATTCTGTCTTCCAGGTCACTTATCCGTTCTTCTGCCTCAGTTATTCTGCTATTGATTCCTTCTAGTATATTTTTCATTTTAGTTTTTTTTTATTGTTCACCTCTGTTTGTTCTTTAATTGTTCTAGGTCTTTGTTAAACATTTCTTGCGTCTTCTCGATCTTTGCCTCCATTCTTTTTCTGAGGTCCTGGATCATCTTCACTATCATTATTCTGAATTCTTTTTCTGGAAGGTTGCCTATCTCCACTTCATTTAGTTGTTTTTCTGGGTTTTTATCTTGTTCCTTCATCTGGTACATATCTCTTTGCCTTTTCATGTTGTCTCTCTTTCTGTGAATATGGTTTTTGTTCCACATGCTGCAGGATTGTAGTTATTCTTGCTTCTGCTGTCTGCCCTCTGGTGGGTGAGGCTATCTAAGAGGCTTGTGCAAGTTCCCTGATGGGAGGGACTGGTGGTGGGTAGAGCTGGGTGTTGCTGTGGTGAGCAGAGCTCAGTAAAACTTTAATCTACTATTCTGCTGATGGGTGGGGCTGGGTTCCCTCCCTGTTGGTTGTTTGGCCTGAGGTGACCCAACACTGGATCCTACCTGGGTCTTTGGTAGGGCTAATGGCAGACTCTGGGAGGGCTTACACCAAGGAGTACTTCCCAGAACATGTGCTACCAGTGTCCTTGTCCTCACGGTGAGCCACAGCCACACCCCACCTCTGCAGGAGACCCTCCAACACTAGCAGGTAGGTCTGGTTCAGTCTCCTGTGGGATCACTGCTCCTTCCCCTGGGTCCTGATGCACACACTACTTTGTGTCTGCTCTCCAAGAGTGGAGTCTCTCTTTCCCCCAGTCCTGTCAACGTCCTGCAATCAAATCCCACTAGCCTTCAAAGTCTGCTTCTCTAGAAAGTCCTCCTCCCATTGCCGGACCCCCAGCTTGGGAAGCCTGACGTGGGGCTCAGAACCTTCACTCCAGTGGGTGGACTTCTGTTGTATAAGTGTTCTCCAGTCTGTGAGTCACCCACCCAGCAGTTATGGGATATGATTTTACTGTGCTTGCACTCCTCCTACCATCTCATTGTGGCTTCTCCTTTGTGTTTGGATGTGGGGTATCTTTTTTGGTGAGTTCCACTGTCTTCCTGTGGATGATTGTCCAGCAGCTAGTTTGTGATTCTGGTGTTCTCACAAGAGGGAGTGAGAGCATATCCTTCTATTCCTCCATCTTGGTTCAGGGCCCCAATGCTCTTCTCTTTGAAGAAACTTTTCCTAACCATTGCAGCACACAATAATCCTTTATTTATATATTTTTGTTATTCTAAAAGTTTTCAGGGTATATTTCATTTTCAAAATGTAGAGATTTATTTTGTGTTCTGATTTAAAGATTGTGTGCTTATTAAAATACTGTTATTTCAAAGAAATACAGAACAGAAATTTAAATATCCCCACTGCAATACATTTGTTTTAAATGGTGTCTTCTATACGTTGTTCCAAAACCTGAAGTTTCTTATTTAATAATAAATATGTGTATATATTTCAATAAATGTAAAATTGAATTGGCATTTTAATAGCCACATAATATTATATCTGTGTATATATCTACACAAATATAGCAACAATATGTTATTGCCTTCTTAGTGGCTATTTACGTTTGTTTCCAAATTTTCAAGTCTTATATGTCAGTGAAGTAGACATTCTTTATGCTCATTTATATGTCCTCATCCAGTAGTTTCCTTAAGGTACAGAATTTAAATGATTGTGTTGAAAGATACAAGTTTTAAGGATATTTGACAAATTTTCCTCATGAGTGCTGTCACATTTACTTGCAGTAGCAAATGGAAGTGTGACCCCTTCCCCCTTCCCTCAGCCATGAACATTAGCAACCTTTACAATATTTAACTATCTGAGAGGTAGAATTTTGTCCCTTCAGTTTCTATAAAATGTACTGGTTGTTTCTCTTATTTGGGGATTTAGATATTTACTGATTTTATTGATGTTTAAATATCTTGAAAACATTTGTCTTACCTTCCCTGTAGGAATGTAATGGCTTAAGATGTTATTTCCATTTATAACTGCCATCTCTATTATGGCTCTATCATCTTTAATTCTTTGTAGGACAGTGACCTTCCAGCCTTACACCCCCACAAAAAAAATGAGGAATCCTGACATTAAAAAAATAAATTAGGGCTTCCCTGGTGGCGCAGTGGATGAGAGTCCGCCTGCCGATGCAGGGGACACTGGTTCGTGCCCCGGTCTGGGAGGATCCCGCATGCCGCAGAGCGGCTGGGCCTGTGAGCCATGGCTGCTGGCCCTGCATGTCCGGAGCCTGTGCTCCGCAATGGGAGAGGCCACAACAGTGAGAGTCCCGCTTACCGCAAAAAAAAAAAAAAAAAAAAAAAAATTATTAATATGCTTTTTCATCTCCAAAACAGCAAACATTTATTGATAGCCTACTCTGTGTTAATTTTTCATTCCTGCTGGAGAAAAAGCCTCTGTATACCCTACTAATGAAATATATATTAAACATACAAATTCAGCCAAGGTCTAGAGCTACACGGTCCAATAAGTCAGCCAATAGTTACGTGGATCCAGTAAGAATTTGAATAATGGCTAGTCTGAATTGACATATGCTGTAAGTATGAAATACACATTGATTTTGTAGGCTTAGGAAAAAAATCCTACAAATTATTCTATATTGATTGCATTTTGAACTGATAATATTGTAGATACGTTGGACTAAATATAATAGGCTAATTCATTTCACCCATCTCTAGCTTTTTCTAATGTAGCTACTAGAAAATTTTAAATAACGTGGCTCACATGTGTGATTCATATTTTTTATCTCTTTTTTTATTTTATTTTTAAATTAAAAACATTTTTATTTTATTTTGGAGTGTAGTTGATTAACAATGTTGTGTTAGTTTCAGGTGTACAGCAAAGTGATTCAATTATACATGTACATGTATCTATTCTTTTTCAAATTCTTTTCCCATTTAGGTTATTACAGCATATTTAGCAGAGTTCCCTGTGCTGTACAGTAGGTCCTTGTTATTTATCTGTTTTAAATATAGCAATGTATACATGTCAATCCCAAACTCCCAGCCTATCCCTCCCCCCCCACCCTTCCCCTCTGGTAGCCATAAGTTCTTTAAGTCTGTGAGTCTGTTTCCATTTTGTAAATAAGTTATTAGTATCATTTTTTAAAGATTGTGCATATAAGTGATATCATATGATATTTGTCTTTGTCTGACTTTACTTAGTATGATAATATCAATATTTCTATTGAATGGTGCTGCTTTAGACTTTTTTACAATATAAACATTAAGACCATAAGAGGCCTGCCTGGAGTGTCCTATCAGATGGATGGTCTTCAGGTCAGAATTTCATCATTCTTTTGCAACAAGAAAGAAAGCAAAGCCCCCAAATACCATCGTTATATTGGCTGATGTTTGCTTTGTCTTTCATCTGAGGGAGCATTGATGAAAAGAACGGCTTCAACCAGAATAGTTTATAGCCCCTTTGGAAAGAAGCTTACATTGAAAAGGAAGAGATAAATTGAAATAGTTCTGACTTTGAACAACTGCTCACGTCACCACAGAGCCACGGCCACTGTGTGATCTGTCGGCTGGCTGAAGAAAGAGGGTGAATCACTGGTCTCCTCAAAACTTTGGGTATTGCAAAATCCTAAACGCAGTACAGAATTGATGAAAGCTTGGCCTGAGCTGTGAGGAGGGAGCTTCATCTGGCCCCCTGGTCCTTCTCTCTGTGGGAGCAGAGGAAAGAGAATGGCTCCTCACACGGGGTCCTGATGATTCTCTCCAGTAATGATGTTTCTTTAGTGGGAACATGGCCTCCCTCCCATTAAAATGAACACTTGCAGCACTTTGCAGTTGGCTTTCTCATTTTGTACATGAGATACATGGTTTAGAGTAATGAAATAAATGGCCCTAGACCCTAGAATGAAAGTGTGTGTTGAAGTAGAAATCAAATTCAGGTCTTCACATTTATGGTGCAAAGTTCCTTTATATCGGTTTCAACTGCCTATCATCCTATCATAGTCCTTTTTTTTTTGGCTGCATTGGATCTTTGTTGCTGTGTGGGCTTTCTCTAGTTGCTGTGAGCAGGGGCTTCGTTGCAGTGCACAGGCTTCTTATTGCAGTGGCTTCTCTTGTTGCAGAGCACGGGCTCTAGGGCACGTGGGCTTCAGTAGTTGTGGTACAAGGGCTCAGTAGTTGTGGCACACAGGCTTAGTTACCCTGCAGCCTGTGGGAACTTCCTGGGCCAGGGATCGAACCCGTGTCCTCTGCATTAGCAGGCGGATTCTTAATCACTGCACCACTAGGGAAGTCCCCATAGCCCTTTTAAGAATGTATATCTTCGCTTTTTCCCCACAAAGTTTTCAACTCTAATTTCTCCTCAAATGAGTTTCATCTGTTGGCTCTGGACATAGCCTGTTCTATACTAGATATTTTGAACTCAAGTTCTCTTTATATTATCTAACTTCTTACCTCTATCCCTAACATTTGACTTTATATTCTTATGTTTATTGTTATTTTTTTCTGTGTTAATATATCCTTTGCGCGTGGCAGGAATATAGTTTGAGCTTATCAAGACCAGAGTGGGTCTAAAACCCATTCCCACTTTTGCCTATTAGAAGAAGTGAGATACGTACACATCACACATCCAGATCTTACTAAACGTGAAGAGTATTGGAGGTTATGAAGAAAGACATTTGTCCCACATATCTTCTATAGAAATACTGCCTTTGGAAAAAAATAAATAGCCTACTAAAATGAAAGGACCAATGGGAGAGCTATGATACTGGCCATAAGTTATTTTGTGTAGCTTCTTCTGTTCTTACATTTAGTGAATTCCATCTACAGGCCTACCAAATATGGACTGTTTCCACTATGTTTTGTTTTTAATTAAGGGTACTTTAATTAATTTATTTATTTATTTATTTTTGGCTGTGTTGGGTCTTCGTTTCTGTGCAAGGGCTTTCTCTAGTTGTGGCAAGTGGGGGCCACTCTTCATCGCAGTGCGCGGGCCTCTCACTGTCGTGGCCTCTCTTGTTGCAGAGCACAGGCTCCAGACGCGCAGGCTCAGTAGTTGTGGCTCACGGGCCTAGTTGCTCCGCGGCATGTGGGATCTTCTCAGACCAGGGCTCGAACCCGTGTCCCCTGCATTAGCAGGCAGATTCTCAACCACTGCGCCACCAGGGAAGCCCCCACTATGTATTTTTTGCTACTCTAGGAGAGACATATTCATAAGACAAGCCCCTACTGTCCAGCATCTTACAGTAGAGTTATGATTCTCATATTAAGAGAATCAGAACGTTGAGAGAAGATTGTGAATGTTGAGCTCTGGGAACCTGAGTTGGGTGGGATGTTACCCTCTGGTGAAGGCTTTGGCAATGAGAGCCTGGTTAGCGATGATGAATAAATGCCTGAGATGGGAGGAAAGCAGAGATGATTCAAAGATAGGGGATGATAAACTTTATTTCCTTCCTAACTTTGTTAATAGTAGTCCATAAAAGAAGAGTTATATGTTTCAACTATACAGCTCTGAGAGATTCATCACACCCTGTGTCTTTGGACTTTAAAGAGGAAACTGCTCACAATGGTCTAGAAGTCTGGGGAAGGTTTGTCTTGGGTTAGATAAGAGAAGCTTTGAGAAAGAGAAATGATTTTGTTCTCTCTTCAATTTGCATTTTCTTTGAAACTGAGAAACATAAGGTTTAGCAAGCCGTGGATTAGGGAAACAAAGTCCCTTCATCTCTCAGTAAATAACCATTTCCTGTAACAAGTCTCATTCCTTCCCCAGATGCTTGGAATTTGCAAGCCTCGTGATTCTATTTCTAGAATTGTTCATAATGGGCCTCTCTTTCCTCATTTCCTCCTTTCTTTCTCCTCCTTTCTGAATATACTGTTGCTACTCTCTAGCTCTATTCTCAATCTCAAAGGAAGCCAATACCATGGCAGAGAGAAATACTGCTGAATGTTAAGACTCAGCTAAAAAGTGCTGTTCTAGAAACTTTGGAACCCATTATTTGGAAAATGTTTAATATGCACTTGCTTAGGAGCAATGAAGAATATTATAGAAGATTAAGGAAGTGTTCCTACCTCACAGTTGCACATATTTCTCAGAATGAAGCAGCTATATAAACAATTGCTTGAGGTTGGAAGTCATACCATCTTAGATGAGATTCTTAGTTGAGTAGTGTGACTGAATCAGTTGCTTTCCCTTTCTTGGCCTGTTTCTCCATTTGTAAATGCAAAGATTTAGTCCACTTCAGTATCGATGACCTCTTATCTAATGAGATAATAATACGAGATAATATATATCTCTTGATTCCTTAGAATGAAGCAGCAGCTGTGCTAATGACGGAAGTGAATTCTCTGGTTTAATTCTTAGAAGCCGCTCTACAACGACGACTCAGGTAATAATGCTATCTTCATTTTATAGGAAAGGAAACTGAAGCTTAAGTACTGGCCCAAAGTCACAGGGCCTGGTACTTGAACTAAGGTTGTTGAACTCTGGAGCTGAACTCTAGGCAGCTCATGTCTTCCCAAATCATCTGTTGCTTGATGGCATGCTAAAGATGTACCAAGATTCACCACCAGATAGTGATATCAAAGTTAGAAGAAGTTTGCTATAGTTTCCTATTTGAGGTTCTGAAATATGAACTTGGGATTTGGGGGGATATTGTATAGACAAGGAGGAAGAATGCCACCCTTTCAGATTGAGCCAAAGGAGACATGTGTCAGGAGGGAACAGAATGAGTCTGGGGAGTATAAAACAGTTAGTTTGGCTTGCTCAGAGAGTCTTTGGATAGATGAGATTGAATAGGTGATAACACTGGCTGATGGTTGGCATCAAATACCACACTCAGTAAACAAATAAATTCGTTCATTCAACAGATATTGATAGAAATGAAGCATAGATATTTCCACAGGTACATAACCTAATACAGAATGAGTGTTCCCTTTGGGTTTGAATCATGGCTCTGTTGTTTGCTAGTTCTTTGCCTTGAGTGAGTGGTTTAACATCTCTGGACTTTAGTTTTTCATCTGTGGAATGGGAATAATGATACATATTACATAGTTTTATGAGAACTCAAAGTTATGTCTGAGTGATACCTTCAAAATAATATACTCAATAGAGCAAATGATATGCTCAATCTACAGTAATGCTATTACTGCTTGAATTAAAAAAATTAATACATGTAAAGTGTCTGATACAATGCCTAACTCCCTGTAAGCACTGCATAAATGTGAACTCTTTCTGCTACTACTTCCATCATGAGACAGATATTGGGCCTTAATATGCTGGTAATTTAGTAGAAAGAAAAACCAAATACAATTCATGAAATGCAACATCATTATTATGGAGATATTACAAGGTACACTGTCAATATCAATAAAGAGATATCAAAGTTGGCCAAGAAAATGTGGATGAACGGGGAAAGCTTTATAGAGAAAGCCACATTTAGAAAAAAAAATCTTAAAAATACAGAGGAATCAGGGTAGAAGAAAAAGTAGCTGAAGGGTATTTTGACAGAAAGCCCAAGCAGAAAGATGTTAGAGGTGCTGGGAGTGCTCTCTGAAAACAAATCAGAAGTGAATCGCTGAGACGTGATGTGAGAAGTTGGAGGGGCAAGAAGTAGAGATGAAGAAGTAGACAGCAACCAGATCAGGCTGGACCTTGTAGGCCATGTGAAGCCATTTAAGATTCCACCCAGAACACAACAGGAGAACAGCGTCTGACTGAAAAGATGATGAAAAGGAGACTGCAAATGTCAGATTGCCCAAAGGGAGGGAGCTGCTTTTTGCATTTTTAAAAATGATCACTGAAGGCATGAGTCCTCTCCCAACTGTGGTAGGGAATTAATGGTAACAATCTTCACTTCGAATTCTGTTCTCTCCCAAATGGAGGATGACAGTCTTCAGCCTGGTTCAAAGGAGGCAGAGTTACATGGGTATAGTGTGTCAGATCGGTGGTGAAAATGACAGCTTGACACCAAAAGTATTGATTCCAACTGTAGGCAAGATAACTTTCAAAAGGTCAGACCTGGGAGTCACAAAATATACTGCTCACCTTGTCAAAAAAGAGGTTGAGGCACATGAAAACTGTATGATGAAATGAAGTACACATGACTTTGGAGCTACATTGCCTGGGTGGAGCTGCCCCTCTCTAGCTGCCTGCTTGCCGGCCTACCTTTCTTCCTTCCATAAATATTTATTGAGCGCTTGCTGTGTAACCTTAGGCAGCTTACTTCACCCCTCTGAGGCTTTTTCCTCACTTGCAAATTGGGGATTAGTACTGCCTCCTTCCAACCTGAGAATCAAATGAGACAGTGTATTTGAAAGCACTCAGTACGATGCCAGTCACATGGTAGATGCTTAATAAGCATGTTTCTCCTTTGCACTCATTGCTCCATAGATATTCACTCAGTACCTTCTGTGTTCCAGGCATTAGTGGGGACACGGGACAGGAACAGAACAGGCAGACGCTCTTGAAGCTTTCAGTGGAGACACAGAAAATAAACGAGTAAAAAAACAAAGTGGGGAAACAAAATAAACGAGTAAAAGAACCGAAATAATACCTGGTAGTGATAAATGCTATAAAGAGAAAAACAGTGATGTAAAAAGCATGGTATGCTAGAGGGAGTGCTACTTTTGTAGGGTGGTAAGTTGTATCCTCTTGGAGAAAGTGATATTTTGCAGCTGTAACGTGAGTAAGTATTGAAGCCTAAGGTGGCA
The DNA here is from genome assembly GCF_949774975.1 of Lagenorhynchus albirostris. Taxonomy (NCBI): domain Eukaryota; kingdom Metazoa; phylum Chordata; class Mammalia; order Artiodactyla; family Delphinidae; genus Lagenorhynchus; species Lagenorhynchus albirostris. Next base: position 128,548,146 of record NC_083097.1, on the reverse strand, counting down.
AGATCCGGGAAGGTGCTTACCAGGCAAAGGGAACTCCAAGTTGAAACATGCTGAGATATAAACAGCCTTAGAACATTAGAGAAGCAGAACGAAGCCAGGTTCCTGGAACCAGATACATGAGCAAGAAAGTAATGTTTGCAAGTTTGGGATGGTAGTCAGCAGCCTACTGCAGACAAGCATCCTCATAGCAGAGCACGGTGTCACTGTCAGAGAAGGTACACAGAAGACCAGCGTCCTCCAAAGCAACCCTCTTTCTGTTCATGATTCCCTTCGTCCACGACCCTGCCAAGCAAGCATTTAAGAGCAGCTTGGACATCTGGACTAGATAGATAATTTTGCTGTTTCCTTCAACCCAGCAGTTTTCAAGAGCACAAGCTCAGATCTTCAATCTTTCTTTAATCTCTCAGTGTGTGGCATATGTCACTTTTGGAGATAGACATTTTACAATAGAATCCTAGAGCTTACAAGCTTATGGTGGAGATAAGTGCGCACAGCAGAAGTACTATAGCAGAGTTACAGAAGCTCTGTTAGAGTGCGGAAAACAGACAAAAATCTACACGTGTGGTCTGGGAAGGCTTCATGGCGGAAGTTTCAAGTCAAATCTTGCTGGTGTCCAAAGGTGGGAGGTGTGGTCTTCTTCCCTCTGTGTTTTGTTTTCTTCTAAATATATCCAGATTCCTTCTAAATCATTTTTTTTTCTTTCTCCTTTTCTTTAGAACTGCTTTTAATATTAGAGAGATGATATTTTTTAATTTGCCCCAATTCAGGATCAGGTGTGCCCACATGTGACATGTGACCGTTCTGGTTTATATGTTCTTTTATTACCTCCCCTCAGCTAACATGATTTTATTTGCAGTAAAAAGAAATGTCAATTCCAAAACACTTTCAATAATTAAACATTGTCTAAGATTGCAGCTTTATTAGAACCCAGAAATTTCTAGCCTCTTTTCTAGTTACCTCTCCAAAATTATATGGTCACCCTCGTTACAAACAAAGACACGTAAGGAAGGTTTTTTCTTGCAAAGCACAAGCAACATTTTCCTCTTTTTCTCCTTCGTATGTTTACTGTATACTAAATAGATGTCAGGCTTGGCAGTAGGAGTTAGGCTTGGAACATATAGTTTGGTTGGGGGGAGAGCATTGGAGCAAAAGGTATAGAATTGCGACAAACAGTGTGGTCATTTCTGGGTTGCTTAAGAAACTTCCGAGAATGGGACATACAAGGCTATTTTCTGGATAGAGAGACCATTTCCCAGGAAGGAGATCTGTAAATAGATCCTGGGTCCCAAATACCCAAAGAAAGGCGTTCTTTTAGTCAATCGTAGACTGAGTGGTCACAACTGTTTGTGCTGGAGAAAGAGGCCAGAGGTAATTATACAACCAGAGATACATGGATTTTTTTCAGGCAGTCATTGCCATAATTCCAAGTCTTGGCCTTCTATATTACTGATACAGGTCATTCCTGTAGTTCATCCTCCTCCAAACCATTTGCTAATGAAAGGGAAAAGAAAAATAGAATCCTGGGATCTGGCCAACTTTTGTAACGGCCTGTGGATAGGTACCTTCGTCCCATTTGCTGGTTAGTCTCCAGCACACTCAAGATGGAGAGGCGTGGAGGAATTATTCTTCTGAGCTACAGCAGCAACAGTATTTTGTTGAATGTAACTTCTTGTTTTCTCTCATGATAACAGTAAAAGTTCATTGAACAAAATTTGGGAAATTGAGCCTAAATAATAAGAGATAAATGAGCTATAACTTTGGAGCTCAGGAAAAATGTACTTTATTATTTGTGTCTTTCCCCTACTGCACGCCTGTTTGTGCTAAGGACACCTTGCTCCCCATAAACTTTTTAATAATGTGGGGTACCTAAATGTCCTGTCATGAGAATGAGCCATACTGCTTTTCAACGGCAGGGATACGTCCAGTGTTCACTGTGGTTGTTTCTCTTTCTGTTCCCATTGGGTTGCTATGATAGAAGCAGTGTATTGGAGAGGTTCTGACTTGATTCTGGCGCCAGAAAATCTGGGTTTGAGCCCTGTTTCACAGTAGCTGTGTAACCTTGGTTAAGTTAACTAATATCTAAGCGCCTTGGTTACTTCATCTACAAAGTGGAGATAATAGGAGTACTGTATAGTAGCTAGGTACTTTGTTGAATGAGTTAATATGTAGAGACTAGAAGAATCCCTGGCACGTACAGAGTGTTGAATAATGTAAGCTATTGCCACAGGGGGACACAAGCTCTAGTGCCCATATAGGGGCCAGGAAGATCACATAAATGAGTCAGGCATAAAAAAATGCAGCTCTTTTGGTCTTTCATTTTCCAACACTGTATTAAAAATAAGGGGATAGAGGACACTTCTCAAATATGTAGGATAAAAAGTCCCTTGCAAGCGGGATAAATGCAGATAACTCTTATTTATTGTTGGAAAACAGCAGGGAGTAATCAGGACCATACAAAGAGGACTTGGAAGATTGTAAGATCCACACAACTTCTGCCAAAAACTAGATTAGGGTGTGAAATTTCTCAGTCTTTAAATGTTAGCACCCAATGAGAACTTTAAAAAAAAAAAATTGTGTGATCTAAGCAACCTAAGCCTTCAAGCTGTATTTGACCCAAAAGTTGTCAATTTAAGAAGCCTGAACTTCCACTAAGTAGTGTATTCTGAATTCTAGCCCAAGAGATCCGTCTCTGAGTCCCGGGCTCCTTCTATGATACCTGGCTGTAACGTCACACATTTACTGACCACTTTAACTCTCAGATTGAAAGGACCAAAAGATACGACTCTCACCGGTACTCTGCCCTGCCCGTTGCCAACAGTGGTGTATAGGGATCATCTAGGGGCTGCAGTAAGGAATGATCAGTCAGAGAAAGTAGCACTGTTCCTAGCTCCTATCCCTGTGCCTTGCCCACACTATCTAAGTGTTTTTCCTTAGTTAGGAATCCCAGCCCCTCCCTAAATTGCTGTCTACTTACAGACTGAGAGTGGAGGCTCTCCAAGTCTTCTGTCTGACTTTGGAAATGTCATCTTGCCACTCATTCTGTTTAATTACTCCCTCCTGTGGAAACACTGGGCCGTCCCTGCTGCTCCTTCAAGTGGAGAATAACAAGTCTTTGGGTTTTTCCTGGCTCTTACTTGCTGAGGAAGGAGATGATAAATGCTTGGTGCTTTGGGGCTGCTTTCTGAACCACCCCGAGGCAACAATTGCTTACTCTGACGTATGGAAAGGAGGCAACCACTCAGGGAATAGCTTCTTTTTTTTTTTTTTTTTTTTGTAGTACGCGGGCCTCTCACTGTTGTGGCCTCTCCCGTTGCGGAGCACAGGCTCCGGACGCGCAGGCTTAGCGGCCATGGCTCACGGGCCCAGCCGCTCCGCGGCATGTGGGATCCTCCCGGACCGGGGCACGAACCCGTGTCCCCCACATCGGCAGGTGGACTCTCAACCACTGCGCCACCAGGGAAGACCCAGGGAATAGCTCTTTAATAAAGCAGTTTATGTCAGGGAAGGCAAAGGAGGGAGGCGGGCTTGACCTCTTGGGAATGTCCTCTCACCACTACAAAGAGCAAAGTGAAAGAGGACGTAACCACAGGGGGACCAGAGCACAGCATTTAGAACCAGCCAGAGGGCTGCCTCGAAGCGGTGAGGTTGATTCTCTGATAACTGTTTACAATAGCTGGTCAAACAGAATGAAATAGGGAAATTCTGGCAATGCCGTTGTTCTCCAAATCTCAGGTTCTCCTTTTTAACAAGCTTCCGATTGGATTTGTAGACAGAAATCTTATGTAGTCATTTCCTCAACCACTTCTTTCTGCTGAGGCTCCATTCTTTTTTCTTCTGTCTTATCTTGTCCTGCTACCGTATACGTACACTCTAGTCTTCTCGTTTGCCATACAGTTGCTCTGTCTTTGCACATTACCTTTTCGGTCTGGAATACCGATCTCTCTTCTCAGCCTGCACAAGTCCTGGGCTCCCTTCAAAATTTGTCTCTACAAATAAGACTTTCTAAATTTTCCCAAGGCAATAGAAATTACAAGACTCTAGGAAGAAAGGGAAATTCTTTACCTTTCTTCCCACCTATTCTTCCATCCTGCACCCTATCCCCAGGAAAATACATAAATCTGATTGGCCAAGTTCTAGGATATTTATTGGAAAACTTTTGCTGACAGTAGAATCACTTAATTCCAAAGCTATGTGTCGAGATGTGCCTCTCCCTTTACACTGTGGTCTATTCTTACAGAAAGAGGAGTGATTGGAACTAGTGTCTGCTCTCCTGGAAATGACCCAGCCAGTTTCCGGGAAATTCTTCTCTTTTGTCTTCAGCAGTTCCTTTCATGCACTGAGATTGTGGATCTGAGGTGGTAAGGAGTGCAGGGTACAGTTTGGGAGTCATGGGAGGTTCTTAAGCCTTCATCTTAATGTGTGTTCCAGCCGCATTCATCAGAGCTTCCTGGCATCATGGTTAGATTTACAAGTTCACTAAACAGAAAAGGTGTATTTGCTTTATGTTTACTGATGTCCCTGTGTATCTGTCTCCCTTGGGGACTCTGTAGGTGTCATAGCTATTTTCCATAATATCCTCTTTTTCTTTCAATTAAAGAAAAAATTTTTTATCGAAGTATAGTTGATTTACAATGTTGTGGCAAACTGCTGTGCAGCAAAGTGACTCAGTTATACACATAGAGACATTCTTTTTTTTATATTCTTTTCCATTATGGTTTATCACAGGATATTGAGTACAGTTCCCTGTGCTATACAGTAGGACCTTGTTGTTTATCCATGTAATAGTAAATATAATAGTTTGCATCTACCAACCCCAAACTCCCAGTCCACTCCTCTCCTTGGCAACCACAGGTCTGTTCTCTATGTCTATGAGTTTGTTTCTCTTTTGTAGATAGGTTCATTTGTGCCATATTTTAGATTCCATATATAAGTGATATCATATGGTATTTGTGTTTCTCTTTCTGACTTACTTCACTTAGTATGACAATCTCTAGTTGTAACCATGTTGCTGCAAATGGCATTTTTTTTTTATGGCTGAGTAGTGTTCCACTGTATATATGTGCCACATCTTCTTTATCCATTCATCTGTCAGTGGACATTTAGGTTGTTTCCATGTTTTGCCTATTATAAATAATGCTGCTATGAACATAGGGGTGCATGTATCTTTCTGAAGTATAGTTTTGTCCAGGTATATTCCCAGTAGTCAGATTGCTGGATCATATGGTAATTCTATTCTTCATTTTCTGAGGAACTTCTATACTGTTTTCCATGTGACTGTACCAACTTACATTCCCACCAACAGTGTAGAAGGGTTCCCTTTTCTCCACACCCTCTCCAGCATTTGTTATTTGTAGACTTTTTAATGATGGCCATTCTGACTGGTGTGGGGTGGTACCTTATTGCAGTTTTGATTTGCATTTCTCTGATAATTAGTGATGTTGAGCATCTTTTCATGTGCCTACTGGCCATCTGTATGTCTTTTTTGGAGAAATGTCTATTAAGGTCTTCTGCCCATTTTTCAATCGGGTTATTTGTTTTTTTGTTGTTGTTGAATTGTTTGAGCTGTTTGTATATTTCAGAGTTTAAGCCCTTGTCTGTCACATCATTTGCAAATATTTTCTCCCATTCCATAGGTTGTCTTTTCGTTTTTTGGTTTTTTTTGTTTTTCTGGTTTGTGTGTGTGTGTGTGTTTATGGTTTCCTTTGCTGTGCAAAAGCCTGTAGGTTTGATTAGGTCTCATTTGTTTATTTTTGTTTTTATTTCTATTGCCTTGGGAGACTGACCTAAGAAAACATTGGCGCAATCATAATATCCTCTTAATACCATCAAAAGTCTCACATTGTTTCAAACAACACTTACCTTTAAAGAGGCAGAAAATTGGCCTGATGAAGAGAGCACTGTTTGAAGCTAGACTCCCTGGATTCAAATCCAGACTCTGCCACTCTGCAGCTGTGTGATTTTATGATAATTATCTAACTTCTTTGTGCTTCAGTTCCCTCACCTGTATTATGAGGGTGGTTATAGTGCTAGCCTGTTAGGACTGTCTGGGAAATCAATAAAAATACTATCTCCAGAATGCTAAGAGCCATGCCTGGAGTATAGTAAAAATTCAGCAAATGTTAGTCATCTTCATTGACACCATCATTTGCACCTCTAAGCCTATCACTCTTAATTCCATCACAGTCCTCAAAAGTTTGCCTGGTCATATAAGAGTTTGCATCTATACATTTGTCTTTCGACATTTTCAGCTCTGCCTGAAGGTCATTTACTTAGTCACAAAGGGCTCTGAAGTTGATTATGACAAGAGTTTATTATAGAAGAGCAGCAAAAGAACTGCCTGTTGATTAAAATGTGCCATGTACCATGTTGTCACCAATTTTAGAACTGGAATGAACCTTAGAGATTATTGGGCCCAAATTCTTCTTTTTAAAAATGAGGAACCTAAGGCTCAGAATGGAGAAGAAACCCCCAAACCTCTCAATCTGCACAAGGGTCAGCAGTGCAGCCCAGTTGTTTGGGGCACATCTCTGGGAGCCTTTGACTCTGCAGTGCAGCCGTGGCAAGCGTACAAACCCTTTAATCCTCCAGAGTCTCACTGGAGGTTTTAAAAATTAAGGGTGGTGGTTACCTTTGCATCCAAGATAAGAAGTAGTGTGTTAACCTAAATGTCTCTCCAAATGGCTATGTTTCCAATTTAATAGGCACCTCACTCATGTGTTAATGAGACCAAGTTCCTGTTTCAAAGGACACCTCATAAGGTTTTATAAATACATTTAGAGACCAGTACTCTATGGCTCCCTATTGGGTAATTAGTTTCACCTGTTTATGATGAGCAGTCCCAGCAGGATTAACATGAGGATGTATACAATGTAACAAGTGAAGCAAGAGATCATGATCTTCTTTTCTGCACTTCTCCTAGTCTGTGTCCTTACCTGCATTCGTTCCCAATTTGCTTGTAAGCTGTGTGGCTTCTTGCAGCATCTGGCCAGTTACCAAACATTTTTTTAAAGACTTCAAATTGATAACCAATTGATATCTGAAAGGATGACCTAAAATTGTTTTCCCACTATTCATTAAACACCAGCAATCTTTGTATAAGTTTCATGGGCTCCTTCCAGGTGCCCAATAACCAATGACAGTGTCTTTGTAATTTTTAGAACATTATTTGCTAATCAGGGCTTATCTCACTATCAGCAATTAAAACACCAATGAAGATCCTTTCAGAAATCCATTGACATCAAGCTAATATGGAACATGTCACCAAGAGTAATATATTAATAAAGTAGTTAAGCACAGGAGATATCAAACATCGGTGAAAACTCTCAAAAAATAAGCCAAATTTAAGTCAGTGTCATAATAAGTCATAATATTCCTCCTTATATTCAGCAGACTATCCAGCCATCAAAAGACAGGTTGTGCACTTATTATGTACAAACATCATGCTAGTCTTACTGTATGAGATATAATCCTGGCTCCCAAGGTGTTTATTGTACAGTGGGAAAGATAAGACACGTCCTGAAAGAATGCTCCTACAAGGTATAAAGTGAAAAGAACCTCAGAAAGTTCATACAAGGGCATTTATACTCAGAGACAGGAGATACATATGGGATAATGGTTAGGAACACAGGCTTTGGGGGCAAAGAAATAAGGAATCAAATCCTGCCTGACTGTATACCAGTTTGGGGATAACAAAGTTGTTTAACTCATCAGAGACTCAGTGTTTTCACTTTAAAATAACACTGACACGATGGATGAAATTAGCCAAGTGTCTGGTGTTTTATACACTGGAAGGCTTAGAGAGGTGGTATTTATACTGGTACTTGAAGAATGAAAATATTTGGATAGGTGAAATTGAGTGAGGTATAAAAGGAGTCTAAGTAGAAGAAACTAAGGCATACACCAATTCAGGCAATCGTGGCACTGAAAGGAGAAGAATAGTAAAAACACAAAGTTGGTCAAGGGAATATTTAAAGGTAAAACCAAGTAAGTTAGGGCCAGGTAATAGAGTGATGTATCAAGACATTCTATGAAATAAAGCAATTTCCATATCGCTGCCTGGATGGAGCCAAAAAGTATCATGCTTTTGTCATGGTTAAGAATGTGGGCTCAGTAGATAGTCTGCCTGGGTTTTTATCCTGGCTTTACTGTTCACTAGCTGGGTAATCTCAGGAAGTTAGCTTAACTTCTGTGCCTAAAGGGCCTCATTCATAAAACAGAGCTAATACTAGTAAAAATGCTTTCTGTGGTCACTCTTATTATTGCCTTTTTCTCAAATAATGAGTCTTTTGAATAGGATGAAAAAAATCTTCTCTGAACAATCATTGAATTATTTGTAGCTCCATTGTCCTTCCATTATCTACTTATAGGAATAATGAGCTAGATTCTCCAAACCACATTGCCCACATTGCCCAAAAAACTACTAATAACACTGGACAAAATATATATTAAAATTCTCCTTAAATCCACTATAAAGCTCAAAGATACTGGAGAATTACCATGTCAAGGTCCAGGAAATTACAGGATCTCAGAATAGTAAGAAAAGCCTGTAAGCTCATTTTACATTGATGGCATTTGCCCATCCAGAAGAAATACCTGAGTTGAAGAAAAAGAGCTTGTGTTTGATACCTTTGGAAGTGATAAAGTAGAAAATCAAAACTAGCCTAAGGTGGGTAGTCTAATATGTACTACTTGCACATGAATCTAGGTGAAGGCAAACCAGAGTAAACCATTCTCCTCAACCTACCCTTCTGGGGCTAGAGTGATCATTGCCTTGGATGAATGATTCAGGTTTGATGTAAACAGGAAGATGGCACATCTCTGGCAGGTAGGACATTATATTGTGGTTCTTTAGCGAAATTTCAGTCTGAAATTCTATGACTGCAAAACCCCTCAAACCTTGTATTCAGTTTAAAATCTTTACCCATTTTCGGTCTCCAGGTTCCAGACTAAAAGAGGCAAAAATTCTCTCTGGAGGAATGTTTCCTCATTCTAGGTCCTAAGAAATCCCTGAAAATAAATTTTCAAAGCCAATAACCAAGCCGCAGTCCCAGATAAGAAAACACCCCAAACAATAAACCGCCCAAGGGTAGAAACCAGCAGAAACAGTAGCCGTAGAGACTGAGTCCCCATAACTTCAGGTAGTAAAATTGTCAACTACAGATTATAAAATGGCTAAACTTAGTATATTTAATCTAAAAAATACAAGCTTGAGAGTATCTAAAGAGAAGAAATTATAACTAGTACTACTGCAGACTTTTTAATTAAATAAAAGCTAAAAATACAACCTACACCTGAAATTCCAAATTGAGTAGATGAGATTAAGAAAACATTAGATGCAGCTGAAGAGAGAATTAATAGATGGATAAGAATAAATTATCCAGAATGCAGCAGAGAGAGACAAAATGATAGAAAACATCAAAGATTCTTAAGAGAGAGGGAGCACAGAAGAAAATGATAGAAAACATCAAAGATTGTTAAGAGATAGGGAACACAGAAGGAGGTGTCTAATGGAAGTTTACTTAGAGTTCAAGGGAGGGAGGGAGGGAATGGGGTAAGGGCAGTATTTGAAAAGCTAATGGCTTAAAATATTTCTGTATGCCATGAAAAATATCAAACCACAGATTCAAGAATATCAGTGAATCTAAAGCCAAATCTAAAAAAAGGAATAAGAAAAGAAATGTATTTCTGGATACGTCATAGTGAAATTGCAATGAAGGTCATGTGAATCTAAGAATGGGCTTGGTTGTTAATGCGTGGGAAGAGATGCAGGGTACTTGTACATAAGAGGTCTATAGTGCCTGGCCAGAAAAAAAGTGACAACTTGACCTGTACCATCCTTCTGCCTTCCACTAAACAATGGTTGTTTACTCTTCTGCTTCCCCTTCTCACTGCTACTCTGATGGTTTCTCACTCTCTTCTCACTATGAACATTTCAGTCATCTGCAAGGAAAAGCCCGCTGCTCACGTATTCTATGTACTGATTAACCTGAATTACACACTGTGACCTGATCATATCTTTCATATTTCCTGCCTTGATTATTTTACATGTTCTTCCCTCTTTCAGAAATTCCCTCACCATTATAAAGCAACAATGTGCAACTCAATATCGAAAAACAACCCAATTAAAAGATGGGCAGAAGACATGAATACACATTTTCCCAAAGAAGCCATGCAGATAGTTTATAAGCACATGAAAAGATGCTCAGCGTCACTAATCATCAGAGAAATGCGAATCAAAACCACAATGAGGTATCATCTAACACATGTCAGAATGACTGTAATGAAAAAGCCCGCAAATAACAATTGCTGGCAAGGATGCAGTGAAAAGGGAACCCTTGTACACTGTCAGTGGGAATGTAAATTGGTGCAGCCACTGTGGAAAACAATATGGAGGTTCCTCAAAAAACTAAAAATAGAACTACCTCATGATCCAGTAATCCCACTGCTGGGTATATATTTGAAAAAGATGAACACACTAATTGGGAAAGATACATGCATCCCAACGTTCATAGCAGTATTATTTGCAATAGCCAGGATATGGAAATGACCCAAGTACCCATCAACAGATGAATGGACAAGGAAGATGTGGTATATATACATAGTGGAATATAACTCAGCCATAAAAAAGAATGAAATTCTGCTATTTGCAAGAATGTGGATGAACTTAGGTGGTATTAGGCTTCATGAAATAAGTCAGAGAAAGACAAATACTCTCTTTTATCACTTATATGTGGAATCTAAAAAAGATAAAACAAACAAATGTATGTAACAAAACAGAAACAGATTGCCAGATACACAGAACAAACTAGTGGTTACCGGAAGGGAGAGGAAAGGGGGGAAGGAGCAAAGCGGGATAGGGGATTAAAAGATACAAACTACTATGTATAAAATAGATAAGCAACAAAGGTATATTGTATATAGCACAGGGAAGTACAGCCATTATTTTGTAATAACTTTAATGGCGTATAACCTATAAAAATAGTGAATGACTATGTTGTATACCTGAAACTAATATAATATCGTAAATCAACTATACTTCAGTTAAAAAACATATCCTATGAATAAGGAAGAACCCATGAGCTTTGAAAATATATATAGTTTTTTATTTTGGCTGCGCCAGGTCTTAGTTGTAGCATACAGGAGCTTTAGTTGTGGCATGTGGGCTTCTTAGTTGCGGCATGCGGGTTTCTTAGTTGCAGCATGCATGCAGCATCTAGTTCCCCAACCAAGGATCAAACCTGGGCTCCCTGCATTGGGAGCACAGAGTCTTACCCACTGGAGCACAAGGGAAGTCCCTGAAATTCTTTAAAAGGGGCTTTTAATACATCTAGCTCCTATAGAGTGAAAATGAAATTTCTAGTAGAGCAATTTAGTATCCTAGAAAAACCACAGGCTTTTAGTTCATATTCCTAATCTGCCATCCACTAGCTGAGCAAACATGGACAAGCTCTTTAACCTCACCGCATCTTTGTTTCCTCATCTGTAAAGATGACAATACTATCTACAAAATAGAGTGCTTAGGAATATTAAACAGGTTAATGAATGTAAAATGTCTTACACAGTGTTTGCATCAGTCAGCATTCAATATATATTTTCTGAGTAAGTGAAACAGATTCTAGTTGTAACCCTTAATTCTAAGGCTGATTAGGAAGCATGTAGGGTTAGCAAACAAACAAACAAAAAGTGAGCCCTTCTCACTTGCATTAGGTAGTTTAAATATTTAAGAGCAGTTCCCAAGTAGTATTGATGGCTCAGGGCTTACACAAATTGAGGACAGTAAAGTTGGTCATCTAAGGAGATTCACCCACATTTATGTTTCTAATACTCTTTGACAGGTCCCCAGCATATCTTGTGCAAGTTATCACTATCTGTATCCAGGAGATGGAGTGGTAGGGGCTCAGCTCCAACTATATGTCATGGGAAAAGGGCATGCTTTCTTATCATATGCCCAGAGACATCTTATCTGCAGCCCTGTCCTTGAATTTACTTACCTAGGAGTGTTCAAGCCAACTTGGAACTGAACAAAAGAGTAAGAGCTGGATTTAGACATTCACTGATTTATAAGGCTAAATTAAGTGGGAGAAAGGGTGATGAGATGGTAACAAATGACAGTCCAAGTTCATCAAAAATGTTAACAAATGGAAAACTCAAACTAATGGAATTATTGGCCCATGCACAGTCAGGTCTGAAAGGGCCCCAAGAAACAAGGGATTCAGCCCCTCTTTGTAAAATCATGGGGAGAAAATGGGCCATTTCCTGAGCTAAAGGAGCAAACCAGGCTTGCTGGAGACTGGGTTCTCTTCCAACATGCAGGGCCAAGCACACCCTGGGGAGTGTGGGGCAAAGGCTGCTTTGGGGCAGACATTGTTTGATGTTTTTGCTTTTGCTCAGAGAGCCACGTAAATTTGCTTTGGTGATATTTCAGGTGAGTTAGAGACACATTTTGTAGTTCCAAGTTTGAAACTAAGAATTAACTCTCTTCCTGTAACTGAGTGGGTTCTCACATGGAATACAAGATTCTCTAGATAAGAATTTTTAAAAAATAAATTGTAATGATAATTCCTGCCAATTACAGACCCAGTGGAAGGAAAAGGAGGGCCTTGAACTCAGGGGAGAATAAGGGTCATGTTCTTACCACTCCAGGAGAGTAGTGTGTGCAGTGAGCAGATGATGGGGAGAAGTAGACATCGTTCCACCAAACTCAGGTCCCCCAGGATGCTGGGCTACCTCGTCCACTCATAGCAAGGATGGCAGTTTTGTCCACAAGTTCTATTTGGTGCTTTAGCGTAGACTGAAGTGTATGTACCTTCCTCCATCAGGATGTAAGAGGGCCAAAAAGCTTTCTTTTATGAGGCTTAAATGTACACCCATGACTCCTGTTAAGAGAGGCCAGGCACTATAGACCTCATATGTACAAGTACCCTGCATCTCTCCCCACGCATTAACAACCAAGCCCATTCTTAGATTCACATGACATTCGTACCTGAATTCAAACTGTCTTATGCATAATTCAAGGCCTAGAGGACCATTCTGTTGGCTCAACACAGGAAGCCTCTTTACAAAGCAGCATTGATTTGGAGGGTCTGGGTACCATACATGAGAGACATCCTCCCATTTTTCCACCACTCTAGCCAAAAGCGGGAATTTGAAAATGGCCCTTGCTGAATGGCTACAGTGTGCTAAGTGCTATGAAAAATACTTTACATAAATTACGTATGAAAGTCAAAACATTTATTTGAGGAAGAACTATCATTCTAACCTCCCAAAGAAATTACGGAAATTGTCCAAGTATATAGATAGTTAATAGGTGATGGAAATGAGATTTAATAGAGGTCTATCTTTTAGATGTTCCTATTTTTTCCACTGTACCTATTTTCAATGAGAAGTTATTCAGGATGATAATGTTGTTCATCATGTACAAGAAAAGATAAGATTTGTCTAGAGAGAAACAATCTTCCTTTGAGCAGAAAATGAAACTGGTTGTAGGTGATGATTTTTTTTTTTAATCTTTACTGGAGTATAATTGCTTTACAACAGTGTGTTAGCTTCTGCTTTATAACAAAGTGAATCAGCTATACATATACATATATCCCCAAATCTCCTCCCTCTTGGGTCTCCCTCCCACCCTCCCTATCCCACCCCTCTAGGTGGGAACAAAGCACTGAGCTGATCTCCCTGTGTCATGCGACTGCTTCCCACTAGCTATCGATTTTACATTTGGTAGTGTATATATACACTATACACAGAGTCCATGCCACTCTCTCACTTTGTCCCAGCTTACCTATCCCACCACTGTGTCCTCAAGTCCATTCTCTACATCTGCATCTTTACTCCTGTCCTGCCCCTAAGTTCTTCAGAACCCCCCTTTTTTTTTTTTTTAGATTCCGTATATATGTGTTAGCATATGGTATTTGTTTTTCTCTTTCTGGCTTACTTCACTCTGTATGACAGACTCTAGGTCCATCCACCCTACTACAAATAACTCAATTTTGTTTCTTCTTATGGCTGAGTAATATTCCATTGTATATATGTGCCACATCTTCTTTATCCATTCATCTGTCGATGGACACTTAGGTTGCTTCCGTGTCCCGGCTATTGTACATAGAGCTGCAATGAACATTGTGGTACATGACCCTTTTTGAATTATGGTTTTCTCAGGGTATATGCCCGGTAGTGGGATTGCTGGGTCATATGGTAGATTTTTAAGGAACCTACATACTGTTCTCCATAGTGGTTGTATCAATTTATGTTCCCACCAACAGTGCAAAAGGGTTCCCTTTTCTCCACACCCTCTCCAGCATTTATTGTTTGTAGATTTTTTGATGATGGCCGTTCTGACCAGTGTGAGGTGATACCTCGTTTTAGTTTTGATGTGCATTTCTCTAGTGATTACTGATGTTGAGCATTCTTTGACGTTTTTGTTGGCTATCCGTATATCTGCTTTAGAGAAAATGTCTATTTAGGTCTTCTGCTCATTTTTGGATTGTGTTATTTGTTTTTTTTGATATTGAGCTGCATGAGCTGCTTGTAAATTTTGGAGATTAATCCTTTGTTAGTTGCTTCATCTGCAAATAATGTCTCCCATTCTGAGGGTTGTCTTTTCATCTTGTTTATGGTTTCCTTTGCTGTGCAAAAGATTTGAAGTTTCTTTAGGTCCCATTTGTTTATTTTTGTTTTTATTTCCATTTCTCTAGGAGGTGGGTCAAAAAGGATCTTGCTGTGATTTATGTCATAGAGTGTTCTGCCTATGTTTCCCTCTGAGAGTTTTATAGTGTTTGGACTTACATTTAGGTCTTTAATCCATCTTGAGTTTACTTTGTGTATGGTATTAGGGAGTGTTCTAATTTCATTCTTTTACATGTAGCTGTCCAGTTTTCCCAGCACCACTTACTGAAGAGGCTGTCTTTTCTCCATTGTATATTCTTGTCTCTTTTATCACAAATAAGGTGACCATAGCTGTGTGGATTTATCTCTGGGCTTTCTGTCCTGTTCCATTTATCTATATTTCTGTTTTGTGCCATTACCATACTGTCTTGATTACTGTAGCTTTGTAGTAGAGTCTGAAGTCAGGGAGTTTGATTCCTCCAGCTCCGTTTTTCTTTCTCAGGATTGCTTTGGCTGTTTGGGGTCTTTATGTTTCCCTACAAATTGTGAAATTTTTTCTTCTACTTCTGTGAAAAATGCCATTGGTAGTTTGATAGGGATTGCACTGAATCTGTAGATTGCTTTGGGTAGTATAGTCATTTTCACAGTGTTGATTCTTCCAGTCCCAGAACATGGTAAATCTCTCCATCTGTTTGTATAATCTTCAATATCTTCCGTCAGTGTCTTTTAGTTTTCTGCATACAGGTCTTTTGTCTCCTTAGGTAGGTTTATTACTAGGTATTCCTAGGTATTTTATTCTTTTTGTTGCAGTGCTAAATGCAACATTAAGAAATTTCTTTAATTGCTGTTTCACATTTTTCATCATTAGTTTATAGGAATGCAAGAGATTTCTGTGCATTAATTTTATATCCTGCTACTTTACCAAATTCATGGATTAGTTCTGGTAGCTTTCTGATAGCATCTTTATGATTCTCTATGTGTAGTATCATGTCATCTACAAACAGTGACAGCTTTACTTCTTCTTTTCCGATTTGGATTCCTTTTATTTCCTTTTCTTCTCTGATTGCTGTAGCTAAAACTTCCAAAACCATGTAGAATATTAGTGGTGAGAGTGGGCAACCTTGTCTTGTTCCTGATCTTAGTGGAAATGGTTTCAGTGTTTCACCAATGATAACGATGTTGTCTGTGGGTTTTTCATCAATGGCCTTTATTATGTTGAGGTAAGTTCCCTCTATGCCTACTTTTTGGAGGGTTTTTATCATAAATGGGTGTTGGATTTTGTCGAAAGCTTTTTCTGCATCTATTGAGATGATCATATGGGTTTTTTCCTTTAATTTGTTAATATACTGTATCACATTGATTGATATGGATATATTGAAGAATCCTTGCATTCCTGGGATAAACCCCAGTTGATCATGGTGTATGACCCTTTTAATGTGCTGTTGTATTCTGTTTGCTAGTATTTTGTTGAGGAGTTTTGCGTCTATATTCATCAGTGATATTGGCCTGTAGTTTTCTTTCTTTGTGACATCTTTGTCTGGTTTTGGTATCAGGGTGATGGTGGCCTCATAGAATGAATTTGGGAGTGTTCTTCCCTCTGCTATATTTTGGAAGAGTTTGAGAAGGATAGGTGTTAGCTCTTCTCTAAATGTTTGATACAATTCACCTGTGAAGCCATCTGGTCCTGGGCTTTTGTTTGTTGCAAGATTATTAATCACAGTTTCAGTTTCATTACTTGTGATCGGTCTGTTCATGTTTTCTGTATCTTCCTGGTTCAGTCTTAGAATGTTATACCTTTCTAAGAATTTGTCCATTTCTTCCAGGTTGTCCATTTTATTGGCATATAGTTGTTTGTAGTAATTGCTCATGATCCTTTGTATTTCAGCAGTGGCAGTTGTTACTTCTTTTTCATTTCTAATTCTATTGATTTGAGTCTTCTCCCTTTTTTTCTTGATGAGTCTTGCTAATGGTTTATCAATTTTATTTATCTTCTCAAAGAACCAGCTTTTAGTTTTATTGATCTTTGCTCTTGTTTCCTTCATTTCTTTTTCATTTATTTCTCATCTGAGGTTTATGATTTCTTTCCTTCTGCTAACTTTGGGTTTTTTTTTTTGTTCTTCTTTCTCTAATTGCTTTAGATGTAAGGTTAGGTTGTTTATTTGAGATGTTTCTTGTCTCTTGAGATAGGGTTGTATTGCTAACATTCCCTCTTAGAACTGCTTTTGCTGTATCCCATAGGTTATGGGTCATCGTGTTTTCATTGTCATTTTTTTCTAGGTATTTTTTGATTTCCTCTTTGATTTCTTCAGTGATCTCTTGGTTATTTAGTACTGTATTCCTTAGCCTCCATGTGTTTGTATATTTTACAGATATTTTTCATGTAATTGATATCTAGTCTCATAGCGTTGTGGTTGGAAAAGTTACTTGATACAATTTCAATTTTCTTAAGTTTACCAAGGATTGATTTGTGGTCCAAAATATGATCTATCCTGGAGAATGTTCCATGAGCACTTCAGAAGAAAGTGTATTCTGTTGTTTTTAGGTGGAATGTGCTATAAATATCAGTTAACTTCATCTTGTTTAATGTGTCATTTAAAACTTGTGTTTCCTTATTTACTTTCACTTTGGTTGATCTGTCCATTGGTGAAAGTGGGGTGTTAAAGTCCCCTACTATTCTTGTGTTGCTGTCAGTTTCGCCTTTTATGGCTGTTAGCATTTGCCTTATGTATTGAGGTGCTCCTATGTTGGGTGCATAAATAATTACAATTGTTATATCTCCTTCTTAGATTGATCCGTTGATGATTATGTAGTGTCCTTCTTTGTCTCTTGTAATAGTCTTTATTTTTAAGTCTATTTTTTTCTGATAGGAGAATTGCTACTCCACCTTTCTTTTGATTTCCATTTGCATGGAATAACTTTTTCCATCCACTCACTTTCAGTCTGTATGTGTCCCTAGGTCTGAAGTGGGTCTCTTGTAGACAGCATATATACAGGTCGTGTTTTTGTATCCATTCAGCCAGTCTATGCCTTTTGTTTGGAGCATTTAATCCATTTACATTTAAGGTAGTTATTGATATGTGTGTTCCTATTAGCATTTTCTTAATTGTTTTGGGTTTGTTATTATAGGTCTTTTCCTCCTTCTGTGCTTCCTGCCTAGAGAAGTTCCTTTAGCAGTTGTTGTAAAGCTGGTTTGGTGGTAATGAATTCTCTTAACTTTTGCTTGTCTTTAACGGTTTTAATATCTAATTGGAATCTGAATTAGATCCTTACTGGGTGGAGTAATCTTGGTTATAGGTTTTTCCCTTTCCTCATTTTAAATATGTCCTGACACTCTCTTCTGGCTTGAGAGCAGCTGTTAACCTTATGGGGATTCCCTTGTATGTTATTTGTTGTTTTTCTTGTGCTGCTTTTTTTTTTAATGTTTATTTATTTATTTTCTTATTAGTCATCCATTTTATACACATCAATGTATACATGTCAATTCCAATCTCCCAATTCATCACACCACCAGCCCCACCTCCCACTGCTTTCCCCCCTTGGTGTCCATACATTTGTTCTCTACATCTGTGTCTCAGTTTCTCCTCTGCAAACCTGTTCATCTGTACGATTTTTCTGGGTTCCAGACATATGCGTTAATATACGATATTTGTTTTTTCTTTCTCACTTACTTCACTCTGTATGATAGTCTGTAGATGCAGCCACGTCTCTACAAATGACCCAATTTCGTTCCATTTTATGGCTGAGTAATATTCCATTGTATATATGTACCACTTCTTCTTTATCCATTCGCCTGTCAATGGGCATTTAGGTTGCTTCCATGACCTGGCTATTATAAATAGTGCTGCAGTGAACATTGGGGTTCGTGTGTGTTTTTTTTTTTTTTTTCTTTTTGCGGTACACGGGCCTCTTACTGTTGTGGCCTCTCCCGTTGAGGAGCACAGGTTCCGGACGCGCAGCCCCAGCGGCCATGGCTGACAGGCGCAGCTGCTTCACGGCATTTGGCATCTTCCCAGATCAGGACACGAACCCATGTCCCCTGCATCAGTAGGTGGACTCTCAACCACTGTGCCACCAGGGAAGCCCTCATGTGTCTTTTTGAATTATGGTTTTCTCTGGATAAATGCCCAGTGGTGGGATTGCTGGGTCATATGGTAATTCTATTTTTAGTTTTTTAAGGAACTTCCATACTGTTTCCATAGTAGCTGTATCAATTTACATTCCCACCAACAGTGCAAGAGGGTTTCATTTTCTCCACACCCTCTCTAGCATTTATTGTTTGTTGGTTTTCTGATGATGCCCATTCTAACTGGTGTGAGGTGATACCTCATTGTAGTTTTGATTTGCATTTCTCTAATAATTAGTGATGTTGAGCAACTTTTCATGTGCTTGGCCATCTGTATGTCATCTTTGGAGAAATGTCTATTTACGTCTTCTGCCCATTTTTGGATTGGGTTGTTTGTTTTCTTTAATATTGAGCTGCATGTGCTGTTTATATATTTTGAAGATTAATCCTTTGTCCGAGGATTCATTTGCAAATATTTTCTCCCATTCTGAGGGTTGTTTTTTTTTCCTCTTTAGGCTTTCCTTTGCTGTTCAAAAGCTTTTAGGTTTCATTAGGTTCCATTTGTTTATTTTTGTTTTTATTTCCATTACTCTAGGAGGTGGATCAAAAAAGACCTTGCTGTGATTTATGTCATAGGGTATTCTTCCTATGTTTTCCTCTAAGAGTTTTATAGTGTCCGGTCTTACATTTAGGTCTCTAGTCCATTTTGAGCTTATTTTTGTGTATGGTGTTAGGAAGTGTTCTAATTTCATTCTTCTACATGTAGCTGTCCAGTTTTCCCAGCACCACTTATTGAAGAGACTGTCTTTTCTCCATTGTATATCCTTGCCTACTTTGTCATAAATTAGTTGACCATAGGTGTGTGGGTTTATCTCTGGGCTTTCTGTCCTGTTCCATTGATCTGTATTTCTGTTTTTGTGCCAGTACCATATTGTCTTGATTACTGTAGCTTTGTAGTATAGTCTGAAGTCAGGGAGTTTGATTCCTCCAGCTGCGTTTTTTTCCCCTCAATATCAGGACATCCTTGTCTTGTTCCTGCATGTTTCTTCTTGGGTTTATCCTGTATAGGACTCTCTACACTTTCTGGACTTGCGTGGCTATTTCCTTTCCCATGTTAGAGAAGTTTTCGACTATAATCTCTTCAAATAGTTTCTCGGGCCCTTTCTCTTTCTCTTCTCCTTCTGGGACCCCTATAATGTGAATGTTGTTGTATTTAATGTTGTCCCAGAGGTCTCTTTGGCTCTCTTCATTTATTTTCATTCTTTTTTCTTTATTCTTTTCCACAGCAGTGAATTCCACCATTTTGTCTTCCAGGTCACTTATCCATTCTTCTGCCTCAGTTATTCTATTGATTCCTTCTGGTGTATTTTTCATTTCAATTATTTTATTGTTCATCTCTGTTTGTTCTTTAATTATTCTAGGTCTTTGTTAAACATTTCTTGCATCTTCTCGATCTTTGCCTCCATTCTTTTTCCAAGGTCCTGGATCATCTTCAGTATCATTATTCTGCATTCTTTTTCTGGAAGATCGCCTAACTCTATCTCATTTAGTTGTTTTTCTTGGATTTTATCTTGTTCCTTCATCTGGTACATAGCCTTCTGCCTTTTCATCTCATCTATCTTTCTGTGAATGTGGTTTCTGTTCCACAGGCTGCAGGATTGTAGTTCTTGCTTTTGCTGTCTACCCTCTGGTGCATGAGGCTATCTAAGAGGCTTATGCTATACTGCTTTTAATAATTTTTCATTGTATTTAATTTTTGATAGTTTGATTAATATGTGTCTTGGCATGTTTCTCCTTGGATTTATCCTATATGGGACACTCTGTGCTTCCTGGATTTGATTTATTATTTCCTTTCCCATATTAGGGAAATTTTCAACTATAATCTCTTCAAGTATTTTCTCAGGCCCTTTCTTTTTCTCTTCTTCTTTGACCCCTATAATTCAAATGTTGATGCTTTTAATGTTGTCCCAGAGGTGTCTGGGACTGTCCTCAATTCTTTTCATTCTTTTTTCTGTATTCTGCTCTTCAGTAGTTATTTCCACTGTTTTATCTTCCAGGTCACTTATGCATTCTTTTGCCTCAGTTATTCTGTATTGATTCCTTCTAGAGAATTTTTAATTTCATTTATTGTGTTTTTCATCATTGTTTGTTTGCTCTTTAGTTCTTTTAGGTCCTATTTAAACTTCTCTTTTATTTTCTCTATTATTTTTCCAAGATTTTGGATCATCTTTCCTATCATTACTCTGAATTCTTTTTCAGCTAGACTGCCTATTTCCTCTTCATTTGTTTGGTCTGGTGGCTTTTTACCCTGCTCCTTCATCTGCTGTTTTTCTCTGTCTTCTCATTTTGCTTAACTTACTGTGTTGGGGGTTTCCTTTTCACAGGCTGAAGGTTCATAGTTCCTGTTGTTTTTGGTGTCTGCCCCCAGTGGGTAGGTTTAGTTCAGTGAGTTGTTTAGGGTCCCTGGTGGAAGGGACTGATGCTTGTGTTCTGGCGGATGAGGGTGGATCTTGTCTTTCTGGTGGGCAGTACTGCATCCAGTGACGTGTTTTGGGGTGTCTGTGACCTCATTATTTTAGCCAGCCTCTTTGCTAATGGGTAGGGTTGTGTTCCTGTCTTGCTAGGTGTTTGTCATAGGGTGTCCAGCACTGTAGCTTGCTGGTCATTGAGGGGAGCTTGGTCTTAGCATTGAGACAGAGATCTCTGGGAGAGTTTTCACCATTTGATATTACGTGGAGCCAGGAGGTCTCTGGTGGACCAATGTCCTGAACTCATCTCTCCCACCTCAGAGGCACAGGCCTGACACCCAGCCGAAGCACCAAGACCCTGTCAGCCACATGGCTCAGAAGAAAAGGGAGAAAAGAAAGCAGGAAAGCAAGCAAGAAAGAAACAAAGAAAGGAAAAGAAATTTATTAAAATAAAAACTAATTTTTAAAAATAAAAAAATTAAAAAGTAATTTAAGAAAAAGAAAAAAAAGGAAGAAAGAAAGAAGAGAGAAACCAAACCAAAAAACAAATCCACCAATGATAACAAGTGGTAAAAAGTGTACTAAAGGGGCTTCCCTGGTGGCACAGTGGTTGAGAGTCCGCTTGCCGACGCAGGGAACACGGGTTTTTGCCCTGGTCCGGGAAGATCCCACAGGCCATGGAGTGGTTGGGCCCATGAGCCATGGCTGCTGAGCCTGCGTGTCTGGAGCCTGTGCTCCACAATGGAAGAGGCCACAACAGTGAGAGGCCCACATACTGCAAAAAAAAAAAAAAAAGAAAAAGAAAAAATACTAAAAAACCCAAAAAAAAACAGAAAAATAAAAAAACAACAACCAAACAAAAAATGGATAGACAGAACCGTAGGACAAATGGTTAAAGCAAAGCTATACAGACAAAATCACACAAAGAAGCATACACATGCACACTCACAAAAGAGAAAAAGTAAAAAAAATACATATATCTTTGCTCCCAAAGTCCAGTGCTCAATTTTGGGATGATTCATTGTCTATTCAGGTATTCCACAGATGCAGGGTACACCAGGTTGATTGTGGAGATTTAATCTGCTGCTCCTAAGGCTGCTGGGGGAAATTTCCCTTTCTCTTCTTTGTTCACATAGGTACTAGGGTTCAGCTTTGGATTTGGCCCTGCCTCTGCGTGTAGTTCGCCTGAGGGTGTCTGTTCCCCACCAAGACAGGAGGTGGTTAAATGAGCAGCTGATTAGGGGGCTCTGGCTCACTGAGGCCGGTCAGAGGGAGGTGCAGAGAATGTTGCGTAAGCCTGCGGCAGCAGAGGCCAACATGACGTTGCAGCAGCCTGAGGCGTGCTGTGTGTTCTCCTGGGGAAGTTATCCCTGGATCACGGGACCCTGGCAGTGGCGGGCTGCACAGGCTCCTGGGAGGGGAGCTTTAGATAGTGACCCGTGCTTGCACACAGGCTTCTTGGTGGCGGCAGCAGCAGCCTTAGTGTCTCGTGCCTGTCTCTGGTGTCCGTGCTGATAGCCACAGCTCGTGCCCATCTCTGGAACTCCTTTAGGGGGCGCTCTGAATCTCCTCTCCTCGTGCACCCCTGAACAATGGACTTTTGCCTCTTAGGCAGATCCAGACTTTTTCCCGGACTCCCTCCCAGCTAGCTGTGGTGCACTAGCCCCCTTAAGGCTGTGTTCACACAGCCAACCCCAGTCCTCTCCTTGGAATCCGACTTCAGAAGCCCGAGCCTCAGCTCCCAGCCTCGCCCTCCCCGGCGGATGAGCAGACAAGCCTCTCGGGCTGGTGAGGGCTGGTCAGCACCGATCCTCTGTGAGGGAATCTCTCTGCTTTGCCCTCTGCACCCCTGTTGCTGCGCTCTCCTCCGTGGCTCTGAAGCTTCCCCCCACCCCGCCCACCCCCTGTCTCTGCCAGTGAAGGGTCTTCCTAGTGTGTGGAAACTTTTCCTCCTTCACAGCTCCCTCCCAGGGGTGCAGGTCCTGTCCTTATTTTTTTGTCTCTGTTTTTTCTTTTATCTTTTGCCCTACCCAGGTACGTGGGGAGTTTCTTGCCTTTTGGGAGGTCTGAGGTCTTCTGCCAGCGTTCAGTAGGTGTTCTGTAGGAGTTGTTCCACATGTAGTTGTATTTCTAATGTATTTGTGGGGAGGAAGGCGATCTCCACACCTCACTCCTCTGCCATCGTGAAGGTCTCCTGGTGATGATTATTTATAATTTTACACTACTCTTCATTTCTAACATATATTAGGTATTAACATGTTCTTCCTCCATTCGGGCAGTATTTCATCATAGTACACTGAACCGATTTGTGCACTTACGGCTTCAAACTGACTAGGTTGTTAAGTTCATATGAATTTTCTTTTTTTCTTCATTCATATGCTGAGACATCTCAGCAGACAGAATTCAAAGACTATAGCTATTTTTCCATGTATGTTTTTTGTGTAATTTCTAGCTGATGAGCTTCATGAAAGTAAAGAAAATTGAAATCATCTCTGTCTTTTTTTGGACACCTAATGCACTTAAAAATGTGTTTTTCTAGAGAAGTGGTTTGTCTCTGGGTGCTTTCGACTATTTGTAACAACCAGGGACCGATATGGGAAGAATTATTAGCCGTGTTGTACATCACATTCCCTTGTCCCACACCTGTGTTAAATTAGATCAAAGGAAGCACAGAATAAAAATCTATCCCAAATATCAAGGAACTTTTCAAAATATGCATGTTTTCCACCCCTCTCCCACCCACCGCCACCAACCTAACTATAACATACTTTCCAGCAACGAGGCTCTAGAATCTACATTTTTATAGAAGTACTTAGGATGGCTCCAGTACTTAGCAAGTAGGGTTTGGGAAGCATTAAGTTGCCCCTAGTTTATCTGATGCATGAAGACCCTCTTCAGTATCTCTAGTTTCAGAATCATTGTGGAAGTAAGTATGGCTTGGATTTGAATGCTAGCTCTACCACTTGCTAACTGGTTGACCTTAGATAAATTATCTCACATCTTTGAATTTCATGTGAGTTGACAACAGTTGAAAAAGGTTAGTTATATAAAGGTTAAATACCTACAGACAAAAACAGGCGAACAGAATAAGGATGCAATTAATTCCTGCTGGTTGAGATAGTGGTGGGGGTAATAGAAGTAACATTAGCCCTCTGATAGTCTATTCCATTTGTACTGATTTGTTAGATAATTCTTAACTTATATCGAGGGAATGTTTTATCTTCAGTTTCCAGCAATCAGTGTTAGGCATACCCTTCTTAATGACAAACAACTTGTATTTCTTCTTATTCCACGTGAGAGGTCTGTTCAAGTATTTGCTAAGATCTCTGCTGCCCTCACACAATTCTTTTCTCTAGTTCTGTTCTTCAACAGCTGCCCATAAGAAGTGACCCTGGTCCTGAGTGGGTAGTATCAGAACTATAGACTAACCTTATTGATCTTCTCCACTAAGGAATCCCTCTGGCCCATAGAGGACCAGGATTTACATCCTATTGTAAAACCAGAGCTGAAGACATTATGTCCACTACATCAGTGTTTCAATATGCATATGAATCACCTGGGGATCTGGTTAGGATGAAGACTCTGATTCAGGAGGTCTGGAATGAGGCCCGGTATTTTGCATTTCTAACCCTCCCCAGGGGATGCTATTGCTGCTGGTCACTGGGCTTCACTTTGAGGAAAGAGGCACTACGTCACTAAATGTCCTTTATACCTAGATTTATGTGGTAAATTCTTGCTTTAGTTTAATCCCTATGGAAGACAGAATGGTCTCTGCATATGCATTTATATAATGTCTACTGTCAGAAAATGAATCTCTACAACACATTGCAGTTTCCCTTTGGCCTTGGCTGACAAAAAAATACCGCCCGACTGTTAGGTCCTCAGTGCTATTTCCTTCGACCATCTGTCATGCCAGATTCTTTTAGAAGGACATTCTTTCTGTTAATGCCCTGTCTTGAAAGTTTTTGTGTTAGGTCATGTTTAAATCTACTTAGCAATAAGACTTTCAGTCTTTCAGGATTAGCAGTGGCAAGCTTTGTGTGTATGTGATGAGGGACTTGTGTGGGAACCAGTTTTGACATCCACGATTTGCTGTTCCCCTAGCTACTTGTGTTCTATTACTGTGAAAAAACCAGCTAACCAGACAGGAGCTGATGTCACAGTTGACAAAAACAAACCCCCTTTCATGTATTTCACTTCTCTTTTATTCATCTGAATGCTTATTCTGTATTACCAGAATTCTATTAACTAAATTGTTATACATATTTTGAATGGTCAGAAATGTAAGCTACACATTGTTGTTTTTCTTTGAAAGGTTTCTTCACTTTTCTTTCTCATTTACTGCTTTTATAATCATTTTGTTCAGTTATGAAGAAAACATAATTTCCTTTGAGATTCACTGAGAATAAGAATAATACAGAATTTTTAAAATAAACTTGGGGAAAATTAAAATATTTAAAACTGTAAACTTTTCTACTAAAAAAATAGCAATTATTTTCACTTCTACAAATCATCTTTTATGTCTCTAATTAAAGGTCTATTTCAAATGTATCCTACACATTTTTAGTTAAGTTTAGTACAGTGAATATTCTAATTTTGATTGCTATATGAATAGGATTTTTAAAAATCATATTTCTGACTGGTTTTTGCAGGATTCTAGGCATTTTTTTCTTTTTCTTTTTTTTGTAACAAGTTATCTTACCAAAATCTAGTAAGATTTAATAATTATTCCATTTTCCCTTAGGCTCATTATATAAATCATCTTATTCACAATACTTCAGTAGTTAATGAAATTTTGTCCTTGAGTTTTCTAATAATTTTCATATTCCTATTCCATTTGTCTTACATGATTTCACCCAATCTTAATGTCTAGAATTTCCAGAACCTAGTGGTGATAACATTATTTTCTTTTCTTCAGGTTTTAGTTGGAATGCCATAATAGTTTCACCTTGAGTAGGATGTTGACAGTTCATTTTAAATACACTTTTTTTCCATGTTAAGATAGTGGTACTCTTTTTATAAATTACCAAGTGTTTTTTGTTTGTTTGTTTTTTTGTGTTTTTTTTTGCGGTATGCGGGCCTCTCACTGTTGTGGCCTCTCCCGTTGCGGAGCACAGGCTCTGGATGCGCAGGCTCAGAGGCCATGGCTTACGGGCCTAGCTGCTCCGCAGCATTGTGGGATCTTCCCAGACCGGGCCACGAACCCGTGTCCCCCTGCATCAGCAGGCGGACTCTCAACCACTGCGCCACCAGGGAAGGCCCCAAGTATTTTTTTTTTTAATCTCTAATGTCTGTTGAATTTTGTCAGCTGAATTTTGGCCTCATTTGAGAGAATGCTACTTCTACTTTGATCT